>NW_006159653.1:1862569-1867679 GCF_000334495.1 Tupaia belangeri chinensis | reverse complement strand
CAAGATCCCGAGAGGAGAATGGAGGAGAAGGGATTGCGGCGTGGCCATCCCCCCTGGGGGGTGATTTCTCGCTTTCTGTCTCTCTGTTTCTCTCTGTCTGTCTGGCAAGCGCACGCGCCCCATAGTGAAAACCTCTCCAAAAATAAAAAATAAAAATAAAAAAAGGGGGCCGGCAGGTAGCGTGGTGGTTAAGGGTACTGCACTCCCACATGGTCAACCATGGTTCAAGTCACAGACCTGGCGGCTTGTTCTCTCTCGCTCTTGCTCTCGCTCTGTCCCTCTCTGGTCAAATTAAAATTAATTAACTTATTTAATTAAATAAAATAATTCTTAAAAATAATAAACAGTATCTAATATGTGTGTTATAGGGAAAAACGTAGGTTATTGGTAAAATCTTGTAACCAAACTCAGAGAAAACAAATGCCTACACAAGTTTGAGAACACTACTTGAAATTTTTTTCCCCGCAGCGTGATTTTCGAGCCACTGGGTCCAGGACCCGAGCTGTGGTTAGCCACGTGGCAGCACCTGGAGAGTTCCAGGCGCAGAGCCCAGCCCGGCACAGCAAGCTCACAGGGAGCATGTCTGTGCAGGGCCCTGGGCCACCCCAGCCCCCAAGGCTCTCCAAGACACACGCACGTGGCTGCTTGGACACTAGAGCAGGCCCTGCAGCACCTGCTCCAGGGAGCACCCTGACCATTCGGGCCCTTCCCTGGGAGACAGACAGCCTGCATTCTCCCTCCTGCCTCTTCAGGCCAGTGCAACAACGTGAAGCCGCAGGACAAACCCAACCTCAGTCAGGACAGCCTGAGGAAGGTCGGCTGAAGGGGGCCAGGAGGCCAACCTACAGCAGAGAGGTGGCGGCCAGCATGGACAGGGTAGGGGAGACCAGGTCAGCAGCACCCTCCCGGGACGGAACTCGCCCTGGACGCCCACTTCAGAGGCACACTTCCAGCCCTGGCACCCCTGCGCTCCTGGTCAGAGGTTTGGAGAGAAGCCTGCCAGGGGCCACACGCGCACTCCCAAGATAAGGAAGGAGAAAGCGACCCCACAGGGCCGGCTGCCGGCAGGCCTTTCTCCATTCCTCTATCCAGCAAGAACCTAGGCAAGTGTGCACACGCCCAGGCTGCGTTCCAAGCTGCCAGACCAGGGTACGGACCACTGCCCTGCAGGCCGGCCCTGACTCTGCATCCTTACAAGCTCCCCAGGAGGGGCCTGGAGTCAGGCCATCCCTGTGCCCCGCAGAGCCCCCGCCTGGTCCAGGTCTTGGCATGCCAGATTACACTCGATCACAAGCCCGGAGGTTCCCCCACGTGGCACCCACCCAGCTCTTCCTCCAAGTACGTGATGTGCCTCCCGTTGTCCGTGAGGGCCTTGAACACCTCCAGCCGCTCATGGAGGTCTTCGTTGGAGGGGTAATCCTTGATGACCTTAAAGAAGAGGGCTCTGAGGACCCCCAAGCGATCGCCCTAAAGACAAAAGCACAAGGTCAGCAGAGCCTGGCTGGGACCTCCACGTGGCTGCCAACAGGCCTGGCCTCAGCCCTTCTCCCTTCACGGGGCACCTGTGAGGGCCGAGCTAGCAGCACCAGGGGCTCTGGGCAAGGGGATCAGACGCAGCAACTGCCAGCTGACCGGCATGAGTGGCACACCTACTGTGCGTCCGGCTCCAGGAAGGGGAGGGGCACACAGTTTTTTTACGCAGTACGACACGGCCGGAATGACGTACCTGCTGCCTCCCAGCTCGGGGCCCGGGCAGACAAGGCCTAAGGCCAGCAAAGCCCCAGGAGCGGTGCAGTGGGGGCAGCCAGCCTCCACCGCTGGGCATGGAGGAGTAAAGTGGCCAAGTCGGGGAGGAGCCTTCCGGACAGGACGCCGCCCGGTGGCAGTGTTCAAAGGTGGCAGAGACCAGCATGGCTGGAATCAGCAAGTGGAGGACAGGGCACAGGGCAAGGACAGCAGGAGAAAGGTACCAACAGCTGGCAGACGCTCTGAAACTGCACGGACCGCCCCAAGGGAGAGGAGGCAGAGGCAGACACACAGACACGCAGACACACACACACACACACGCCTGCACATGTGTGAGACGCTCGGGGGCGTCATGGGTTTAGCCAAGCCACAGGGACACCAGAGGCCAGGCTGGGAACCCACCAGCCCTTGACCACCAAACCCTGTAGCTGGCGACGACACCAAAGGCAGGAGTGAGCAGGGCGCAGCAGAGCGGCACAGAGGGCAGCCTGGCAGCTCCGGCACAGGACCCCCACCCTGTCCCACCGCGGCTCCTCACCTGCCCCTGAACAATGGCCTTCAGCAGGGCCAGCACCGCATGCCGGGCCTCTGGTGGCCGCTCCGGTTGCAGCAGGTCCGCGACGGCTTTCCAGAGGGCTTCTACCGCATGCTGCCACCAGCAAAGGGGACAGGCCTAAGGGCTCGGCTACAGGAACGCCAGCCCTTCCACATGAGGACAGAATGGGGTCTCTTGGCAGAGCCCCGCCCTCTGAAGCCCTGGGCGCGCTCCTGCAGCCTGCGCGAGCACAGCCTGACCCGGAGCCGCTCGACCTCAAAGCCTAGAGGGCCTACCTCCCACCTCCACCCGGGCAGCCGGCCCAGCTCCCCTCACAGCTGCCCAGACCCGGACGCCAAGGCTCGCGTCTCGGCAGCACAAGCACAAGGTGGGTTGGCCCATGCTGACCCAGAGTCCCACACCCGCGGGCACACCTGCGCTCTGCCGGGAGCCCAGGCGGCAATCCGCAATCCGTGCCTTCCAACACGCTAGCTCCCACGGCCCTGGGGAGCTGGCTCCCGCTGCAGAGCTGCCCAGTGTCACTCTGCAGGCCCTGCGGTCACCTCACATGCCACCTTCCGACCCCTCCAGCTGCAGCTCTCAGACTGCTCCTCTCCTCCTGTGCTCCCTCTTAGGACGGGCCGGCGACACCCGTCTTTCATTGTCTACCGACACCTAACCCGCACGGGGCCCGCTGGAGCTCTCGCCCGCTGTGCACTCACCACGCTCCTACCGGAGCACCCGGAGCTGCAGCAGTGCCTCTCAGCGCCCGTCCACCTGACACTCTGCAACTCTAAATCTGGACGCCCTGTTCCCCCTCTACCCTTGCAAAGAGCAGCTCATGCATTTCGGGAGAGCGGCTGAGGCAGCGGTCAATCCCCCATCACAGGCTTGTCTGTGAGCGTGGGGTCCTGGTCTCCCTAAGTCTCCCACAGAGGCTGGCAGGGTGAAGGCAGAGCCCAAGGCACTCTACGTCGCCCCCAGACCGGCTTCCATCTGTCCACAGGATGTCAGCAGTCTGGAAACTCACCCAAAACACGCCTGCATCTGTGAGGTCGCCAGAGAGCACTGGCCACCTCTCCCAGGGAGGTGCCGAGACTGCTGCCCTGAGCTGCTCCGTGAAGCCACACCCTTTCTGACATCTCTGCTTTCTCTCCCCAGCTTTTCCACAGGGGAGGCAAGTGCGCGTCCACTCCCAGCCCTGGATGGGGCCCCCTCCCACACCCCACCCCATCCCCCCACCCCCAAGTACCCCCTCAGCTCGCACTCAGCATTTCCAGATACTTCCAGGCCCTAAGAGGAAAGCCTAAAACGGTGCAGACCAGGTCACTGGCGACGTTCCGTTAGCCACCTCCTGGAGAAGGCACCCCGGGCTTCTAAACAACCTAGATGCATCTCTCTGGCCAGCAGAGATGGACCCACCTCTTCAAATCTCTTTGTTTTTGCCACTTCGCAGATCTGCCCTATGACCCGAATGCGATTATTGAGGCCACACTCCACACTCAGTTCCTAGAGAGATGAACAGAGAAAAAGGAAGCAGCGTTCAGGCAGCAGGCGTCCCTAACTGCCAAGCACAAGCCGCCCCAGGGCTGCCCGGCATTTTCCACGCCACAAACTGGGACCAGATCTTCCTAAAGCCAGGACTCGCCAAAGAGCTTCCTACTCCATCTCAGTGGATCCAGAAGGGGCAACTTTCATTTTCATGACTGCAAAGTTTATATTGAGATAGACCAGACAACATAAATCACACCACTGCAACTTTAAACTGCACGATTCAGGTCTGAGTATGTGCACTAGTTCCAGGGTGTGTGCACTGACCCGAAGGGAAACCTCACACCAAGCCCTTCCTCCCCGCAGCACCCGGCAAACACGGTCCGTGCGCGCTTTCTCCAGGTTTGTGCGTTCCAGGCATTTCAGAGGAACAGAATCAGAGGGCGGAGACAGCCCTATTACCGGCCCCTTTTCACCCGCGTCTCCCAGGTTCAGTCTCCCAGGTTCACCCGCGCTGCAGGCGCTCAGTGCCTCATCCCTTTATTGCTGAACCACGCCCCCTTGGAGCAATTTTTTATCTGTTCATCAGTGGATGAACATTTTGGTGGTTTATGAGTTTTTTTTTGCAAGTACAAAGCTTTAACATTTACTTCTAAGAAAAACAGGGGCCAGACATGTGTTAGGAGGATTCAAACGCACGTGAACACGAGGGTTCTCCCAGGAACTCAAATCCCTAGCTAGTGCCTGACCTGTCCCTTGTCCCTGTGGAAATGATGCACCCGGACCACCACCAGTATAATGAGCCTGCCCGCATCCGCATCTGAACGGCCAAGGCTGAAATGGCAACGCTGGGTCCCCACGGAAGGACGTGTCCCCGTCGCACTGGGGACCGCCGCCCACCGCCACGGAACCTGGTGACAGACCTCGCCCAGCCTCCGTGCTCCTCCGCGAGGCTGCAGACCGGGCGGCGCACTCACCCGGAGGATGTCGGCCGTGACGATGAACTCCGTGTGCCTGCCCTCCGCCGACCTGGGGCTCGGCCTCGGCGTCCCCAGTCCCAGCAGGATCTTGAACTTCTCCTTCAGGCCTGAATCCTTGCTTGCTGGCTTGGCCATGGTGGGCAGGGTGGCGCCGGGGCCCCCCCAGCAGGATACTTCTCCTTCAGGCCTGAATCCTTGCTTGCTGGCTTGGCCATGGTGGGCAGGGTGGCGCCGGGGACTCCTGCGCGGGGGAGCGGCACGGGGACGGCTGAGGGCCGCTCCCGCCCTGGGTCTCCCGGGGAGACCTCGGCCCAGCCGGGCCGCCCGCACAGAAGCGCCTGGGGGCCGCCCGGCCGCG
>NW_006159653.1:1858485-1860753 GCF_000334495.1 Tupaia belangeri chinensis | reverse complement strand
CCGGGTCCACCCACACTGGGTTCCGGGCGCTAGTGCCCACCAACGAAGTTCTCCCAGCCTGCCCGGGAGTCCCTGCTCGCGCCAGGCTATCTGTGGGGCTTGTGCTCTTAGCCGCTTGCCGGTCGGGGAGGTTGGGTGCCCAGGAACTCTGTCCCAGCCAGGAGGTGCGCAGAGCGAAAACCAGAAAGGGCACGGCAGGCCCTGTGCATGTCCTGCACCCCTTAAGCTGTAAATCCCTGCTGTGTGCCAAGCGGGGACTCAGCAGTGAGCTCGACAGAGGGCCCCTGTTTCCGTCAAGGAGCAGGCAGAAGTGGCCAGAGGGGCATGCCCATGGGTACCTGCGATCTCACGCGGAGACCCGCCAGGACAGAAACATGGCCTGAGGATCTGGTGCTGTAGGGCACTTTGGTGGTATGCCAGCCAGGGAGGCAGGAGCTCTGGTGCCAGCATGGAGCCAGAGTTCATTACTAGCACAGGGACAGCCAGGGAGGAGGTCGTAGAGGTGGTGACCCAACCAACCTGGGGGCTAAGAAGTAGCCCCGCAGCGTAGAGGGCGTGTTGAGGAGCGTGATGGCAGAGACTGTCACTTGTGCTCACAGGGACTTGGGGTCAGTCGCCCAAGGAGGGCCGCCATGCCCCAGTGCACAGGATAGAACCCCCCGCCCAATGGCTAATGGACAGTTGCCCGAGTGCATGAGGAGTGAGGTTGCAGGTGGGGTGGTGCACCCAGCTTGCCTCATTGATGGCCCTCGCCAAAGTGACTAAGTGGCACTTTTTGCAGAAGGAAGGAAAAGTCACAGCCCCATGAAGCGTCAGCGAAAGGCTCAGAGAGTACATGTGGGCTATGAGGCCTCAGATAGTGAGAAGGGTGAGGGGGCTGAGCCCCTCAAGGTTCCAGTCTGGGAGCCCCAGAACTGGCAGCAGCAGCTGGCTAACATCAGAGCCATGAGGAGCAAGAAGGACGCACCCGTGGATCAGCTGGGGGCCGAGCACTGCTATGACCCCAGCGCCCCCCCGAAGGTAGGCAGGGCCCCATCTCCCCGTGGTCCCCCTCCCAGCAAGGCCTTATTTCCTCCCTGGCCTTTGGCAGGGGACAGCTTAAGAACTGGCTGCTCTTGGCTGGCCCTCCCCTGCAGATGGCACCTTCACCAGGGCTCCTTGTGACTTGGGGGCTGCATAGCCTGCTTTCTGCTGGGCACAGGGTTGGGACGTCAGTGGCACCCAGAGATGTGAGGAGAGTCCCTCATGTGGCCCTGGTGCACGGCCCTGGCCTAGAGTTTGGGTCCTTAGGACCACCTGGATTTCTTTTTGTTTATTTGGTTGGTTTTTTTCCTTTTTTGGAGAGGTTTTTGCTATAGGGCACGTGTGCTCACCAGAAAGACAGAGACAGAGAGACAGAAAGTGAGAAATCACCCCCCAGGGGGGATGGCCATGCCACAATCCCTTCTCCTCTATTCTCCTCTCGGGATCTTGGGCCTGCACGCACACGCGCCTGGCATGAGTTTAAGCCACTGGGTCCGGGACTCGAACTGCGGTCAACTACATGAGAGTTCAGCGACATAGCCGTTATGCCAACTGCTGGTCCCAGGCCTCCTTGATTTCTAGTCCCTGTTCTGCTGCTGGGCAATTTAGGCTCACAGCTCTGCCCGGTTTTCACCTGTAAGGCAAGCGGTAGTATCCTCCGTGGAGCAGGAGCAGAGGTGGTGGCCACCGGTGGCCGAGCAGCGCCACACCGGGCGTTGGTGCCGTGATAACGCACTGCAGCTTGCTGCTGGTTTTGTGAGGCAGGCACTAGCCTCGTCCCCGTGCCATACCTGACAGAATGGGCCCCAGCCAGGTGCCCGGCGGGCAGGAGACGAATGCCCTGTGCAAGGCCAGGGCAACAAGTAAGGCTGGGTGGAGGCTGTGCTTGGGCCCGCCCAGGACATGCGCCCACGACCCACTGCCGTCCTGGCTCCTGCTGCCGTGCGAGCAGGTGCGGAGGTACCAGGTACTGCTGTCGCTGATGCTCTCCAGCCAGACCAGAGACCAGGTGACAGCAGGGGCCATGCAGCGGCTGCGGGCGCGGGGCCTGTCGGCCGACACCATCCTGCAGATGGATGACGACACTCTGGGCGAGCTCATCTACCCTGTGGGCTTCTGGAGGGTGAGCCTGGTCTGTGGGGACAGGCCTGCGAGGGGTGCTGGCTTGAGACCTCAGGGTGAGGGTCGTGGCTGGGGACCCGGGACCTGGACACGAGTTCCTGCCAGAGCCCCCATCTGCCTGAT
>NW_006159653.1:1847783-1858419 GCF_000334495.1 Tupaia belangeri chinensis | reverse complement strand
CCTCTCCCCCAGAGTCCTGGTGAGGCTGCTGCCCCGCCCACAGAGCACTGAGGCTGGAGGGCGGATCTCTTGAAAGCTGCTGTGGGGTGGGGTCCCTTTCCTTGGCACTGGCGTGGGCTGCAGTTTGTCAGATGGGTTTTAAATAGCCCTCTCCGCCAGGCACAGGATGGGAACCGCCCGGCTGGCCTGGCGGCTGGGGGGGGGGGGGGGGGCGGGTGGGGGGGAACCCCGGGCTCCAGCCTTCCGTTCTGAAGGCCCAGGTGCTGCTGAGCCCAGCTCCTGGGCATGACTGGCCTGCTCAGCACAGCATGGACTCTGGGGAGTGTGATGGGGCACGGGGAACAGAGCCAGACCCACAGGTGTCATCGGCCGCCTGGGTAGGAAGCAAGGGTCTAGAGCTCCCTGGCGCCTCGGCCCTCCTGGGAACCCCGGGCTCCAGCCTTCCGTTCTGAAGGCCCAGGTGCTGCTGAGCCCAGCTCCTGGGCATGACTGGCCTGCTCAGCACAGCATGGACTCTGGGGAGTGTGATGGGGCACGGGGAACAGAGCCAGACCCACAGGTGTCATCGGCCGCCTGGGTAGGAAGCAAGGGTCTAGAGCTCCCTGGCGCCTCGGCCCTCCTCTCTCCTTGTGTCCTGGATGGGTGATGGGCAGCTCCGTGTCTGTGCCCTGTGAGGCCCCTTGGGCCCGCCCTCCCAGGTTAGGCACGCCCCCACTCTTCCAGAGCAAGGTGAAGTACATCAAGCAGACCAGCGCCATCCTGCAGCAGCGCTACGCAGGGGACATCCCAGCCTCTGTGGCCGAGCTGGTGGCACTGCCAGGGGTTGGGCCCAAGATGGCACACCTGGCCATGGCCGTGGCCTGGGGCACCGTGTCGGGCATTGGTGAGTGTCCTGCGTCCTCACAGAGGGAAGGGCCATGGGGGATCCATGAGCCCATGAGCCCCAACTCCGGCCTCATGTGCAACTCAGCCCACAGGGTCAGAGAGGTGTTCTCAGCTGCAGGCTAGGCCAGCCCCACTCAGTGTGGCTGCTGAGAGCAGGGGCCCACGTTTGCTCAGCACCTACTGTGTACTGGGTCCCAAGAGGCCGCAGATCTGGCCTGTCTGTGCCGCCTGTGGGTGACAGAGAGGGGACAGAGCCCCCCACCAATGGGGAGGAAGTACTGAGGGCCATGCGGCTGCTCGGGAGGCTGGGATGGGGCACCTGGAGGACCAAGGGTAAGGCGGGCTTAGCCAGGCCAAGAGGAGGAAGCTGTTCCAGGCAGAAGGAACAGTGTCTGCAAAGCCTGGAGTTGGGACAGTGCAGAGCAGCAAGACGAGGCAGAGTGGGGAGGCAGGAGGCTGAAGAGGGTGGAAGGCCGTCCCCAGAGTCTGGGGGACTCTTCCCAGAGTCCTTTCCTTGCAAAGGCTCCTGCAGGTAGTTGGATGAAAACAAACCTCGGGGTCTAGGCTGGGGCTGCTCTGTCCCCAGAGCTTGGCCTAGAGAAGTTGGGGGTCTTGGCACCACCCAGCAGCTGCACCCAGCAGCCCAGAGACCAGGCTTTGGCGCCAGCCCTCTGTGCTGCTCTCTCTGCAAGGGTCCAGGAGAAAGAGCAGCAATCCCCCAGCAGCCCCGGGCAAGAGGGTGCTGAGGCCTGGGCCGCGGTTTTGAGCTGCTGGCTGCCTGGGGAGGCAGGAGACAACAGCCCCTCAAGGGCAGACCCCGTGGGTCCATTTCCCCCACCCCAGCTCCCAGGGCTGCTACCGCCGGCTCTCAGCAGACACTTGAGCTGGCCTGGGCACTGTCCTCAGCTGCCCGTGTCGCCTGAGTGCTGTGAGCACTGGCTGTGGTTGACAGGTCTGGGGGAAGGGCCCCTGTCCCCGGCAGGCGTTGGGGACTGCAGACGGGACAGGTGGGCCATGAGAATGTCACCTGTGTGCCTCTGGGCCTACCACCCAGAGGGGAGACCTATGGCCTCTGAGGGTCTCCCAGAGAGAGATGCCCTACCATTAGGAAGCTGGGGCTGCAACTGCAGGAGCAGTCCTGGCCCTGCCTCTGCTGGGCGACCTGGGGCAAGGCACCTGGCCTCTCTGAGCCCTGGCCAGAAAGTGGAAGGAGCAGTTGCCTCCTTAACTGAGCAGACGTGCATGTGGGAAACCCTCCTGGCCAACACAAGAGGCTCACAGCGTGCAGTGGCCCTGGGCTGTGGCCCCGGGTGTCCTCAGGGTCATGGTCACACCTTCGTGTTATGGAGGGGGACCTCATGTGAGGCTCAGGGCCTCACGAGCATGACCCTTCAGCCTTCTTGTGCTCCTGCTGCCTTTTCCGGGCAGTTGGCAGCAGGGCATGGGAGCTGGCGCAGGGATTGGCTCTCCATCTGTGAACACTAAGAGGGCTGGGGCTGCAGCTGGGACAGCAGCTGCAGCAGGAGGCCCTGGTGAGCCCTGGGTGCCCAGGCCAAGCCCTAGGCCAGCCGGCTAACAGGAGTGGGGCTGAAGTCCAGGTGGACAGCAGCTGCCCTGGCGCGCCCCCCATGCTGTCCCTGCTGCCTGCACTGGCAGGTGCTGGCTCTGGTGCAGTGACCTCATGCCAGCCCACTGGGCCAGGCTCCTGTCACCCAGCCTGGAGCTCAGTCAGCACCTGGGCCAGAAGGGGCTAGGGCCACAGGAGAGAACAGAGGGGAGCCAGGCCAGCGCCTTGCTCCTGGGGAGGGTGAGAGCTCGCGCACGCCCAGTCCACCTCCCATCAGCCTAGTTTCTGTACAGTAGATGCCTCGGAGGATGTCCTAGGGGCTGGGACATTGCTCAGCAGGGCTCAGCCCCAGCGAGTGCTGGACGCAAGGCAGCTGTGCCTAGCGCTGGGACCGAGCCCAGAGTACAGGTGCCCTGGCCCCTGGGTGGGGACGGCGGCTGTTCTCAGGCCTGCGGCCCGACCTGTGCAGTCTGAGACCCTGCTGGGAGGCCCAGGACTAGGAGGGGTGGGAGGCTCAGGTTCTGGGCTCAGCCCCCTGGATGCCCTCAGGGCTGTGGACAGGGCAGGGCCCCACTCAGCCTGTCGTGTCTCCACGCAGCGGTGGACACACACGTGCACAGAATCGCCAACCGGCTCAAGTGGACCAAGAAGACAACCAAGTCCCCCGAGGCAACCCGGGTGGCACTGGAAGAGTGGCTGCCCAGGTGCCGTGGGCCGAAAGGGGTGGGCCTGGGGGTGAGGGCTAGGGGCATGGCCGCCCCCTGCCCCGTCCTTCAGTGCTGACCCTTCCTACCCCACAGGGGGCTGTGGAGCGAGATCAACGGGCTGCTGGTGGGCTTCGGCCAGCAGACCTGCCTGCCCGCCCGCCCCCGCTGCCACACCTGCCTCAACCAGACCCTGTGCCCCGCTGCCCAGGGCCTCTGAGCACCGTTGGCCACTGTGGGGCGAGGGCCCCTGCCTGGGAGCCACAGCTGTTCAATAAAGCCTGGGAGTTGTGTGCAGTCAGGTCTGGCTGACGTCTGTCCCTGAGGGCCCGAGCGGGCCAGGAAGTGTGCTGCGTAAGCTCTCCCATGCTGAGTGCCCTGGAAGCAGGGTTGCCTGGAGGCGGGGATGGGATGTGCCCGGCAGGCCTCGACCTGTGCGCACGTGCTGGGATCCAATCCAGGGGCAGGGGGCAGGCTCAGGTGCCTTCACAGGGGAGGTGCGAGCCCCCAGAGGGCTGGGTAGGGTAGGGAGCAGCTGAGTGCAGGTGTGAGGTGTGGGGGGGCTCAGGAACAAGGCCATTTCCTGCACAGCCCTCACCTCAGGGTCCCCTAGAATAAGCCTTACTCCCCCATCCTGCAGCCGAAGGGTCAGGAAAGACACGAGCCCACGGTTCCGAGGCAAGGCCAGTTTATTCCAAGGGCGCGCATGCGCTATGGCTTAAGAGGCAGGCAGCAGTGTCATCGGTCCGGTCAGGGTTCAGGGCACAGTGGACAGTCTGCAGGTGGGGTGCCAGGCGGGGCCAAGCCCAGAGGCCCAGGTCCTTCCTGGGGCCAGCTCTCGCCCACACACACTCCCCAGGCCTGAGTGGTGCCAAAGGGAGAGGGCCTAGGGCCTCCGGCCCCTCGGAGAACCCAGGCTGAGCATCCCAGACTCCTGGGGCAGAAGCGGGGTGGGGGGGTTGGGGGGACCTGGCCCAGTGACCCCACCCTAGGGAGGATGCGGTGCGGGGTGGGCTGGGAGGAAGTGGTTTGCAGAGAAAGGGTTGTTTTATTGCAATTATTCAGAGTGCGTCCCGAGGGGCGGGGGAGGGGCTCTGCTATTAAGTGGAAACATGTGGCTGGAGATCTTTTTGGAAAAAAAGCAAAACTACAAATTCCTCAGTCAGCAGGCCTTCGCCCCACGGGTCGCCGCTGCCCCCCTCCCCCTCCCCGGCTCTGCGGTCTCTCTCCACCTCCACCTCTCACTGCCACAGACCCCCGAGCACCCAGCAGGTGGGGCCAGGACAGGGCTCTCTGGGGCACGGGACCACCCTGCAGTCTACAGAGGCTTGGGGAGCCTGGGTCCACAAGGGAGCAGGTCGCCATGAGCGAGCAGGGAGGGGCTCAGAAGTTGCTGAAGATCTCGCGCTTCCGGTTCCAGTCCATCTGCGGCGCCCGCTTGTTGACCCGCGTGGCCCGGGCCTTCTCCTTGGCCTCGGCTGCCGTGGGGCTCAGGTGGAGGCCACTCTCCTGGAAGGGGTCCCGCTTCCAGGCACTGCCGTCCTGGGGTGGGTGGGGAGCCGAGCGAGAGTCAGCCCCTGGCAGGCTCCTCCCTGGGAGCCCAGTGGCACTGGGGCAGCAGCTCAAGAGGGCTTCCTGGAGGCAGTGGCCCCACTGCCCAGGCCGATGTGTACAGACACGCCCACCCCGTGGCCTGCAGTACTCCCATGTGCGAGCACGGCGGGGGGCACCCGGGTACCTCCGTGTCCTTGTCTGAACCAGGCAGGTCACTCCGGGATGAGCACACCGAGCCGCCATTAAGCTGGGAAACCAGGAGTAAGTTGTGGCCACACGTCCCACTCAAGGAGCCGTGGTACACAGACACGCATGTGTACACAGACACGCATGGGCACACAGGCCACTACTGAGCAGTGGCACCACCACGTGGCCCCACCGGGCCAGCCGGGTAGGGCACGACACGGTGAGGGTGGCAGTACCCGGCAGAGGGGGACCGCAAGGGTGCATTCTGGTGTAGGGGTCCCCACGGGAACAGCACCTGGAGTATAGGGCTGGCTTCCCGACAAGCTGGGGACTGAGGGCAGCTCGTTAGCAGGCAGTGTGGGCAGAGGGGACGGGGCACAGCCTTGAGCCCCGAGGTGCCCGCCCACCCATGTGGCTGGGCTGACGAACGGGCATCCCCGCAGGGCATGATGGGCTGGGTTGGGTCTCAAGGTAGAGTCCTCAGCATGCGGGGCCCCCGAGGCCCCCAGGGTCTCCTGGCCTGCTCCCTCACCTGGGCAGGGCTGGTCCCATTGGTAACTGGTGACGGCAGCGGACCTGTGGGGACAGCGCGTCAGCAGCTGTGGGCCCCACCCCGCACCCCGGCCCCCACAGCACCCACCTTCCAGGTGCTCCGCAGTGGGTGTGACCCGCAGCCGCCTGAAGTACTCGTCCGCCTCAGGGTCCACCACCAGCAGCCGGGCCTCGTCCTCCCGGGCCTTGATGCTGGCGACCACCTCCGCGTGACGTAGCCCTTCCACGTTCTGACCATTGACCTGCCACCAGCAGGGTTAGCAGGGCCAGGGCCCGGCCAGGCCCCACGCCACCCCCACGGTGCGGCATTAAATATTCATGGCAGCTGCTGCCGGCAGACAGCAGGAGGAGCCCAGCTCAGGTGTCCAGGGCTCCTCCCAGCAGGGGCTGGGTGAGCACGCCCGGGCACAGGGGCCCCACTGCGCCGGCCGATGTGTACAGACACACCCACCCTGTGGCCCGCAGTATTCCCATGAGCAAGCACAGCGGGGGGCGCGGGGACACATGGGATGTGGGCACGCTCAGGAGTGTGGGGGCATGGGGCACAACATGTACGGGGCACTGGGACACAGGATGCAGGCATGCACAGGGGCGTGGGGACACGGGCCATGACACGCAGGGGTTCTGGGCCACACAGGACACAGCAGACACATGTGGGGGTGCACCCCTGAAGCCTCGGGGCAGGTACCTCGATGAGTCGGTCCTGGGCACGGAGGCCGGCGTGGGCAGCAGGTGAGCCTGGGTCCACAGAGCGGATGTACTGGCCAGGCCGGGACTTGTCACTGTGCAAGTTGAACCCGTAGCCTTGGGGTCCCTTTCGCAGCTGGCAGAGCCGGGGGCGTGGCTCCTTTGGGGGCCCGTTGGCACCCTACAGGTCCGCAGGGTTAGGGTCAGATTCCAGCTACAGCTTCTCACCCCGAAAGGCCACTCGTAGGGAGCTGCTGCCCCAGCCCCAAACTTGCTCTGAGGCCTGAGGTGGCAGTGGAGGACCCCTGGTCTCAGCCACAAACACCCTGCCCACGCCCCATGCCCACGCCTGGGCGGGGAGGGGCTGGGCTCTGGCTGTGGGACGTGGGCAGAGCCTCGTTGCCAGTGCTGGGAACTCCTGCACAGGGGCCGATGCAGGAAGAACCAGGCGGGGTGGCTGCGTGCATGATTTGCCCTCGCAGTGCCCCTCCCCTGGGCTCCCTCCCTGGCCTGGCCTGGGCAGTTTTGTTCTCTCTCCAAAGGCCCCCATGAGGCTGGCTGCTGCAGAGACTGTTTGCTTTCACATTCCAGCACGACTGGAGCCGTCCCGCCCCCACTGGCCCAAAGAAGGGGCTGGGTTGGAGCCCTGAAGGCCGAGGAGGGCCCGCCCACCTCCCTGCCAGGCAGGAAGGCTTTGCGTGTCAGAGACCCCCACCCTGCCCAGGGCCCTGCCTCACTTTACCTCTGGCATCTTGTAGCAGGGCCCTGGGCCAAGGGGTCGTGCAGGCAAGGGCCAGGCCACCACCCCCTCTGCCCAGCTAGGGCCAGGGCAGGGCCTGGGCACTAAAGGGGCACAGCTGCAGGTGGCTCGGGTTTCCTGGGAGCGCGTGGGGCTGGAGGGCGCGTGCAGGGAAGCTGTGCTGCTTCTCCCTTACTTTCCACCTTCCTGGGGTCGCTGAGGACCGGCGCCAGGCAGGGTAGCTCTGAAGGACGGTCCCACGGATCTCAGGGACAGTCTCTAGGTCTCAGGCACTTGTGGGCCTATAGCCAGACCACGGCCTGCAAGCTCATTCCAGCTGCCCGCAGGGCTGGGGCCTCCCGAGGCTCTGGGCCTTCCGGTCAGCCTGCCCCGACCTGACCCGAGCCTGGCCGGCTCTCTGAAGGCACACTGCACAGCCCCCTGGTCCCATCACACTTGGACCTCTAGGGCAGACGCCAGGGCCATGTACGGAACATGGACATGAGGACACAGGTCCAGGCTGTGAGGCTATCACGTGGCCACGGCCACAGGGACAGGAGGTCCAAACTACGCTCACAAACACGCTGTGTGGACACAGCCACCCACACACGCAGGCGGGGGCCGGTCCCTGCTGTCCCTTCCCACGCCCTCTGCAAAGGCCGGCAGACTGGGTCTGTCAAGGCCCCTGAGTGGAAAGCAGGGTGTGGAAGGCCATGCGGGGCCACGAGGCCATGCGGAGGCCACGTCTGTGTTCTCGAGGGGCCACTCTGGCCGCCCCCTGCCTCAATCCAGAACGGCTGCATCTCTCGGCATACACCAGAGGCCCCTCCTAACATCTCACCCAAGCCCCTTGCGAGGAGCAGGCCCTGACCCTGCACAGAGATGATGCTGGGCCCCAGCCGGTGGAGGCTGGCTGCTGGCAGAGCGGGGGACCGCGCATGCCCCTCCCTGGCCTCCCTCCCCAAACTTCCTGCAGCCTCCAGCCAGGCCCTCAGGCTCCCACGGGCTCCCACAGGCTCCCAAGGGCTCCCAGCCGGCCAGAGCCACACGCAGCTAGGCGAGCCCAGGCCCCTCAGCTGTGCTGTGGGCAGACAAAGAGGCTGGCATGGGGGTGCCCCGGTGGTGACTCACCAGCTCTGGAAGAGAAAGGCCCCCATTGTTGCCCGGGGTACAGGCTGCTTACACCAAGATCCCCGAGTGAGTTCCCCTCTTCCCACCCGGGGGGCCGAGCCCTGCTGGGGTCCTGTCAGCCCCAGCCTGCCCCCACACCTGACCTGCACAGGGCTCCAGGGGCAGCTCTGCGGAAGGGCCTGGGAGCCCGGGGCGGGCGGCGCGGCGTTCCCGGAGCGGGCCATGGGTGGCGGGACAGGAGGAGCAGCCCCGTGTCCAGCTGGCGTGGCTGGGGCTCTCCAGCCGGCCAGCCTGCCACCCCACTTATCTACCTCCCGCTGTGGCCAGCTCCCTAGGGACGGGTGGGGACACGGGCTGAGTCACTTTGGGGAGCAGAGTGGTGACTGGGCCCCCTCCCCTGCTGAGGCTCCAGCCTGGCGCCCACCCCCACACACACCCAGCGGGGTTTCCGTCCCACGAAAGGAAGGAAGGAAGCGGCTGGGAGGCCCTGCCCTGCTCCAGGACCCAGGGCTGGGGAGACAGGAGCATGGGGGGGCCCGGCCCCAGAGCAGAGGCCAGTACTATGTGATCTGGGGGATGGCAGGGTGGGGTGCCCCAGAAGTCCCCCCAGGCTCCCCGTCCGATACTGGGTGGGCACCTCCTCAGTCTCTCTGCTCACTTGCTCCCAGACCCAAGACACGCCAGGTGGGGGCAGGGGCGGAGGGCCCAGGGTCTGACACCACTAGGCTGCTGGCCTCAGGGGGCCGTCCCCTATCATCACTGTTGTGATCAGCCACAGCCACCCCGACCACCCAGTGTGGCCTGGGTCAGAGAACACTCAGGTTCGGCCAGGACACATGGCCCTCCCTCCTACGGACACCAGGGTGGGCGTTCTCCAACCTGCATGTCCTAGCCCCAGCTTCAGCCCCTCTGCGAACCCTCCTTGCCCCTGCGGGGCAAGCACTGCTCTGCAGGCCCCCAGCAGCCTGGGGCGCCCCTTGCACCCCACCTGAGCTGGGCGGTGTGAGCCTGGTTCACGAGGTCAGATGAGGCCAGCTCCTCTTGTGATGGGCTCAGCTAGGCCTCCCGTCTGACCCCTGGGCCTCCCTTGGCCTCCCGAAGTCCCTGTCTGCAGGCCAGCCCTAACCAGAGAGGGACCTGCCAATACAGCCCATTTTGTCCCTCTAAAAATACGCGCAGAGGAAGCCCCCTCCTGGGGCTTCCTGGAGCCCCCCATGCTTGAAAGAGGAGGGGGAAGGTCCCACCCAAGGACAAGGTACCTCAGCCACCCCACCCTCAGATAAGGCCCGAGAGTGGATTTTTCCACAGGAAGGTGAGCTTGGCCCTTTGTGTCCTAACCCGATGGACAAACGCCTGCCCTACGGGAGCGTCCTTCCCGGGGGAGGAGGTGCCCAGGAAGAGGGAGGGGCCTGGGGACAGCCTGCTGGTAGTGCAGTCAGCCACCAACCCAAGGCACCAGGACAGGACCTGACCCCAGGCTGCACGTGGCCCCGACCACCCTGGCGTCCCAGAGCAAGCAGCAGGGCCTCAGACAGGGAAGCCCCTCCAGGCTCGGCCCACAGGCGTGCAGTATGGGGTGCTTTGGAAAGGGAAAAGTGGACCCAGGGCCTCAGCAGTGGTTTCCAAAGTGGGATCTAGGGATGGGACACCAGACTTGGGTCCCCTTGAGGGGTTTATTCAGAGGCAGTGACACCAGGGCTTCCCACAGTGCAGGGCAGGCAGCCTTGGGCCCTTCCTCCAGGGCCAGGCGCGTGCCTGGGTGGGGAACCCCCAGACCCCCACCTAGGAGGAGGTGAAAGGCCCTCCCCTGTTCTTTTCCAGATCTCCTGGCCTAGGAGAGGGACAAGGGGGAGGTGCCACCCAGCATAAGGCCTTGAGCCTCCCTTTCACATGTGGGGAGAGGCGAAGGAACCCGAGAAGCCTCCTGTGAAGCCCCACGAGGACGGAGTGGAGCAACGAGACTGCAGGGCTGACCCCAACCTGACTCATGCCCACCCCAGCGGAGTCCAAGCGTGGCACTGCTCACACAGGCGGCCAGTCCCTACTGAGGACACGGGGCACAGGCACACTCAGCCCGTCCCCCTACAGCTCCTGGCCACCAGGCCGGGGCTGGCGAGTCAGAGGGAGTGTCAGCGCCAGGCCCGGCCGCAGTGCTCTGACCCGTGCAGTTCAGAGCACAGCTGGGCATGGAAGGGTCCGAGACAGGGCAGACGGACACTCGTGGAGGTGGCAGAGGCGAAGGCCTCATCGGGGGGCCATGACAGTGGTCCCCATGAGCAGAGCCCACCGTACCTTCTGGCCAGCGTCAGAGCCACAGCTGCCCGCACGTGTGCAGTCCGGCTTCGGCCCCCAGGGTTCATGGGCTGGCGGAAGGCCTCGCTGGGCCATCTCCTCGGTGCAGGTCAGCTGCCGCCGGCGCAGCTCCTCATCCGTCTCCTTGTCCACCACCAGCAGCCGAGTCTGCCCCTCCACGGCTTTGATTCTCTGCACCACCTGGGACAGCAGGCGGGCGGGCAGCAGGAGCGGGTCAGCGGGCAGCGCTCTGGCGAGCACAAGCACAGTGGCACCACCCCGGGCTGGCTGGCGGCTGGTCTGTGGGCGGGCGCCTGGACCGAGAGGACTGACAGCTCC
>NW_006159653.1:1845187-1847296 GCF_000334495.1 Tupaia belangeri chinensis | reverse complement strand
GGGTCGTGGGGTGGGCTCCGGGACCGAGAGGACTGACAGCTCCGCCCCCCACTCCCACTTCCAGCAGCTCCCTCCCTCCCCTCCAGGGCTCCTGACACCAGGGCCTGGGTCCTTTGGAGGGGAGGGCCTTGCCCTCAGCCCAGGGGCTTCTCTAGGAGGGGCCAGGGAGGGGCCACGGGATGCGTGTCTGGAAGTGAGCAAGAGGGTACACGGCTGAGCTTCGGGCTCCCGGTCTGCGTGTCACATGCATGTGTGCCTGTGTGCATCCACCTGTGTCCAAGTCTGTTTCTCAGTCCAGGAGCGAAGGAGAGTAGTGTCGCCCAGGGTCCCCACTGGATTGTGTCTGCCTGTTTCTGTCCCTGCCTCTAGGCTGCCGTCTGTCTGCAAGCCATGACCCTGGGCTCATCCCTGCTGGACCTGCCTCTGGAAGGGGAGGACCCTGTTCCTGTCTCAGGCACCCACTTGCGTTCCGTGTGGAAGGACTCAGACCCAGCAGGAAGGAATCAGGCCCGCCCAGGGCAGGTAGAGCTCCCTGCAGTCCGTGTGTAGACAGGTGCCAGGATGCATCGGGCACAACGGCAGCCAGGAACATGCAGGATGCCAAGCTTTGCCAGGTGAAGAGGTAGTGCCCGCTGGCCATCAGGGTCGGAAGAGGGCAGCCAACCCTGACCCTGTGGCCTGCAGGAGGGCAGACGGGGCACCCACCAGCTGCTCAGCTCAGCAGATGTTGCCAACGGTTAGCACCAGGCCGGCTGCCCAACCTGCGTCTCAGGCTCTGTCTCTCCCAGAGAGCTGCACCCGCTAGAGTCACCTCTGACCTCCAAGCTGTCTCCTCGTCTGTAAGGAGGCTCACGCCCAAGCCTGTGCCCTCCTGGGACAGGGCAGGGTCCAACATGGGTCTGTGTTCTGAAATCCTTGGAGACTAGCGCCCAAGGCCTGGGGTAGGCAGGCACTCTTGGTCAAGAGGCATTGACAAATAGAGGCGCGTGCCCTCCCCCCGCCAGGCCAAGCTCTGCCCTAACTGCACTCTTCAGGACACAGCCTCACCCAGCGGACACGAGGCGGCAGACAGCTGGACAGACGGCCCCGAGACAGGGACAGGAGTGCGGCTCCAGGCCCCAGAAGAACCAAAGTGCTCATCTCTCAGCCCGGGACTGGCCACGCAGACAGGCCATGGGCTCAGGGTGCTGTGAGGGACGCGGAGGACGGGCACAGAGGTCTGGAGTGACTCCCTGGCCCAGGCGAGGTGAATCCTCATGGGCCAAACCTGCAGGGAAGAGCCCCTGTCTGCCTCCCTGCTGTGGTCCAGCTGTGGTGGGGGTGGGGTGGGGGCCAGGCCAGCCAGGCTGCCACTGGGGAGGTACAGAGGGTGCTGCCCCCAGGGCCGACTCCCACCGGCCCCTGCGGCTCCGGCTGGGATGCAAGGAGGAGCACAGTGGTCAGACATGCAGACGCACAGGCCTGGGCATGAACACACACGCAGAGCCCAGCTCACACGCACATTGAAGCATGCACACCTGTTATACACACACAGTCTGCAGGTATACACACGCACTGATGAACTAACACGGGTGTGCCCTTAATGTGACTCCTCCCTGGGTACATACAGGCAGACGTGCAGGACTCGCACACACTCACACCCCCACTGTGCACGCACACACCTGTACGCACAAGCAGAAGAGCATCCAGGTCCCCACTTGCGCACAGATGCCTGGAGTCGTCTGACACCCCACACATGGCACACGAAGCCAAAACCAGGCAGAAGAGCGAGGGCCCAGGGCCAAGCAGCCGCAGTGCGCGCGCCCTGCCAGAGCCCCGCACCCGCAGCACAGGAAGGAGCTGCCTGGGGAGACCAGGAAAGAGGCAAGCGCTGCCTCCGGACACGTCCCGTCCCTCGAAGCCTCCTTGCCCGGGTCCCCGCAGGCAACTGAGGCCAGCGCTCAGGAACGTGGGGCGGGGGGTCCTAAGTGCCCAGCGACCCCCAGGGCAGGAAAGTGCTCCCCCGGGAGCCGGCGGGGCGGGGCGCGGGCACCCACCTGGTGATGCGTCTCGCCCTCCACGTTGACGCCGTTGACCTCCACCAGGCGGTCTCCCGCGCGCAGCGCGGCC
>NW_006159653.1:1839347-1844864 GCF_000334495.1 Tupaia belangeri chinensis | reverse complement strand
GAATCTCCGGGGCCCCTTCTGGCTCCCCCCCACTCTGGGCAGCTCCCTCTGTGCACGGCCTTTGCCTGCTATGCAGGGAACATTTCCCGGGCACTCTGTAAGTGGGGACCAGAGGGTAGGAACAAGGGCCCCAGCCCTTCCCAGCCTCTGCTGGAAACCTGCCCCCGCAACTCCCCTCCCTGCCATCCTGCATCTGGATCCTTCCAGGATGGGCCAGGAGGCAAAAAGAGGGTCTTGAAGATGGCATTCAAGGCCCCTCCCTGGGCCGCAGGCTGGCCACCATGTCAGCCCTGAACCTCCTAGGCAGCATAGGTACTGTCTGTTCTGCGCGTCCTTTCAGAGCGTCCTCAGCCCTCCCACTGCTGGGCTCTCACTTGGTCCCCCAGGCAGGTGCAGGGTGGGGTGAGGCTGGGGCAGATGTGGCCCGCCTGTCGGTCTCCAGGCCCCCATGCCCACTTCCTGACCTGGGAAGAGCTGCCCTGATGGCTTTGGCCTCCCAGATCCGAGGTGGTCGGCACATGTAGGAGCCATCCCTGGGTCCTGCAGGCCTGGCCCCTCCCGGCCATCTCCTTCCCCTGCCTCCACCTCCCCAGCATGAGTGTACCCCTTTCCCACAAGACAGTAATGTCACAGCAGAGCGCCTCTGTCCTCTGCACCTCACCCAGAACGGGACCAGGCCATCCTGCGGATCGGAACGCAGGTCTGGAGAGGGAAGAGGCCCGCACGAGGTTCCCCAGCTCGCTGGGTGAGAGCTGTAAGAGCCCCAGCATACACTCGCCATGGCGCCTCTTCTACGTCCCAGCTGCGTGACGGACTCAGTCCCAGCCTGCCCTGCCCCGCCCAGCCTGGTACCTGTGTACACCTAGCCCCTGGTACCCAGGAGTCAGGCACAGCCACCCTGGACAGTTCCCCATGCGCACAAAAGCAGGCTTGGCTCGGTCCTCTCCTCTCCCCGTCTTTTCTCCAGCGCCCTCGGCTTGGACTCTTCGGTTCCCTGTCCAAGAACAGGGCCCGCCTCTGGGTAGCTGCCTGGGCCACGGCCCCCTGGGTGTCCACACCCCAGCAGCAACCCCTAAAAGCCACCTAGGTTGAGCTGCAGAACTGCTTCCTAGCTGTGCGTTCTGCACTGAGGTCCCGTGGGCTCTGGCCTGGCCTTGACCGTCTTCCCGGACCCAGGCCAGTGCTGCTGCCCTTGCAGGTGTAAAGCGTATGGACAGGACAGACCACTTTGTACCCATACTACACCCAGATTGGACTCGGAGTCGTCAGCAACCAGGACAACCTGGGATCTGTCAGGCTGTAACTCTGTGGCCGTGCCAGAGCTGAGGGAGGCCTGGATTGAGACTCCCAGGCTAGGGGGTGGGAGGAGCCAGGGCCCCTAGGGTTAGGGGGCTTAAAGACCTCTTTACTCCCTATGCAGGGCAGCTCTGCTGGTCAGCCAAGGGCCCTCCCTGGGCTTCATGGCCCAGGACTCATCCTCCCACCTGGGACTCGAGCCCTTCTTTTTTTTTGGCTTGGACTCTTGGTTTCCCTGTCCAAGAACAGGCCCTGCCTCTGGGTAGCTGCCTGGGCCACGGCCCCCTGGGTGTCCACACCCCAGCAGCAACCCCTAAAAGCCACCTAGGTTGAGCTGCAGAACTGCTTCCTAGCTGTGCGTTCTGCACTGAGGTCCCGTGGGCTCTGGCCTGGCCTTGACCGTCTTCCCGGACCCAGGCCAGTGCTGCTGCCCTTGCAGGTGTAAAGCGTATGGACAGGACAGACCACTTTGTACCCATACTACACCCAGATTGGACTCGGAGTCGTCAGCAACCAGGACAACCTGGGATCTGTCAGGCTGTAACTCTGTGGCCGTGCCAGAGCTGAGGGAGGCCTGGATTGAGACTCCCAGGCTAGGGGGTGGGAGGAGCCAGGGCCCCTAGGGTTAGGGGGCTTAAAGACCTCTTTACTCCCTATGCAGGGCAGCTCTGCTGGTCAGCCAAGGGCCCTCCCTGGGCTTCATGGCCCAGGACTCATCCTCCCACCTGGGACTCGAGCCATACTGAAGAATTCCCAGGGGCAGGATAGCCGAGGGCATGTGGTCACAGCCTGGGGCCAGGAAGCAAGGCCGTATCACAGGACCCTGCGGTCAGCGGTCAGTGTAACAGAGTCCTCAAACAAACAGGCAGCTGGGGAGATGCCAAGGAGGGGGATGGTAACAAAGTGGGCAAGTAACAGGAAAGGGGTGCCCACCCACAAAGTAGCCAACCACAGCAGCAGGAGTGAAGGAGCCAGGGCCAGACGGTGGCCGGACACAGCTCCTGAGTTCCCGTCCTGGGACCTCCTGTGCACCAGGCTCGCCCTGAGACCCGGTGGCTCAGCATGAGGGCACTGCTGGGGCAGCCTAGCTCTCTGCCTCTCAGGTAGGAAGTAAACTTGGGACCAGCAGATGGCATAATGCTTACTCGGCCGGACTCCCACAGCTTGAAACTCACGCCGGGCACGTGTGTGGGAGTGCCCAAGATCCCGAGAGGAGAATGGAGAAGGGATTGCAGCATGGCCATCCTCCCTGGGAGATGATTTCTCACTTTCTATTTCTCTCTCTCTGGTGAGTGCACGCGTGCCCTATAGCAAAAATCTCTCTTACAAAAAAACAGGTAGAGGGGCCAGCAGGTGCCGTGGGAGATAAGATGCTGGACTCTCACATGGCTGACCCTGGTGCGAGTCCTGGACCTGGCGGCTTGCTTTCTCACATTCCCTTTCTCTCTCTCTCTCTCTATCTCTCTCCAGTCAAATTTAAAATAATAATAATAATAATAAATAGTGAAACAAATAATTACAAAAATTAAAAAGAAGTAAGTCAACTTTGCAGTCAGGAGGAGGCTGGGCCACGGGTTACCGGAGCCCCCAACCCTGCTGACTTCCTTCTCAGGGAGTCCCACCAGGTTTTGGCCCTTCCCTGCGCAAGCCATGGGAGGGTCCACCTTGAGGGTGCCCCTGCTTCCTGCTGTGGGCAGGGGGCTTTCCTCTGAATAGAGACCCTGTGTCTCTCCAGCCTGGCACCAGCCATAGGGGCAGGCCTGGGCTTGGCAGGGAGAGGCTGGGGGCCCTGTCGGGGGGGAGGGGTGGAGCCGTCAGTCCGCCAGGTAATGGCCCAGGCTTCCCAGCAGGCGCTGACTCCTAATGGGCATTAATGGCCCCAGCACCCAGGCCTCCTTGGGGGCTCCTTCCTCGACTACACAGTGCCTGTCTTTAGAGCCCCGAATTGGAGCAGAGAGAACAGCGCAACAGAAGTGGAGAGGCCAACAGACTCAGAGGCCAACGGGAGAGACGCGGGCGGGAGGGCGAGAGGGCGAGAGCCTGGGGGTGGCCAGGGGGAGGCAGCAAAACCAGCGCCCCAGAGGAGGCGGGGCCTAGGCCCCGCCCACAGCCGGGGCCTGTCGGGGCTGTCATCCCAACAGCAACTGCCCAGCGCCCCCTGGTGGGGATGGGTGGGATCATGTCGACTGAGGGGCTATCCAAGTCTTACCCCTCTGGCTTCGCCGGGGTTCAGTCCTGCGGTAGGGATTGAGGTGAAGCTTGAGGCCCTCCCTGGCTCCCCTTCAGGAGCACGAGAGTGCCAGGGGTCATAGCAGAGCAGCCCACCCTGATTCGGCTCGGCTCCTCCCCTCTGGGCCAGAGTTCCTCTGGGCCCCTCACCAAGTGTCCCACCACTTGAAACCACACATGTGACATCCACTGGGCCCCAGGCGCTGGCAAGCATTGGGAAACTGTGAGACCTTGGTCCGAGGAAGAGGTGGCCCAGGGCTACGGCGGCCCCAGCGGGTACTGACCCAGCCTAGGGCCCTGAGTCCTCCTTCAGGACGGAAGTGCCCGGCTGTGCTGGGATCTGAAGCAGGAGACTGGGAACAGGGGAGTCCTGGGTCCCTGCTGCTCCACTCACAGTGGGGAGCCCTGAGGGGCCATCTGTACTCAGCAAGGGTAGGGCAGGCAGGGGGGCTCTGAGAAGGGGGGTGTCCCAGGGCCTGTGACCAGAGGTCCTGGGAAAGGCCTGGGTGGGATCAATGCAGATAAACTTAGGAGAGTCTGAGAACTGGGGGGCAACTGAAAGGAGCACCACGGGACCGACAGGGGCGTGGTGGTGAAGGTGCGGAATCCCACGAGACCGACTCCACAGCCAAGTCCTGGGCCTGCGGGCTCGAAAAGCAGGCCGGGCATCATGTGTGTGCACACGCACATGTGCACAAGTGTGCACCCAGATCCCAAGAGCTGAATGGAGAAGGGATTGTAGTGTGGCCACCCCCCAAGAGGCGATTCCTCGCTTTCTCTCTCCCTCCCTCTCTCTCTGGTGAGCACACACACCTTATGCAAAAATCTAAAAAAGATAGCAGCACCGGGGGCCAGTAGGTGACATGGTGGTTAAGGATGCTGGACTCCCATGTGGCCAGCCCTGGTTCGAGTCCTGAATCAGGCATGACCAGGGAGGGAGCATCAGGGCCCAGTGACCAGGTGGCCAAGTGAAGGAGGCCAGGAGGCAGGGAGGCTGGAGGAGGGCGGTCCTCTTCCCAGGGAGCGGGTGCTAAAGTCAATGACAGGGACTTCAAGGGACTCAGGCAGGAGGGGCCCTTCCTCCTGAGGAGAGAGTGTAGCCTGGAAAAGGGGATTCACTGGCTGAGGGAAGGGGGGGTTTCCAGAACATCCAGCTCTGAAGTGAATGCTGGGAGACCGAGCTCAGTGTCAGGCCCACAGCGAGAGGGTGGTGCTCGCTCACGGGCCAGAGGACAGCTGAGCGCCTGTGGGGCTCCAGCCTTCCTGCACCACAGTGGGTGGGGCAAGGCCAGGGGGTGTCTTGCTCCCCCCTCTTAAGGAGCCCTCTCTCTTCCTGGGGACCCTAGGACTTTGATGACAAATGGGCACACTGGCAGAGGGGTGGGCAGTCTTTGCCTACCTGCCCCCTCCCTCCCCGAAGGACCTATGGCTCAGGCGGCAGCTGGAGGGGCTTCCGCTGGCGACGCGGCGCGCGGCTGACATTTGCCAGGACGTGGGCAGGCTGTCTGCACCCTGAAGCGGGACGGCAAAGTACACAGCGGCGGAGGGCGAGCTCACAGGCGGGGGCGCAGGTACGGACGGGTTTTATTGACCAGAGGGCCCGCGCTGCGCGCCCCGAAGGAAGGACGCAGCCTCTCCTCTGAGTCAGGCGCGCGTGCGCCCAGGGTAGGGTGTGCCCTCAGAGCAGTCCCGGGGCCAGGCAGGGACGGCGACGGCGGTTTGCTGCAGGGACCACGGCTGGGCGAGCGACGTTTCTCCAAAGGCTCTGGGAAAACAGAGCAGGACCGTGGGGAGGACCGCGCCCTCCATGGGAACCCCCCACGCCGGAGTAGACACTTCTCGGGGCAAACCTTTCTCCGCGCGGACTGGAGGACCACGGGAGGACCAGAGCGGGCGCCCTGGCGCGCGGACGTGCACTCGGGGCCCAGACCCTGCGCGCCCCTGCCCGCTGCCGCTCCAGCCCCGCGCCCTCCCCTCCCCGCACTTACCTGC
>NW_006159653.1:1837331-1838426 GCF_000334495.1 Tupaia belangeri chinensis | reverse complement strand
GGACTTCCGGGGGGTGAGGAGAGGGAGAAGGAGAGAAGGGAGAGCCCCGGCTGCCGGAGCGGGTCACCGAGGGTCTCTGGTGACAACTGGTCTTGAGGCTCTCGGGGGTGCCCCTCCATCTCCTCCCCGGAGCAGAACCGCCGTGGAGGAGGTCCTCCGGCCATGATGACCAAGGGGGTACAGAGACAGAGGGCGGGGGGAGCAGGGCAGAGTCCAGGTGGGTAAGGAAGAGGGCTGAGTGGGGGCCCTGGGCCACGCAACGCCCCTCCGTGCAGCCCCCAGCCCCTGTGACACCCCCTCCTCTCCCAGCGCATTTCCCCCGCTGTGGCCAGAGAGTGCTCGGAGCCGGGAGCCTGGCCACTGCGGACTGCTGAGGGGGTCGGGGTTCCCCAGGGCCCCCAGCGAAACCAGTCCCCTCACCCCTCAGCCTCCAGGTGAGACAGGCCCGACCTCCGACCTCCGGTGGCTCCTCTCTGGTCCCGCCCGTCTGGACTCTAGTCCAATCCTTCGGCCCCTGGGGAAGTCCAGCAGGGCAGTCTGGCCTCCCCTCCCGGGGCAGGGCTGGCATTGTTTCCGAGCGCCGGCAGGAGCGCGCTTTGCTTTGGGCATGGATCATCCCACCTCTTTCGGGCAACCTTTCCTGATTGCGGGTGGCCCAGACACCAGGGATCTTGCTCGGGGTTGTCATGGAAGAGTTCATTTTGGCCTCCAGATGATGCCTCGAGCTGTACTGATTCCGTGGGGAGACCGGCAGGGGCCAGATTGTGCCAGATCACCTGCTGGGCCAGCTGCCTGCCTGGGTGACGCCTGGCCCCATCGCCCCTGGCCCTGGTGGGTGCGGTCCTCGCACTCAGAGGCTAGGCCTGGGGGCTGCCTCCCAGACCTTCAGCACACGCTCCAGTGAGGGAGGGGCCTGAGGCACCCCACAAGGCAGGGAGTGGATGCAGAGGGAGCCTCTCCCTCAAGGACCACAGGGATCCAGGGGCCCAGCAGAGAGCCGCCACCGCCACCCCCGCAGCACTCCCGGGAGAACCCTTGGCCTGGAGAGCCGCCTGGAGTGTGCAGTGGGGGGGCTGCGAATCACGCGTCAGGCCC
>NW_006159653.1:1836024-1836730 GCF_000334495.1 Tupaia belangeri chinensis | reverse complement strand
GGGGGCCCCTGGAGGGCCGGTGGGGCAGGGGCCTTCCTGGCCAGAGTCGTCTTATCTTGCCTTCTTCCCAGGACTGTGGAAGGCCTCTCTCCATCGAGGCAGATGACAATGGCTGCTTCCCCCTGGATGGCCATGTGCTTTGTCGGAAATGCCACACCGCTAGAGCCTAGAGCTGAGCAAAGACTGCCCGCCTCCGTGCAGCCCCCAGCCCCTGTGACACCCCCTCCTCTCCCAGCGCATTTCCCCCGCTGTGGCCAGAGAGTGCTCGGAGCCGGGAGCCTGGCCACTGCGGACTGCTGAGGGGGTCGGGGTTCCCCAGGGCCCCCAGCGAAACCAGTCCCCTCACCCCTCAGCCTCCAGGTGAGACAGGCCCGACCTCCGACCTCCGGTGGCTCCTCTCTGGTCCCGCCCGTCTGGACTCTAGTCCAATCCTTCGGCCCCTGGGGAAGTCCAGCAGGGCAGTCTGGCCTCCCCTCCCGGGGCAGGGCTGGCATTGTTTCCGAGCGCCGGCAGGAGCGCGCTTTGCTTTGGGCATGGATCATCCCACCTCTTTCGGGCAACCTTTCCTGATTGCGGGTGGCCCAGACACCAGGGATCTTGCTCGGGGTTGTCATGGAAGAGTTCATTTTTGCCTCCAGATGAGGCCTCGAGCTGTACTGATTCCGTGGGGAGACCGGCAGGGGCCAGATTGTGGCCAGTCACCTTC
>NW_006159653.1:1826140-1835895 GCF_000334495.1 Tupaia belangeri chinensis | reverse complement strand
GGAGCCCCCCCACAGGGCAGGAGGTGGTTGCAGGGGGAGCCTCTCCCTCAAGGACCACAGGGATCCAGGGGCCCAGCAGAGAGCCGCCACCGCCACCCCCGCAGCACTCCCGGGAGAACCCTTGGCCTGGAGAGCCGCCTGGAGTGTGCAGTGGGTGGGCTGCGACTCACGATTCAGGCCAGAGCCCAGTCGGTCTGCCGCACCAGGGTCCCCTGGCGCTGCCACCACCTGCCAGCTAAGGGGCTCTGGGCCCTTTGAACCCCGGAGGTGGGGCGGTCTGGCCCAGCTAGAGCGCCCCCTGAAGGCGTCCCCGGGAGTTTTGCAGGGGCGAAGTCCAGCTCTATGAAACCGGGTGGGCTGTGGCCTGTGCTGGGCGGGAGGCTCCATAGCAGTTGGGAAATGGCAGAGACTGAGAACCAGCATCCGGCACTCAGACGCACAAGGGAGTCCCCTGCAGAGCGGTCGTCCCAGAGCCGCCATTTTCTAAAGTTTAAATGTCAGGAATGGGTTCATCTCTCTGCCCTGCATGTGGCTATGGACCCAGGAAGTAAAGGTAAAGGGGAGGGCCGGCAGGTGGTGGTTAGGGCGCTGGACTCCCACATGATCAACTGCAGTTTGAGTCCCGGACCTGGCAACTTGCTTTCTCACTTCCCATCTTTATGTCTCTCTCTGATTAAAAAAAAATTTTTTTTTGAGATGTTTTTGCTATAGGGCGCGTGCGCTCACCAAAAAGACAGAGAGAGACAGAGAGACAGAAAGCGAGAAATCACCCCCCAGGGGGGATGGTCACGCAGCAATCCCTTCTCCTCCATTCTCCTCTCAGGATCCTGGGCACGCATGCACATGCGCCTAGCGTGAGTTTAAGCCACCGGGTTCGGGACTCGAACTGCGGTCGACTACATGGGAATCCAGCGACATAGCCATTACACCAACTGCTGGTCCTCAATTTATTATTATTTTTTAAAGACATAGCCATTACATTAACTGCTGGTCCCCTCTGGTCAAATTTTTAAAAATAAATACGAAATAGGGACCAGCAGATGGCGTAATGGTTATGTCGCTGGACTCCCACATAGTCAACAGTGGTTCAAGTCCCGGACCCAGCAGCTTGAAATTCACCACAGGCGCATGTGTGTGTGCTCAAGATCCTGAGAGGAGGGAACCAGCAGTTAGCGTAATGGCTATGTTGCTGGACTCCCATGTAGTCGACCACGGTTCGTGTCCCGGACCCGGTGGCTTAAAACTCACGCCGGGCACGTGTGCGTGCGTGCCCAAGATCCCGAGAGGAGAATGGAGGAGTGCGGCGTGACCATCCCCCCTGGGGGGTGATTTCTCGCTTTCTGTCTCTATGTCTCTCTCTGTCTGTCTGGCGAGCGCACGCGCCCTACAGTGAAAATCTCTCCAAAAAAAAAAAGATCCTGAGAGGAGAATGAAGAAGGGATTGTGGTGTGGCCATCCTCCCAGGGGGTGATTTCTCGCTTTCTGTCTCTGTCTCTCTGGCAAGTCCACGTGCCCAATAGCAAAAGCCTTTCTTCTTCTTCTTCTTCTTTTTTTTTTTTAAGGATTATTTATTTAATTTTATTTATTAGTTCATTTATTTTTATTTGATCAGAAAGAGAGAGAGGAAAAGTGAGAAAGGAAGCCATCAGGTCTGGGACTCGAACCATGGTCAGACATATGGGAGTGTCCAGTGCCTTAACCAAAAAGTTCAGGAGGGGGACAAAGGCCATACTGGGACAGAGGTATGGGGTGCTTGTCTGGTGGGGTGTGCAGAAAGGGGACCCAGGGCTTAGAGAGGCAAAGCACAAACAGCTGAGGTCTCCCGGGCTCCTAGGCCGGGGTTCCTGCCCTGCTAGAGCCTGGGAGGCGTGGGGACAGGCTCCTGCCTCCTCTCAGTGGGAAAGGTGATGACCCGGCTCAGCCCGTGCAAGCTGGCTGTCTTTACTGGGGTCTTAGGACCCAGCTGATTCTGGCTGGGACCACACCTGCCCCAGGGACAGAGCCTGGCCTCGAACAGAAGCTCTGTGGTAAGGAGCAGTGGGTGACTGCATCTCTTCTTTTTGTTGTTTTCTCTTTCTTTTTTAGAAAGAGATTTCTTGCTCGAAGGCACATGTTCTTGCCAGAGAGACAGAAAGACAGAAAGCAAGAAATCACCCCTCAGGGGGCATGGCCATGCCGCAATCCCTTCTCCACTCTCCTCTCTAGGTCTTGGGCACACGCGCGCACACACATGCCCAGCGTGAGTTTTAAGCTGCTGGGTCTGGGATTCGAACCACAGTTGACCATGTGGGAGTCCAGATCACCCCTCAGGGGGCATGGCCATGCCACAATCCCTTCTCCACTCTCCTCTCTAGGTCTTGGGCACACGCGCACACACACGCCCAGCGTGAGTTTTAAGCTGCTGGGTCTGGGATTCGAACCACAGTCGACCATGTGGGAGTCCAGAGACATAACCATTATGCCATCTACTGGTCCCCTTTTTGTTGTTTTATTTTTAGAATTATTTAATTCTACTTGTTATTATTATTTTTATTGTATATTTATTTAACTCCATTTGCTACTATCATTTCTTTAATTTGACCAGAGAGAGACAGAGATAGAAAGGGAAAGCAAGAAAGCAAGCCGCCAGGTCCGGGATTCAAACCGCGGATGGCGGGAACCAGCAGTTAGCGTAATGGCTATGTCGCTGGACTCCCATGTAGTAGACCGCAGTTCGCGTCCCGGACCCGGTGGCCTAAAACTCACGCCAGGCGTGTGTGCCGTGCGTGCCCAAGATCCCGAGAGGAGAATGGAGAAGGGATTGCGGCGTGACCATCCTCCCTGGGGGGCGATTTCTCGCTTTCTGTCTCTCTGTCTCTCTCTGTCTGGCGAGCGCACGCGCCCTATAGCGAAAATCTCTCCAAAAAAAAAAAAAAGAATTCCAAACCGCGGATGGCCATGTGGGAATCCAACACCTTTAACCACCATGCCACCTGCTGGCCCCATTATTATTATTTTTAATTTGCCAATAGAGAGGGAGAAAGGAGAAGCGAGAAAGCACGCGCCAGGTCCAGACCGAACTGCGGTCGCCCTTGTGGGAATCCAGCGCCATTAATCACCACGCCACCTGCGGGCCCCAGAGAGAGAATACAGGCGCGCGTCTCCAGCGCCGGACCCGGCTGGGCCAAGGGGGCGGGCGCGGTGCCCGGGGCGGCCTGGCCCCGGCCAGCGGCGCGGGAGGAGGAGCCGCGGGCGCCCTTGTTTTCCGAATGACTAGTCCCTCTCCAGGTGCTCGGCACGTGGATTACACGCTACAGTAAGGAAGAGAAAAGCGTGTCCTGCCCCTTTCACACCCAGCCCTGTTCTCCAGAGGCGCGAATTCCAGGTTCTTTAGCCGTCTCTTCTGGTATGCATTTCCACACTTCAGCTGCCTGCCTTTCTCTCCAATACGTATTTAGGTATTTGCCATAGGGCACATGAGCTCACAGGAGGAAGAGGGAGACAAGGAAAGTGAGCAGTCACACCCCAGCAGGGATGGCCATTCCGCAGTCCCTTCTCTGTCCTGGTCCCAGGGGTTTGGGCGCTGGGTCTGGACTCAAACTGCAGAGCTGGCCATGTGAGATCCAGCACCTTAACTGCCATGCCACTTGCTGGTCCTTACTATTTTTATTTTTTCTTTCTTTCTTTCTTCCTTCCTTTCTTTCTTTTTATTTTTTTTGTAGAGAGGTTTTTACTGTAGGGCACGTACACCTGCCGGAGAGACACAGAAAGACAGAACGTGAGAAATCAACCCCCACAGGGGATGGCTATGCTGCAATCCCTTCTCCATTCTCCCGTCAGGATTTTGGGCACACACACGCGCCCGGCATGAGTTTTAAGCCGCTGGGTCTGGGACTCTAACCACGGTTGACTACATGGGAGTCCAGCAACGTAACCATTACGCCATCTGCTGATCCTGTTTAACAGCTCGCCAGACAGACAGAGAGAGACAGAGAATTGTGACCACCCTCCCCCAGGGGGGATGGCCACTCCGCAACCCCTTCTCCGTTCTCTCGGGATCTTGGGCACGCACGCACACGCGTCCCCCCGTTTGTACCCCAAGCACTGTAATGGAGGGGATGCTTCGCCTGCTCATCCTTTATGGCGACTTGCCCATACTTTGCCTCAGAAAGAAGAGGCCCCTGAAAGCGCAGCACTCTGCTGCCCTCCTGAGATGCAGGCTTCGGCCCGCTCCCGCACCGTCTGTAAGGCTGTTTAGGAAGTCGGAACGATGACCGGATGGCGTGCCGGTTACGTCGCTGGACGCATGTAGAGTCGCACTGGGCATGTGTGCGTGCGTGCCCAAAGTCCTGAGAGGAAAATGGAGACAGGAACGATGTGACCGTCCCCCTGGGGGTGATTTCTCACTGTCTGTCTCCGCCATCTTGACACTCCTGTCCGACACGTGGCATGCATCTGTGTTGCATGTACCTGTACATAGCAGAGTAAGAGGGAGGCGGTTTCTAGCTTCCCAGGGCTCCCGGTACCCCTCCTGGGACTCCATGTAACTCACCTGCCACCATAGAGCAGGACCCCGATCCCCAGTCCTGTTGCCCGTTGAGGGGACAGCTCTGAACCATGTGGGAGGTTAGAGGCATCCTGGGTGCAGGATAGCCTCCCTGCAGAGGGTCCCCCTTCCCGCAGCTGTGACACCCGTGCTCCGTGGGCAGAGAGGACGACAGTCGACCTGAACATGTGTGAACACATGTTCTTTGTGACCCACATGGGCCCAGGGCCATCGCAAAGCCCTTACACAGGCAGAGGCAGAGGGGCAGGACTGGACACTGCGTAGCAGGAAAGCACGAGGCTGTGAGGCCAACCCACCTGGCAAGGTTCTGAGTTGGCGCCCAGAGACCTCCCTGAGGGTGCTGGGCATGCGCCAACCCAGGATCCAGGCCAGCTGAGCCGGGAGTGGGTCATGACGTCAGGGATGACAACGGTGGGCGCGCTCGATCTCTGGCTCACGGCAAAGTCAATCAATGAACTGTTGTGCCGTCAGAGGAGGGGCGTTGAAGACAGAGCTGAGGACAGGAAGTGGCTGCTGGCTTTGAAAAGGGGCCCTAAACCTCCAACAGCTGGCCAGAGCGAGGAAGAAGGTTCTCCCTGGAGCCCCCGGAAGGGAACATGGCGACCCCACTCCTGGGTTCTAACTGACTGAGAGCGTCCTTTCTGGACTTCCGAAGTCTGGCGCTGCAGGGTGACACTGCGGAGGCCCAGCTGGCGGTGTGGTGGCTAAGGTGTTGGACTCCCACGTGGCTGTCTGAGTCCCGGATCCGGCGGTATCAAAGTCATGCTGGACACGTGTGCCCAAAATTCCCAGAGGAGGTAGAGGGGGGAGGATTGTGGCATGGCCATGAGCCCGCGGAGATTTCTCATTTCCCCTCTCTCTGTCTCTCTGGTGGCTTATGGCAAAAACCTAAAAGAAAACTAAAGGTAACAACTTTTTATTTTATAATGATTTTATTTAACTTTATTATTATTATCATTATTATTTTCCAGTTTGATCAGAGAGAGACAGAGAGAGAGAGAGAGGAAGGGAGAAAGCAAGCCACCAGGTCCGAGACTTGAACTGTGGTCGGCTACATGGGAATCCAGCGCCTTTAAACACCATGCCACTTGCCGGCCCCCTTTTTTTTACAACTTTTTTTTTTTAATCTCTTTTAAAATTTATTATACTATTTTAATATGCTATGGGACACACGTGGTTACCAGAGAGAGAGAAAGCAAGCCACCAGGCCCACCAGGTCTGGGACTTATCTGTTGTGGGCCATGTGGGAGCCCAGAACCCTAACCACCATATCACTTATGGGGCCCACAGACTACTAGTTCTCGGCCTGTCTGTCCTGAACTGCACAAGTGACCTCCTGCCCATTTAGAAGCCCAGCTCTGTCACCCCTGGTCACCCCTGCTACTCTCTCTGCCCTCAAGAGGACATCTCAGGATGAGCAGTTGGCGTAATGGCTACGTCCCGGACTCCCATGTAGTGACCACCGTTCGAGTCCCGGACCCGGTGGCTTAAACTCACGCGGGGTGTGTGTGCGTGCATGCCCAAGATCCGGAGAGGAGAATGGAGGAGAAGGGATTGCGGCGTGGCCAGCCCCCCTGGGGGTGATTTCTAGCGGTTTTTGCCTTAGGGCACATGTGTTTGTTGGACTGAACCAGAGACAATGAGAGGGAAAATGAGAAATTGAAATCGCCTTCCAGGCAAGATGGCCCCTCCACAATCCCTTCTCTTCCATCCTCCTCCTGGGACCTCGCATGCGTGCACACACGCATTCAGGTTCAATGGAACTGTAGTCTGTAGTCGGCCATGTGGGAGGCCAGCCACGTAACTGATGGGCCACCCGCTGGCCCCGTGAGTCTTATTGTTTCGCTCCTTTCTCTTCCTCCTGACTGTGCTATTTTCCCCAGATGCCCCTCCCTGCCAGGACTTTACCCAGCTTTCAGACACACGGGGCAAGCTGCTGTCACTGCACCCTTCAGAGCCCTGGGAGCCGCCACGTCCTCTCCAGTCTGGACGCTCTCCGGGGTGGAGCCTCTGGGCCTCTGCACAGCACCACCCCGTGCACCCCAGGGCTCCTGCCTGCTCAGATCACAGGGCCTCTTCCGGCTTGTGTCCCTCGTGCTGTGGAGAACATCTTGGAGCTTCACGTGAGGGGAAGTAAGGATCGTGGCAGCGACAGAGCGTGTCTTCTCGTGGCCCTGCTGTGGTGGCACACAGCAACACACCACCATGTGGTGCTGGAAGCCACATGGAAGAGTGGGTTCGTTCCAGCCCCACTGTGCACATGCGTGACCCTGCCTGGCTGAGCGTGGCAGGGGCTGTGACACGAGACCACAGTTGAAGGTGCTCATCTCTCTCTCTCCTTTGTCTCTCTTTCTTTCTCTCTTAAAAAAGAAATGAACTTCTGAAAAAATAATAATTTGGGGGCCAGCAGATAATGTGGTGGTTAAGGTGCTAGATTCCCACATGGACAACCTCAGTTCGAGTCCCAGATCTGGAGGCTTGAAAATCACACTGTGTGTGTGCACGTGGGAGCCTCAAAGCCTTGAAGAAGAATGAAGGCGAAGAGACTGTGGCATGGCCATGCCCCCAGGGAGTGACTTCTCACTTTCCCTCTCACTGTCTCTCCAGCAAGTGCATGTGCCCTATGGCAAAAACCTAAAAAATAATCATTTGTCCTTACAGTTGGTAATTTTTAAAATTTGCATTTATTATTTGTAAAGAATTTTTTTTATTTATTTATATTATTATTTTTTCACATGAGTTTTTGCCAGAGAAAGACAGAGAGAGAGATGGAAAGCAAGCTGCTAGGTCCAGGACTCAAACTGCAGTCAGCCATGTGGGAGTCCAGCACCTTAATCACCTCGCCACCTGCTGGCCTGCTAGTAGATACGTTAATGCTTGGTGGAAAGTATATCCAGGGATAGATTTCATGGATGGAAATCCTATCCCCTGGGAAGTTTCAGAGAATTTCTAACTTGCAGTGTTGCAGGATGTCCATTTGTTTGATTCACTTTATTCGCGATGGCTGTGTGTGCATACGCACCTGCACGAGAGGGGGGAGAGAAAGGCACTTCTGACAGGGTCTTGTGAGGCCACCGTCCTTTTTCCCAGGCCCCCAGCTCCTCAGGATCCTAGTGCAAACGAGTACACCCGGCATCCATCAGCCCGACCCAGGGTCCGAATCCATGGGCTGCCATGCCAGCTGCACTACCAGGGTGGACAGCGGGATGGTGGGTGTAAACCCACTGCCACTCAGACTGTAGTGCCTTCACACAGGTTCTTCTCTCCCCCACTCTCCGCTGCAGAGTTCCCAGGGTCCCTGCTTTTCCAGCTGTCTCGAAAAATGCAAGGGCCAGATTGGACTGCAGTGAGCCATGTGGGACCCGGCTCCCCTAACCACTTAGCTGCAGGGCTGGCCCGCCGTTTCTGAAGTTTTGTTATAGGGCACCACTGCCTGCTGGCCCAGCCCATGTATCTTAACTTCGTCCTATTGTTTTTAAATAGAGATTTTTGCCTTAGAGTGCATACACTCGTCAGAGAGACACAGACAGCGAGAGGGAAAGTAAGAAATCACCCTCCAGGGGGAACGGCCGTGGCGCAGTCCTTTATCCTCTTCCCAGGATCTTGGGCACACATGCACATGTGCCTGGCATGAGTTTCAAGCCACCAGGTCCAGCTATGTGGGAGTGCAGTGACAAGTACATCATCGGCTGGTCCTGATTTCTCAGAGCTTTATCCAGCCCTGACGGTTCTGTGGTGGCGCTGTCCACACCTGCTGGCCCTGACCTGTTTGCCAACCAGTGGCTTTTCTCAAGTCGGCAGCCCCTCAACTGCCTGTCTGCATTTAAGAATGAGATGGGGAGGGGCAATAGGTGGTGTGACAGTTAAGGTGCTGGACTGCCACATGGCCACCCGTAGTTTGAGTCCCAGACCTGGCAGCTTGAAACACATGATGGGCATGTGTGCATGAGTGCCCAAAATCCCAGGAAGAGACTGGAGGAGAAGGGATTGTGGAGTGGCCATCGTCTTGGGGTGATTTCTCACTTTCCCCCTCTCTCCCTCTGTTCCTCAGGTGAACATGTGCCCCTATAGCAAAAACTAAAAAAAAAAAAAAAAGAATCAAGTCCTCCAGTGCCCCAACTGGAAGCTCTTTTTTCCAGGAAGCAGAGCTGGCTGAACGTGGGCTTCGCCGCAGGGCGGTTGTGAGCAGGCCAGCACTTCACTCCCAAACGGGGTGGCACAGCCGCTCCTCTGGAAATCCCAGTCTCCTGCTGCAGCGGTGGGCATGGATGGATAGAGGACTAGGCAGGGGAGGGGACGCAGGTCCCCAGTTCAACGCCTGACGTCCACATACTCCTGCTTTCTCCCGTCAGCCCACAGTGGGGCGTGAGTCTCCGCCAGGCCGGGTCCCCCAGGGGCCTTTCAGTGCTGGTGCAGAGTCACGTGCCCATCACCTTTCTCAGTGATTCATGTCTTTCCCTGCCTGCTTCCTTCTGTTCTCTGTGTGCGCTGGGTGGGGTGACAGCCTTTCTGTTCCTCCCGTCCTTTCGGTGGGGCTCCAGGAAGCAGAGGTGGCAGGAGAGAGGACTCTGCACACAGCCAGCCCAGCCAGTCCGAGGGGCTAAACGGTACAGTGATCCTTGTTTTGCAAGTGAGGCCATGAAGGGCCTCTGAAAGCCAGCCGTGGTGACCACCACGTGGGGGGGCCGAGGTCCCTCCCCCACTGCATGCTGCCTCCTGTCCAGAGGCTTCAGGTCTGGACCGGCCTCCCTAACGCACGAAGAGGTCCGGAGAGACACTGCAGGTTCCACGCAGGCCCCAGCGTCCTCTCGCCAGGCCCTGCTCAGCTGGGCGTGCCCACCTCAGAGGTCTGTCCCAGCCTGATGCCCAGGCTTGCGTGTCTTCCAAATGCAAGAGAGGTCGGGTTCCTAAGCATGGGTTGCTGGATTTAGCAAATAAGAACACAGGTCATCCACTACACTTGAATTTAAGATAAACCACGAATAACATCTCAGGATAAGTACGGCCTGTCCGTATCCGGGCTGGCCTTACACCAAACCTTCATCACTGCCCACCTGAAACGAAGCGGGCGCCCCATGCTCCGCAGGCAGCCCGTGCTAGAGCGCCCCGTGCCGGACGCCACTCTACCCGGCGCCTCGCTGGGCGGAAGTCAGCACGCGCACTTCCGCAGAGCGGGCCCGTTGCTGGGCGGGGCGGTGACGTCGGCCCG
>NW_006159653.1:1821091-1826126 GCF_000334495.1 Tupaia belangeri chinensis | reverse complement strand
CGAGCGGGGCGGCGGGAGCTGTGTGCTGTGCTGCGGGGACCTGGAAGCCACGGCGCTGGGCCGCTGCGACCACCCGGTGTGCTACCGCTGCTCCACCAAGATGCGGGTGCTGTGCGAGCAGCGCTACTGCGCCGTGTGCCGCGAGGAGCTGCGCCAGGTGCGCCGCGGGGCCGGGGACGCCGCCGGGGGGCTCCGCCCTCCTGCTGTCGGGCCGCCGGCCTGGCGATGTCGCGTCCGAGCGAGAGGCCTGGTGGGGACACGGGAGGGTCCCAGCCGAGCGGCCTCTGGGGCACGGACGTGGCGGGGGGGGCGGGCGGGGTGCCCGCGCTGTTCGGACCGAGCCCCGGGACTTCCGGCCGGACAGGCCACACAGGAGCATGGTCAGGTCGGAAGCTCGTTTTCCAGGGGCAGCCCCAGAGGCAGTCCGTCCAGGAAGCAGAGGTTCAAAGTCGGCATTTCCAGCCTGACTGTGCTTTGGGGCTCTTCTGGGTGACCCCGAGCTGATCCGGAGACCGGCGTTCTCATTTGTTGGGTGGCGGTGACAGGCAGAGCCCCCCACCAGGGCAAGGCTCCCTCGGCTTCTGGGCCGGAGAGAACACAGTGTAATTAGGAGTGTCCCCCTTTGTCAGTCCTCAGCTTGTGGCTCAGCTCCTCGGTGGAGAGGGGGCGTGTCTGACCCTGTGCAGACTTAGAAGCTCTGGAGGGTGAGAGGACCCCATGGAGTGTCCCCTCCTTCCCAGCAGCGCCAGCTGCTGGCTGGGAGCATCTCCAAAACCACAGTGGGCTGCGCTTGGAGATGCATGCTCCCAGCACGGTTAGGTCCCCCTGGTTTGTGTTGCCAGCTTCGGGCTGACTGCTGCCGGGGAATCAGACCTCCCTCTTCCTAGAAGTGACGCACAGGCAGCAGTGTTGAGGGACAGGTCGTTTCTCTTTCTTTTTAAAGTAGATGTTTAGGTTAGAGCAACCAAAGAGATAGTGTCCCCTGAGCCCCTGTGGGCACCTGCCTGCCCCCTGGAGAAACACTTGGCGAAGCCGGCTGGGTGTTGGACGGAGGTGGGCGCCCGCCCAGGAGTTGTCTGGGCGTGGAGACCGCGGGCTTGGCCTGTGCTTACTCAGGGCACCTCCCTGCTGCCGGCCAGTCCTGACGTGACGTAACTGCCCCTGCCAGCGTGCCTGGGGCTGGCACCGAGGGCTGTGCACCCAGCCCTGCCCGCAGCCTCAATCGGGCTGGCGCTCCCAGGGCCCCCTCATTGCCAGGCAGCAGGAGGGGCGCCCCAGTCCGATGTGCCTTATTTCTGTCTCCACCCACCGCAGTCCCTTGGCCGCTCCTGAGCTATCCTCTGAATGCATCCTGCCCATGCCTGCTTGGGGTTCCCAGTGACCCTCTGCCCCTGAGCCCTGCCCTCCCTGCGGGGACTGAGTCCCCGTGAGAATCGGAGGAGAGCAGGCCGAGGGCTGAGTGCTGCTTAATTCCCTGCACCCCGCCCCAGACCCTTCTGTGCAGCTCTGCGTGGCCCTGCTCGCCCTGCTCGCCAGGAAGCCGGGCAGCACGTGTCCCGGCGGTCAGGGCCAGGGGCAACGGGGCCACCAGCCTCTTCCCTGCACATCTGCGCGACAGGCTCCACCTTGCGCTGTCCCTGTGCTTGTTGTCCCAGGAGTCCTGCTGGGCCGGAGGCCACCCGGTGATTTCACAGGCAGGAAGTGGGAGGGCCGGGCTGAGGCCCAGGTCAGGAGGCGGGACCTGCTGACTCAGGTCGAGTTTTCCTGCTGTCCTGGCCCTGCCTGGGAGGAATCTCCAGGCTGCCCCGACCCGGGCCTGGGCTGGCCCTCACCATCTCACTCGCAGTGGCAGCACTGTGGCCCTTCGTCATCTCACTGTGCATGGAGGGCCCGTTGCATGCTGCGAGCGGGGAGTGGCGGCCCACAGACACCCGCACCCAGCTTGGTCCTGGGCTGCGGCTGTGGCCCCTGCTCCCTCAGTCCCTTGGCCCCCAGCCCACCCAGGGTGTTCAGGACGGGCTGTGCCTGGTGTGTAGGTGTGGGACCCGGGACCAGGCCTCCTTTCAGGAGAGCTATGGAGGACCTGGGTGGCTGGCTCCCGGCTCCTTTCTGGTGGCCCAGGCCAGCCATCTCCCACCAGCCCGCGTGCTCCTCTGTTCCCAGCCTGGCCTCCTGGGGGGGTCCCTGGTGGACCACCGCCCTCTGCCTGCCCACTGCACCCTCATGCATCCGTCCAGCATGGCCCGCCCCCCTCAGCAGTTGCGCTGAGTCTGGGGCTGGCACTCAGCACGTCCCCACCAGCAGTGTGGGTCTGAACCTGCACTCCTCATCCTCGGGCGGTGCCCTGACCACGTAGGCCCCTTTCTTCTTCCAGGTTTCTGAAGGTCTTGGCACTTCAAGGACCGACAAGTGTGCCCTCCCCACATCCTGCCCGGCCCAGCCCGGCATGGCCCAGAGACTGATGCCTGGGTACCGCCGGCCCTCTGAGCAACCAGGGTGCCTGCAGCCATCCAGATTTGGTTCTGTGGCATCTGGAGCGCCTGCCCAGTGCCCTCAGCTCAGCCTCGTTGCTGGCCCATCCCATCCCCCCGCTGCCTTGAGCCTCCTTGGGGAGCCCACTCTGACCAGCTCACCTGTCCCCCCAGCACTACCAGAGGGATCTTGTGGGCTCACGACATGCCGGAGGCCTGAGTGCTGCAGGAGGCCGCTGTGGCCAGCCAGAGGGCTGTTCCTCCCTGCAGCTGTCCCGGGGGAGGCGACGATGGGGGTCTTAGGCCCAGGCTCCCTGTGGGGAAGGAAGCTGCTCCTGCCAGGTCTGCGGGGCTGGGCAGTTGCTGCTCTGTGGCTCTGCAAGCAGATGCTGGCCCCGGGGCCCAGAGGAGCTGCAGGGGAGTGAGGCTTATTGGTGCTTTGAGCCCCCGGAGCTGTGTCCCAGTCACATCCTGAGGGGCTCAGAGCACACACCACGGGGGTCTGGGCCGGAGGGCAGATCACAGGAGGAGAAGCCAGGACGAGACCTGAGGGCCTTCTCCACAGCCTGGGTGGAGCCACCAGGGACGCGTAGTGTGGGGACAACCATGTGGGGAAACCCATGTGACGCTGAGAGTGGCCTCTGGCGTAGAGCCAAGATTCCTGCTTGCAGACCTGCAGGGAGCCCACTGTAGCAGGCGTCCTGGGCCCCACGTGTGCGGGGTCAGCCTTAACTACTTGCTGCCCGGGACAGTGCTCGGCGCTCGCTCTTCTAGGCACTTCTGTGCTGTCCCAAGTTCATGGCTGTTCTGGTCCCAGACGTCCTCGGTTTAACCTAAGCATCTCAGGGCTGACCTTGATGTGACCTTTCCCAAGGCAAGCAGGGCCCCCAGGACGTGCTGCTGTGGCCTCAGAGCCCTCTAAGGACTCTGAGCTGGGCTTGGGCAGCCTCGGGAGAGTGGGGAGGGAATGGAGAGGGGGAGGCTGACAGGCCGAGTCCTCATGAAGAAAAGGGGGTGCTGAGCCTGTAAGGGCCTGGGCTGGGACGGAGTCTGGTTAGCTGCCATCCTCCAGTGCCAGGGTCTGGTGGGGCCCAGCAGGCCTGTGGGCTTTGCCCCTGGCCCTCGTGGAAAGGGACAGGAGAGGGGCCCTCTGCAGCCGTGCTCCAGGGTGCTGGAGACCCCCGAGACACAGGCCCTGCCTTGGGTCTCCACCAGCACAACCAAGACAGCCCAGGGAGGGAGGCGGTGAGCAGCTGGGGCGGATGCAGGCCTGTGGGCGAGCCTCCCACGCCTTGGCGTCATGGGCACACAGGAGGGGTGTTGGGTAGCGAGCGGCCAGGCCTTCTCACTGAGGCCTCCCTTTACTGCCGCCGTGGGAGCGTGTCTCCCCACCCTGTGGGAGCCGTCCGGGCTCAGCTCTCTGTGATAAGTCCTGGTGCCCTTTCCCGCCCTCCTCTGGGTGGGGGCTGGTAGAGAGGCCCTGGCAGTCTCAGGCAGGTGGGACAGGGGTGAGGAGAGGCCTGGGCCAGCCCCAGATGCCAGTGGCTGCTGCCCACTGGGGCCTCCACAGTGGGGACCCTGGTGCAAGATACCTGCTCACTGCTCAGGGGGCGCGAGCATCCTTGCAACCCCTGGTGGTCATCCTGGTGGCTGTGGGTGTCCTGCAGCCTTGCTCAGCTCTCGCTCCCGCCTCTGTCAGGTGGTCTTCGGGAAGAAGCTGCCCGCCTTTGCCTCGATCCCCATCCAGCAACTGCAGCACGAGAAGAGATACGACATCTACTTCACTGACGGGACAGTGTTTGCTCTCTACAGGTAGGAGGCGGCCTCGCTGCACGGGGGTCTCGCTACACCATGCGCCTGTGGCAGCATGGCCCCTGCTACCCCCTGTGCTCCCTGAAGACGGAGTGTGGTGTGGCTGTCGGGCCAGTCCCTGCGTCCCTTCCCTGGGCCTGGGGGCACCTGGACTGCACTGTGTGGGTAGCCCGGAAGCCCTGCGGTGCCCAGCAAGTCAGGGCCTGTACCCTGGCCCCCCCAGGCAGCTGCTGCAGCACGAGTGCCCGCAGTGCCCCGAGCTGCCACCCTTCAGCCTCTTCGGGGACCTGGAGCAGCACATGCGGCGGCGGCATGAGCTCTTCTGCTGCAAGCTGTGCCTCGAGCACCTCAAGGTAGCCAGAGCGCCTGTGGGGGCTGGTGCCAGGGCTCCCAGCCCAAGGGGGAGGCAGAGGGGCCCTCAGGCCTGGCCCCGCCCCCATGCCCAGCCCTAGCCCCTCCCACCATGCCCCGCAGATCTTCACTTACGAGCGCAAGTGGTATTCGCGCAAGGACCTGGCTCGCCACCGCATGCAGGGGGACCCTGATGACACTTCGCACCGCGGGCACCCGCTCTGCAAGTTCTGCGACGAACGCTACCTGGACAACGACGAGCTGCTCAAGCACCTGCGCCGCGACCACTACTTCTGCCACTTCTGCGACGCGGACGGGGCGCAGGACTACTACAGGTGGGTGGGGCTTCGCGGGGCGGGCGGCGGCCGGCGCCTGCTGCTGCTGGCTGTGTTCTGGCCGCC
>NW_006159653.1:1817894-1820634 GCF_000334495.1 Tupaia belangeri chinensis | reverse complement strand
GGCGCCTGCTGCTGCTGACTGTGTCCTGCCCGCCAGCGACTATGCCTACCTGCGCGAACACTTCCGGGAGAAGCACTTCCTGTGCGAGGAGGGCCGCTGCAGCACTGAGCAGTTCACCCACGCCTTTCGCACCGAGATCGACCTCAAGGCCCACAAGACGGCCTGCCACAGCCGAAGCCGCGCCGAGGCGCGCCAGAACCGCCAGATCGACCTGCAGTTCAGCTACGCGCCAAGGCACTCGCGTCGCAGCGAGGGTGAGCAGTCGCGGGCTCTCTCCCGGGCACCCAGGGACAGGGCCCACAGCCCCGGCGAGCCCCGGCGCCGTCACGCCCTGCTCCGAGGCCTCAGACGGGGGTCCACACCTGAGTCCACGCGTGGTTCAGCCGGGTGGCCGGTGCCTGCCCGCCCCTGTGTCTGTGCGGCTGGCTGCGAGCACCACGGGAAGCCTGGCTCTGGCGACTTCTGCGGTACTGGATCTGCTGCCCTGGGACCTCTGGGCTCTTCCTGGGTCAGGGCCAGCACTGGGACCCCATCCTGGCATGGTGGGCCTCCGCTCCTCCTCCCTGTTGCACTCCTCCTGAGCTAAGCCCCCAGAGGTCCTAGAGGTCAGCGGCTAGAGTGGGTCCTTCTAGGCGTCTGTGTTTGTCCCTGAGCCCCTGAGTGGGAGAGTATGGGGATGACACTGTTGCCCACCCAGGGCAGTGACAGGTTGCCTCCTGGCTGCAGGGGTCGTCAGCGGTGAGGACTATGAGGAGGTGGACAGGTACAACCGCCAGGGCCGAGGGGGCCGGGCCAGTGGGCGTGGAGCACTGCAGAGCCGCCGAGGGAGCTGGAGGTATAAGAGGTGGGAAGACTCACATGCCACTCAGGTTCTCACACCACGCCGAGGCGGTGGCAGCAGCTGACAACCAGGCTGGGAAGAGGCACGGGTCAGGGGACTTGGCCAGAGCTGCTGGGGTCCTGAGCAGGGTCGCCGGGCCTGAGGCAGCAGCATGCTCCACCAGCCACACCTCCTTCCTCCTCGAGTTCCTGGAGAGGCCAGGCCTGGGTGGGTGGTGTGGTTGTGCAGGATTGCTGTGGGGCAGGCATCAGTCTAGGAGCCCGCCTGAGTCTGTGGGCGTGGGCCTGGGCCTCGCCCAGCCTCGCTCAGCCTGGCTCAGCCCGAACTCCCATCTTAGGGAAGAAGAGGACCGAGAGGTGGCTGCTGCCCTCCGGGCCTCGGTGGCCACACAGCAGCAGGAGGAGGCTCGCCGGAGTGAGGACCGCGAGGAGGCGAGCAAGCCTAAGAAGGAGGAGGCGGCAGTGCGGGGGCCTGAGGAGCCCCGGGGCCCCCGGCGCCTGCCCCGGACTCAGGCTGAAGGCCCAGGTGAGCCAGCTCTGCCTGCAGCCGCTCTCCCCGGCTTAGGCGAGCAGCTCGACCAGCGTGGAGCCGGGACCTAAGGCCTGTCCCCGCCCTAGCCAAGAGTGCCGTGGTGTCTTGTAGGCCCCAAAGAGCCCTCAACAAATGGTCCCACAAGCCAAGAGGCCTTCCCAGTGATCAACTCGGCCACGGGGGCCGCCCCGCCAAGGTGTGTGGGAACACGAGGAGGGCACAGTGGATCAGTGGCGCCTGGGCCCTGGCCTGCCCTGGGGAGCCACTGACCAGCTCTCCCTGCCCTGGACGCAGTATCCTCTTGCCGCTCACCCCGAAGCTCAAAGAGGAGGACTTCCCCAGCCTCTCCGCCTCCACGCCATCCTCCTGCTCAGCTGGAGCACCCGGCCCAGGGGGGTTGGCATTGCCGTACTCCGCATCCGCCAGGAGCAGGCGCACCTTCCACGAGGAGGACTTCCCTGCCCTGGTATCCTCGGCGGTCAAGCCCAGCTCCACCCCTGCTGGTGTCAATTCTGCCTGGAGTAGCAGCTGCAGCCAGAAGGTGGCTCAGCCCACCACGGGGGCCCAGGCTGCCAGCGGGGGTGGCCCACCCACCAAGAAGGCTGGGAAGGGGAGCAGGGGCGGCAGGAAGGGCGGCCCACCCACCGCGGAGGAGGAGGGACTGCGGAGCCAGCCTGCCTTGGCCACTGTCTCCTCCCTGGGGCTAGCTCCTGCCCAGACCTCCAAGGTCGGCAAGAAGAAGAAGGTGGGCTCCGAGAAGCCTGGTGCCACGGTCCCCTTGCCAGTGCCCCTTGACTGCACCCCAAGCCCCCCCAAGGCTGAGCAGGAAGAAGCCCCCACCAGCAGAGCTGAAGGGCCAGCTGCCGTTGTCAATGGACACACAGAGGGGCTGGCCCTGGCACGCAGTGCCCCCAAGGAGCCCCCTGGGCTTGCGCGGCCCATGGGGCCCCTCCCCTGCCCCACGCCCCAGGAAGACTTCCCAGCGCTCGGTGGCCCCTGCCCGCCCAGGATGCCTCCCCCCCCAGGTACGTGTGTTGGCTCGGGCCTGCTCCTGGGGGTCTGAATGGGCCAAGTGGCAGTTGGGCCCCTGAAAACAGCCTGGGCACGACGAACAGGCAGACCCCCGCTGGCAGGGAGGCCTGTGCTGGTTCCCAGCTGCCCTGGGCCTGCAGTCTGAGACCTGGCACCCGGTGCCTGCGTGCGCTTGGGCCACCACCTGCCCAGTCTGCGTGCCTGTCCTGGCCGAGGACACAGGGTAGGTAGGCCAGGGTCTGCTCTGTGTGGAGGCGTTGCTGGCGGCAAGGCTTAGCCAGTGCGGGTCCTGGGCGGGTCTTAAGGTGCTGCTCCTGCAGGCTTCAACACTGCCGC
>NW_006159653.1:1815006-1817355 GCF_000334495.1 Tupaia belangeri chinensis | reverse complement strand
CGCCTCCCATCAGCAAGCCACCCCCTGGCTTCTCCGGCCTCCTGCCCGGCCCCCACTCAGCCTGCACCCCCAGCCCACCCCCTGCCACAAAAGCGTAAGTGTGGGTGGGCTGCTGCCTTACGTCATGGGGTGGGACAGGGTGACCTGAGCCAGGCCAAGACCGAAGCCTCTCCCTCGTCCTCCCTATCTGATCTCGGACCCCAGGCCCAGGCCGACACCCGTGGCTCATGCCTACCTGGTACCTGAGAACTTCCGGGAGAGGAACTTGCAGCTCACGCAGTCCATCAAGGACTTCCTGCACAGCGATGAAGCCCGCTTTGGAGAGTTCAAGAGCCGCTCGGGGGAGTTCAGACAGGTCAGGCTGCCGGGAGGAGGCAGGCCGGGAGGCGGCCATCTGGGCCAGGCCGGGCCGGGCTGGACATAATCGGTCTGGCTCTCCGCTGTCAGGGTGTGATCTCCGCGGCTCAGTACTACAGGACCTGCCGGGACCTGCTTGGACAGGACTTCCAGAAGATCTTCCGTGAGCTACTCGTGCTGCTGCCTGATACGGCCAAGCAGCAGGAGCTGCTGTCAGCGCACACAGACTTCCGCAGCCAGGAGGGGCCCCCGGGCCCTAGGTCCAAGAGGAACAGGAAGAGCCCGTGGCAGACCCGTGCCCAGCAGGCAGGCTTGGACTGCTGTGTGTGCCCCACCTGTCAGCAGGTGCTCGCGCACGGAGACGCTGGGAGCCACCAGGCACTGCACGCCGCGCGAGATGACGACTTCCCCTCCCTGCAGGCCATCGCCAGAGTCCTCACGTAGCTGCCACCAGTGTGGGCAGGTGCTGGCATGCGTGAGCTCCTCCCTCCTGCCTTCCTCCTCTGGGCTGTGGCTGCCAGGCAGCCAGGTAAGGCCCTGGCGAGGCCTTCCGCCCAGGCCTTTTGGTGCGCCAGGCCTGCCAGGTGTGACCAGGAGGTCCACCCCGCCCCACCAGCACGCGTCAGCGGAGTGCGGCCCCTGCTAGAGCAGGCCCAGCCTGGTTCCTGCTGTGCTTTTGGAGGTGCCAGGGGAGGGGGAGCCTAGAACGGGACCAGCCCCCGCTGTCAGCCCAGCCTGGGCCCTCCTGGCATGGCACGTGCAGCCTCAGCCGGCGTGGGTCCTCCGGAGCAGATGGGCGTGTCGTGTAAACAGTTGGCTCTTTCACGATTCAGGAGCGTTCAGGATTAAAAGCAGACACGAAATTGTGCTACTTGAAGTTGAGTCTTTTTACAAGACAAGCTGAATCTGGGATCTCAAACTGCCTCTGACCTTTTATAAGACAGTTTATCTTCAAATAAATTTATTTTGCAATAACACACGTAGCTGATGTTCTGAGCCTCTGCCTTCTGAGTCTATCCCAAAGCCAGGGCACTCTGAGACTTGCCCACCTCCAGCTCGGGTGGCCAGCCAGCAAGTTCTGGGGTGAAGAAAGGCCTCGGGGCAGCTGGGCCGCCGGGGTTTGCTCTCAGGCCCCGGGCCCCATCCAGGCCTTGCAGCCACAGGTGTGCTGGGCCGGGCACTTGTCCCTCTACAGAGCTCTGCGGGGTGGGGAGCAGTGTGGAGACTGGGGTCACTGCCACAGAGCAGTGAGGTCTCTCCATGAGATCTAGAGGTGATAGGACCAGGACCCCTGAAATCTGCAGGGGGGCTCTCTCTGCTCATCGGAGGACTAGAAAGCTCCCCATTCTACTCCAACACATAAATCATGGGAAAAGTGTTTAAATACGTGGCCGTGTTCAAGTAAGGTGAGGAAAAGGCTCTTCGAAGAGATGGAGCTGTTTATAGAATAAGCAGAAGTGTGCACCAGTGTGAGGCAGAGGGGCCTGCAGAGGGGCCGGGCCCAGGCCACACAGTTGCATGGCTGCTGCTGGCCGGAGGCCAAGGACTGGGACCTCAGTGGCATCCCGAGGACGGCCCTGCTCAGACCACCAGCTGGCGAGGCCTCCCTCCAGCAGGCTGCTGAGGTCACCTGCACCTCCAGCACGGGAGCAAGGTCTCCCCTGGCCTATGTCCTCAGCGGGTTGCAGGGATCCTGAGCAAGACCTGCATGGCAGAGAGCCGAGCACCGAAAAGAACTGTCAACGCAGGCTGCGTGAGGAGCCCGCTCCGAACTGTTCCGTGTCTGCAGTGGAGCGCGTGTGAACACCACCCAGAGGGAGAGTGAGGGAAGAGCACCCACCACGGGGATGAGTCACCCCACGATCTCCCCGTCCTCCAGTCTGTGGGATCCTGGGTACTCAGGTATGGGCCCAGCGTGCTTCAGGCCAGCTGGGCTGGGGATTCAAACTGCTCCTGGGTGGGGCCCGGCACTGCAGTGGGCTAGCCTGCTGA
>NW_006159653.1:1807083-1813993 GCF_000334495.1 Tupaia belangeri chinensis | reverse complement strand
ACACACCACCAAGGCTGGTCCTGCTCTGGGCTCCTCATGGGTGCGCTGACCCTGACCCCACCCTTGGTTCTTCCGCTCTAGCCCTACTTCAGAGGGCTGCCAGATGGGGCCAGTAGGTGGTGTAGTGGTTGGGTGCTGGACTCCTACATGGCTGATCGTGGTGCGAATCTTGGACCTGGTGGCTTGTTTCACTTTCCCTCTCTTTCTGTGTGTCTCTGCTTAAATTTAAATTAAAAAAAAAATGGTGAGTAAAATTACATTTAAGAAAAGAAGGGGAGTCCAAGGTACAGGCAGGTGGAGGTGGAGAACCTACCTGAGAGGACTGTGCTGGAGGGGGGCAGAGCTGGACCTAGTTCCCGTGGCTCCTTCCTAAGCCCGCAGGTGCGTATGCACATGAAGCACCTGACCAGGGCACTATGCGAGCTCCACGAGGGCTTTGTTTTGGAGAGGTTTCTGCTATAGGGCACATGTCCTTGCCAGAAAGACAGAGACAGCAAGAAATCACCCCTGGGGAGGATGGCCGCACCGCAATCCCTTCTCCATTCTCCTCTCATAATCTTGGGCATGCACGCACACATGCCTGGCATGAGTTTAAGCCACCGGGTCCAGGACTCAAACCACGATCGACTACATGGGAGTTCAGTGACATAACCATTACGCTAACTGCTGGTCCCAAGGGCTTTTTCTTTTTGAGAGGTTTTTGCTGTAGGGTGCATGTGCTTGCCAGAAAGACAGAGAGACAGAAAGCAAGAAATCGCCCCCGAAGGGGGATGGCCACACCGCAATCCCTTCTCCTCCATTCTCTTCTTGGGATCTTGGGTACACACGCACACACGCCTGGAGTGAGTTTAAGCCACAGGGTCCGGGACTCGAACCGCGGTTGACTACGTGGAAGTTCAGCGACAGAGCCATAACTGCTGGTCCCAGGTTTTTTTTTTTGTTTTTTGTTTTCTTAAAGATTGTTTTTCTGGAGAGGTTTTTGCTATAGGGCACGTGTGCTCACCAGAAAGACAGAGACAAAGAGACAGGAAGCAAGAAATCACCTCCCACGGGGGATGCCCACTCCACAATCCCTTCTCCACTCTCCTCTCAGGATCTTGGGCATGCACGCACATGCGCCCAATAATTATTTATTCTAATTTTATCATTATCGTTATTTTTAAATTCGCTACAGGGCACACGTGCTTCCCAAAGGAAAAGAGAGAGAAAGAGAGAGAGCAAGGGACTCCAACCGTGGCTGACCGTGTGGAAGTCTGGGTCTAACCACCGCGCCACCTCCTGGGCCCCTCCACAGTAGCTCTTAACTGCGCTGCCTTCAACAGAATGTTCTGAAGAACCAGCTGGAAATCTTAGAAAAGAAAGTTATCGAGGGACCTGCAGTGATTTTTCACTTTCTGTCTCTGTCTCTCTCTGCCTTTCTGGGGAGCACACACATCCTATAGCAAAAAACTTCTCCCCCCCAAAAAAAAAGGAAGAATTTGGGGACCAGCAGTTAGTATAATGACTATGTCACTGAACTCCCATGTAGTTGACCGCGGTTCAAGTCCCAGACCTGGTAGCTTAAGCTGACGCTAGGCGCATGTGCGTGCGAGCCCAAGATCCCGAGAGGAGAATGGAGGAGAAGGGATTGCGGCGTGGCCATCCTCCCTGGGGGTGATTTCTCGCTTTCTGTCTCTCTGTCTCTCTCTGTCTTTGGCGAGTGCATGCGCCCTATAGCAAAAACCTCTCCAAAAGAAAAAAAATTAAAATTTCTATGTGATAGTAACAAAGCTAATGCAGGTGACAGACCAGGAAGAGCTGCTTGCAACATTTGTAATGTAAAATTAACACCCAAGACATATAAGTAATTCCTACAAATCAATGAAATCCCGAAGAATGGAGAAATGGGTAAAGGATATAAAACGCAGAACTCACAGAAACAAAAATGACTAAACACGAGATACACATGCACCTGCAATTAGGGAGATGCAAATCAAAATCAAAAAACGAAAACAGGGGAACCAGCAGTTAGCGTAATGGCTATGTCGCTGGACTCCCACGTAGTCGACCGCGGTTCACGTCCCGGACCCGGTGGCTTAAAACTCACGCTGGGCGCGTGTGCGTGCGTGCCCAAGATCCCGGGAGGAGAATGGAGGAGAAGGGATTGCGGCGTGACCATCCCCCCTGGGGGGTGATTTCTCACTTTCTGTCTCTATGTCTCTCCCTGTCTGTCTGGCGAGCACACGCGCCCTATAGTGAAAAAAAAAAACCTCTCAAAAAAAAAAAAAAAAGCAGCAGTCACTAATATCTAGTTCACTTTGCAGAGAACACTGGTGCCCAGAGCAATCCGTCACAGAGGCAGAGGCAGGACTTGCACCCGTGCCTGTGGGCACCAGTGTGCACTTTCCGGCCAGTGCAGGTGAGGACACCCAGCGCCTTTGCCCCCTCAGTTGGCAACAGCTCCCGGGTCTGGGATGCCAGGAGTTGGCAAGGATGCAGGCCCCGGGGCTTACGAGGCTGGTGTGGAATGTGAGTGGGTGCACAGGGCTCTGCGAAGTGTCAGTGCTCAGAGCCCAAGGCAACCGCGGTCCTCCGGCAGAGGAGCCAGGAGCACTGACTTGGTGCACGCCGGGAGCCCCTGTGGCAGAGCCCGCAGACTGTGGCACCTGTCCATTCACGGGGTCGGCCTGGGCGAGCCAGCAATGTCACACAGCAGGAAAGGAAGCACCTCCTCCACGTGTGCCCACGTGGGTCCTGCACAGAACACGTCACACACGGCGTGCAAAGGGCAGATGATGTGCCTCCTCGGATGCACACCCACGTGGTAAGTATAGAAAACGGAAGTTGGTATCTACAGAGTGCATATGGAGGCACCAGCACGTGGTGTGGCGATTAAGATCCTGGACTCCCACTTGGTCAACTGCAGTTCAAGTCCTGGTCCTGGGGGCTTGAAAACTTTGCTGGGAGTGTGTGGGTACGTGCCCAAAATCCCAGGAGGAAAATAAAAGAAGAGGGATTGCAGCATGCCCACCCCTTGTAGGGGATGAGTTCTCACTTTCCTTCTCTCTGTCTCTTTCCAGAAGCACACATACTCTGTGACAAAAAAATTAAGAACAAAAATGCATATATGTATATAAATAAACAGTTTACGTGGGAAGTTGAACACAGATCCCAAAGTTACCGCAGGACCCAGCGGTTCTCCCAGCGACAGCCAGAGCCCAGTCTGTGGCAGCACCTGGAAAGGGAAGCAGCCCGCGTGCAAATCCACAGTTGGCCAACGACTGGGACCACCATGCAGTGGGATGCTACGCAGCCACAAGGTACATGAGGCTCACTCAGCCCATAGCACAGATGAGCCTGGAAACACGCAGGAGAGGAAGCCAGACGCGAAAGGCTAGTGTGCTTACGAGAAGCAGCGGAAAGACGTGGCCCAGCGACGGACGCGGGCTGGGCGGGAAGCGGGGCTCAGACTTTCGTAGACAGAGTTTCTGCTAAGATGGTGGAGCTTTGGGGATGGTGGTGATGGTGGCAAAACTGTGGCTGTAATCAGTGCCACTGAATCATGCCTTAAAACTAGCAAGCTGTGGGGCCAGCAGGTGGTGTGAGGGTTAAGGTGCTGAATTGCCACGTGGCCGACTGTGGTGTAAGCCCAGGACCTGGCAAGCAGACACACGCTGAGCCACGCCACAGTCCCTTCTGTGTTCTCCTCTCAGGACGTTGGGCATGCATACATACACATGCAGCCAGAGTGATTTTCAAGCCGCTGGGTCCACATCCCCAAGCACGGTCAGCCATGTGGGAATCCAGTGCCTCCACTATCATGTGCTGACCTGCGCTTCTTTTTTTTTTTTTTTCTTTTTGGAGAGGTTTTTGCTGTAGGGCATGTGTGCTCACCAGACAGACAGACAGAGACAGAAAGCGAGAAATCGCCCCCCGGGGGGATGGCCACGCCGTAATCCCTTCTCCTCCATTCTCCTCTCGGGATCTTGGGCACGCACACACATGCGCCTGGCATGAGTCTAAGCCACTGGGTCTGGGACTCGAACCGTGGTCGACTACATGGGAGTCCAGTGACATAGCCATTACGCTAACTGCTGGTCCCCTGACCTGCACTTCTAACTTTTAAAATGTATGTATTTATTTTTGGAGAGGTTTTTTGCTATAGGGTGCGTGCGCTCACCAGAAAGGCAGAGAGACAGAGAGACAGAAAGTGAAAAATCACCCCCCCAGGGGGGATGGCCACGCCGCAATCCCTTCTCCTCCGTTCTCCTCTCGGGATCTTGGGCATGCACGCACACACACCTGGCATGAATTTAAGCCACCAGGTCCGGGACTTGAACTGTGGTCGATTCCATGGGAGTCCAACAACGTAGTCATTACACCATCTGCTGGTCCCAATTTTTAAAATTTATTTATTTAAAAAATTCGCCAGAGGGGCAGGTAGGTGGCATGTTGGTTAAGGGTGCTGGGTTCCCACATGGTCAACCACAGTTTGAGCCCCACACCCGGCAGCTTGCTTTCTTTCTCCCTCTGTCCCTCTCTGGTCAAAATAAAATAAATAAATAAGTAAAGTTAAATAAAATAATTCTTAAAAATAATATTCGAGGCTGGTGGGTGGTGTGGTGGTTAAAGGGGCTGGACTTTCACGTGGTCAACCGCAGTGTGAGTCCCAAACCCAGGGGCTTTCTTTTTTCATTTCCCTCTCTCTCTCTCTCTCTGATAAAAACTGGAAAATAATAATAATAAAGTTAAATAATTATTGAAAAAAATTCACCAGAAGGTGTGTGCTTGCCAGAGAAACAGAGACACAGGGAGAGGGACAGGAAGAAAGCAGCCCCTCCAATGGGGCATGCCCACTGTAACCCTCCGCCTCAACCTCTGCACTCGGCCTGCTTCCCAGGTGCCAGGACTCGAAAAGCACAGGTAGCCATGTGGGATCAGGCTGCCTTAGCCACAAGACCACGGAGCTTACTGAGTGCACTTTTGTCTTAAGATTTACTTTGTTTTATTTATTATTATTAATTTTGACCAGAGAAAGAGAGAAGGAAAGTGAGAACGCAAGCTGCCAAGTTCAGGACTCAAACCTCGGTCAACCATGTAGGAGTCCTTTAAAAGAGGACCCTGGACCCTGGTAGGTGGCATGGTGTTTGGGGCAGCTGGATCCTACATGGCAACGATACACTCTGAGTCCTAGCACCTTGATAAACATGCCAGGTATGTGTGCGTGCGCCAGCCCAAGATCCCGAGAGAAGCGTGGAGAGGAACTGCGGCATGGCCAACGCCCCGGGGAGGGTGATTCTCACTTTCTCTCTCTGTCTGTCTGTTTGTCCCAGCACAGAGGGGCAGCCCTGGCGCACTACAGGGGACACCGGGACACCTGGCCACAAAAAAAACAGAAAAGAAAGGAGAAAAAGGTGGGGGTCTCCCAGCACTGCACAGAGCCTCCCTGAGCCCCCGTTGTGCCAGACTAGTGCAACGTGTGGAGAGGGCCATGGGGGGGGGACCCCGGAACTGGGGGCCACCCTGGCCCCCGCCTCCTTGTCCCCTCCTGGATTCTGGGCCCTGTGCCAGGAGGGGCAGGGGAGAGAAGGTAGGAGTGCCCAGGTCACGGTAACGTCGACAGTCTTTATTGTAAAGAAGTTGCAGCTGAACATGGGACACTGAAAATACACAATCACGGATTGTTCTTTCAGAAGGGGAGAGACTGATATATACAAAAATTGTAAACATGTTCACTTAAACACCCACGTGGACGCGGTCTATGCTACGGGGTGCAGGGTTGTGGCCCCACTGCCACCCCAGAGGGCAGCGGGCTTGGAACGACCTACCGGGAAAGCCAGCTCGGGTGAGGGGTGAGGAGTCAGCTGCAAAGGGGCACCCCTGCCTGGGCTGGGCCTTAAGGTGGGGTGGGGGCAGGGGCGGGGCCTAGCCCTCTCCAGGGCACGTGAGCAGATGGAACCAGGAGCCTTCTTTCCTTGTGAGGGGCTAGTCTCACCAGGTAGGCGTGGGCGAGAGCAGGACAAGGCTGGTGCCCAGGCCCACAGCCATCTTGAGCCTTCCTAGAACCACCCGCCCGGGCGGGGCCTGGGTCAGGGCAGGCAGGGGCCACAGACAGGGGCAGCCCTGGCGCACTAGGAGGGGACACCTGGACACGTGACCACAACCACAACACGGACAGAGCTAGGCTGCTCTAGCAAGCCTGTGGGAGGTGCCCAACAGAGGTTCCGACAGGACAAACCCCCACCACCCAGCAAGGACAGTCCCCACCCACAGGGACCCGGGCTGGAGTGCAGCAACCGTAATACCCCACCTCGGGGTGCGATTGGTGTCCCTGCCCCTGGGCTGGGCAGCCCTGCACTGGTGGAGGGTGCTGTGCCTCTGACGCAGAGTGGCCGGGGAGCAGCAGGCTGGCCCGGGGATGCCTCTGCAGGCCAGCACTTCGGCTGGAGGACACATGCCCTAGGTCTGTGCTGTCCCCTTCTCAAGACCTCAGAGCTGGGGCCAGGTGCTAAGGGGACTGGAGGAATGTGGGGGTGGTGGCCCAGGCACCTGGAGGGCTAGAGCCTCGTGGCCCCCTACAGCCCACAGTGGCCACCCCCTCTGTCCCTGCAACTGGGCCAGATGAAGCAGAGGGCAGGCCCCAGAGGCCTTGGGGCCTGCTCTGGTGAGACTGCTTCCCAGCCCCAGAGAGCGCAGGCCAGCCGCTAATAGGCGGGCACCTGGTACCCTTTGGGGCTGGTGTCCAGGGTCTCGGTGAAGGGCGGGCTCTGGTAGGTCTCCGTGCCCTCCACGCCGCTGCCCACTGGGTAGCCGGGGTAGGCCTGGCCGGCCCCCGCGCCCAGCTGTTCGGTGGCGAAGAGCGACATGTCGGTGCCCAGGCGGAACCGCTGCAGGGCCTTCACGGTGAGCGCCACCTGAGCGGGGAGCAGAG
>NW_006159653.1:1804565-1806042 GCF_000334495.1 Tupaia belangeri chinensis | reverse complement strand
CCCCCCCCCTCCCCCACGCCCCCGCCGGCCCTGCCTTCCCTGGCGGCGCCCGGCCAGGCCCCGGGCGGGCTGGGGTCTTCGGCACCCCTGTACTTCCCACTCCTCCGCGTGCTTAGTAATTACTGACGACACGAGCACTACTGGACTTCTCTGCCCAGGACTGTGAGAAACTACCACTCCAGGCGGGCAGCTGGGCTCCCGCAGGCAGTGACTTGTCCAGGGCCTGGGCTGGGATTCAGGCTGGGTCCTCCGCACGTGCCGTGGCGTCCCTATAGGGTGCACCTGAGTGTGGGAACAGACGCCTTCGCTTGGCTGGGTGATCCGGGGCTGGCGCGACAGGACAGAGGCCGGAGCGCACGGGCGGCTGCGCAGGAGCTTGGCCGGGCGGCGGGGAGCCCGCCCTCTGCACTGGCGAGCTGGGCGGCCTGTTTGCTAGCCTGGCGAATGAGGTGCAGGTTACCGCTGTGGGGCGCTGGGTCAGAGAAGTATCCTGCACATTCGTGCTCGCCATGGGCACTGGAGGGGGTCACCGCCTCCACGTGACTGACGAATAATGTCCGCCATAGCGTTGGTGCTCGCAGGGCGCCGCCTTGACCCCTGGGGCTTGATCAAGCCTGGGGCCCTGTGCTTCAAGGACCCACCCCCAGTCACAAGTTCTTTTGGTGCCCTCCTGCCCAGCTGAGATTGAGTCAGAGAGAAGCCAGGGCATGGACCTGTCCTCCCAGCGTGGCCCGCAGGGTCGGAGCTAGAGCTGGGACCAGAACCAGGGCTCCCCCCTGCTGGTCTGGTCGGAGACACTCCTGGGAAAGGCCAGGTCGCTGCCCCACAAGCCGCCTTCCTGGAAGACAGGTGTGGAGGTGTGGCCAGCTCCAGCGTCAGCGCGCCAGGCAAAACCCAGGATTCCGCACCCACCTCCCAACTCTCCTGCCTAGAGACCACAAGAAGGGTTCTAAGGATTGCCAGTGAAGTGTACGACTCCCAAACCTGCCGTCCCACCTCCAGGAAGCCTTCCTAGCCCACAGCTCTCCCTTCCTCAACGCACAGCTGGACCTGGGGGTCCTGGGAAGGGCAGGCTGCCGGCAAAGGAGCCTGGAGGAGGTGTGTAGGGGCAGGGGGCAGGCTCTAGCAGACCCCTCTCAGTTCTTGGAGCTTCCTCCTTAGGCTAGGGCTAAGGAGCACCCAAGCCTCTCCGTGAATCCGGTCCCCACTCGTACGCCCGCTTCCAGGTCGCGAGAACAGAAAACAAAATGGAACGAGGGCCGAGGAAGGGGATTGGAGCTATTACTAAAAAGGAATTGGGGGTTAGGAAGGGGGCGATGGATGGTGACCTCTCAAGGTCCCTCTCCGTGCCTTCCTTCCCTCCCCCGCCTGCAGGTGGGCGCGCCCAGTCCGGTGACGTCACCCCAACCTGCGGTCGGCGGGGGAGGGGCCGGCGAGGAAGAGGATAAGATTGAGGGGCGAGGGGTAGGGGGCTGGG
>NW_006159653.1:1796237-1801187 GCF_000334495.1 Tupaia belangeri chinensis | reverse complement strand
GGGGCGGGGCCGAGCCAGCACCCCCGACTGGGTCCAGGCGCGCGGGGCCAGAACTCTCTGCCCCGCCCACCTCCCAGCCCCGCACCCTGGCCTGGGTCCCGAAATGGAGACTATCCTCAGGGGACCCACAGTAGGTCCCCACGGAGGGGACAGGGACAGGCAAGGGGATGTGGGCACTGGGCTGCAGCAGGGAGGGTGAGCAGAAGGACGCCGCCCGCTGTTCTGAGCTGGGTGCTTTGGTGAGTGCCCAAGGGGGATAACCAGGTCAAGGGCTCTGGCGTCCTTTCCTAGGGAGAGGGCCAAGAGCCAGGTAAGGGGCCTTTCCCAGACACCCCAACACCACCAGGCCACCCCCTCATTCTCCAGAATGACCTCTGCCTCCTGGGGCCAGCAGCTGACGGAATGGCTATGTCGCTGGACTGCCATGTAGTCTATGGCCGTTGGAGTCCCAGACCCCTGTGGTTTAAACTCACACTGGGCGTGTGTGCGTGCTTGCCTAGGATCCTGAGAAGAGAATGGAGAAGGGATTGTGGCGTGGCCATTCCCCTGGGGGATGATTTCTCACTTTCTGTCTCTCTCCCAAAAGAAAAAAAATGACCTCTGCCCCCAGGGACATTTGTCTGGGAACAGAGCCCACAGCAGCTGGCGTGGACAAGGCTGGGGCATCCTTTCTTTCATGTGCCAGGTGGTGTCGTGCCCCCGTTGCTCACAGCCTGCCTGACTGTGGGTGCTGTTTAGTCTGGAGTCAGGAAGGGCAGAGCATTGCCCGGCCCTTTAGCTGGATCTCTTCCGCTGACTTGGGGGAGGGGGTTCTTATCCATCACAGTCTTCTAGGCCAGCCTGGCTAGAGTGGGGACGATGTCTGGGGCACTGAACGTCCATGTTTAGTACTTCCCATGCTAAGCACCTGTGGCCACCCACAGAGACAAGGCCTGTCATCCTTCAGGTGGGTGCCGTTCCTTGGTCACAGAAAGAGCTGGAGTCGAGCCCAGGTCCCTTCTGCACCAACCGTGCAGACAGATGGTGGTTGCCTGCCCAGCTCCCTGGGGAACTTCCTGCAGCGAGCTGGGCACTGGTGGGCAGGCTGGTTGTGGCCAGTGTTCAAGTCCACCTCACTGTACAGCCAGTGGTGACGGGCACCCCGCCCTTGTTTGAGCAGTGTACTGACACCTGAACTCCTGCCCTCCCTTCTCCCCTCTCTCGGGCCCACTCGTCCTCCAGCCGTTCCAGTCCCATCCACCTGCCCTTAGCAGCAAGCCCCAGTTGTCGGTCATGCATTCTCAACCTCTCTTCTCCGGTCTCCTCGAAAGCCTAGGAGGGATCTTCAGAAAGTCCACAGAGAAGCAAAATTAAAGGATGACTTTGTCTTGTTGCAAAAGAATGTGAAATCCATCAGGCTTGTTTCCCATGGACTTTTGAACACTCCTGGTGTGACCAAACTCCTACCAGCTCCCTGAAAACTCAGGGCTGCTAGCGGCCTCCACAGACCAGTCTCAGATACTGCTGTCGCCTCCCTCCAGAGGGCGCCCTCTCCTGGAGTTCCTCCTCCCTCATAGGCCCCTTCTTGTCAGCCCTTTCCTGTCCCTCCTCTTACTGACCTATGACCCAGGCCTTCAGGGCCCAAGGAATGCCCCAGCCTGGCTTCTCCCCCTCTGCTGGCCTAAGGAGTGCCCTGGGCCCTCCCCAACTCTGCTGGCCCTCTTGGTCAGGTGCTGGCTCTCCACGCCAGCTCGATCCAGCATCTTCTCTCACCGTCCGGCCCCACTTGCTGAGGCCCCGAGGCCCTGGAACATGAAGCAGGAGAGTGAGGAGTGTTATTTGAGGGTGAAACTCTGAGAGAAGGGAAGCTAGGCAGGGAAGGAAGGAAAGCAAACACAAGCAGGGTGTTCCTGAGCTGACTGCAGACTCCCCTGGAAGCCTGCTGGGGCTCCTGCAGGTGCAGGACCGAGGAGAGGAGCAACTTCTCTGCTAGCCGCTGTCTGCTCTGCCATCTGGGTCACCTGGCCCTTCGCCACAACCCACGAGGACAGTAGGGTGGGGGCCGACAGCTCCCTCTCCACACAGGCATGCCTGGGGCTGGTGCCCTCGCTTGATGACAGGATGGACACACGATGCTGCTGGGCAAGGCCTGGGGAGGCTCCAAACCTGGTCCAGGTCACCCCAAACTTGCTACACTCACAGCTGCCGTCTCAGATGCACAGACCAACTCCCAGCTGCCCTGGCCCCTTCCTCGCACTGGAAATTCGCTGGTACCTTCAACTTACCCAGAGCCCAGTCCCACCCTGGGGTGAGCCTCCCTTTCCACTGGCCATGGTGACTGCCTGGGTTCCCAGCCCCACTCCACTCCCAGCTCCGCAGTCACATCTGGCCCCAAACCCTCTTTTTTTTTTTTAGAGGTTTTCGCTATATGGCGCGTGCGCTCGCCAGACAGACAGAGAGAGACAGAAAGCAGGAAATCACCCCCCAGGGGGGGTGGCCACACCGCAATCCCTTCTGCTCCATTCTCCTCTCGGGATCTTGGGCACGCACGCACACGCGCCTGGCATGAGTTTAAGCCACCAGGTCCGGGACTCGAACCGCAGTCGACTATGTGGGAGTCCAGCGACATAGCCATTACGCTAACTGCTGGTCCCATGGCCCCAAACCCTCTTAAGCTCCCTGCCACGGGAGTTCCACTTACCTCTGACCCCTCCTCACTGTTCCTGGGGTACCCTGGCTGGCTCCCTCCTCCCAGCCCGCCTTAGGGTGACAGGACAAGGTAGCTGCGCTCACAGGGCCACAGCAGGCCCTGTCTAGCACCAAGTACCCCAGCACAAAGCACAGAGGCAGACCTCAGTCGTTACTCCAGAATGTTTATTTTGACCATGAACACGGAGGAAGCTGCACCACAAAGCCCCCAGACCCAGCCTGGCCCATGGGGAAGGACATGTACCAGGCAGGGAGCAAGCAGCATGGCTGGTGGCCCTCACAGGACTGCCCTGGCTGAGCTTTCCCTTCGGAGAGGGGGCAGAGTTCAGCCCTAGGTCGCGTTAACGCCACAGCTCAGAGCCCAGCTCCATGTGGGAAGGCAATGGCTGGGTCTCAAGGGACAGCACAAGGAACCTCAGCCAGGCCCACCATCTTCCTGTGGGGTGAGGGGTAGACAGGAGGCCACAGGCAGAATGGAAAGGGACATCCTGGGCTGCTCCGCGTCCCTCCCTGCAGCCTCCTAGGGCCTTGGCTGCCTACCGCAGGAACCTTCACTTCTACTTCATTCCAGAGAAAGCGAGGGTCCCCATCAGCATCCTGGGACCACCCCACTGAGACACGCAGGCTGTGGCTCTGATGCACTTTAATGAGTGCCCCCCCTGGCCAGGCCGGGGCCGGCACAGCCAGCCACAAGAACCGTCCTTCCAGCCGTCGCGCCAGCGTGCGTCCACCTGAGAGCAGTCGAAGTCGGGCTTGCCCAGCTTGCGGTTCACCTCGTTGTGCAGGCGGCACAGCCACTGCGTGAAGTGTTCCCGCGTGCGAGTGTCTGGCTGGCTCCTGCATATCCTGTGTGGGGGTGGCGTGTGAGCGATGGAGGTGGCAGCCCCACTGTCCCTGCCAGCCCATACCTGCTTCCGAGGGACAAGAGCTGGGCTGCTGCTGTGAGCTACACCAGCTAGCACCTACGTGCTCTAAGGGCCAGGAACCCCTGGGACAGGAGAGAGGTGACAGGCTCCCAGGGATGCCCAACGCCCACCTGGGGAGCTTGGCAAACCCTGATGAGAGCCCAGGGCAAGGCATTAAAGCACAGACCAGGCAACTTTACAACCTTGTAACAATCAGGAAGCCTCACCACAGTCCCTGGCCCCAGGCAGTGTGAAGGGCGGGCTGGGCACAGCTGCGTTACTGGAAACCAGACCGTTCAGCAGCTGAAGCCCTGGCACCCTGGTTCAGCAAGAGGCCTCATTCCAGCCTCCCAGGTCTCACACAGCAAGGGCAGCTCTGCCTTACATGCCCAGCCCAGGCACGTGTGCAGGGACTAGGCAAGGCCCTTGGGGACTTCAGTGCACAAAAGGTGGCTCTTGTGAGCAAAAGCCGTGAGTTCCCAAGGTCTCAAAAGCAATCCTGCTCCAGGAGTCAGGCAAAGTGCAGTTCTCACTAGCCTTCCCAGAGCCTCCCTCTGTGCCCAGGATGGACCCTGGGAGGATAGGCCTTTCTGGAGCCTTGGCTGGAGAAAGTTGCAGACTCAGGCATCCTGGCCTTTGCCAAGAAGAGCTGGCTCAGATGACCCAATCCCCACTCACTCCTCCGCAACCCTCTGCCATCTCTGCATCTGTCTACAGATTCCCCTCTATGACATCAGTGGGAGCCCGGCCCAGGCCCCAGTACAATGAATGCTGTGTTGCCTGGACACGTGTACACTCAAACTCACCTCTGCCTTATGTCTTCAGCACACTCCTCACACGGGTAAAACTTGGAAAACAAATGTATGAACTGGGCCATGTCTTGCTGCTGTTCCGGGGTGGGCAGATCAGGGTAGTAGGCGGCCAGGGTGTGGAGGACAGCCCAGCTGTGGCGGCCCAGTCCCTCACGATCCTGTGGACAATCCTCCCTAAACCCGCTGTCCCGCTGCAGAAGTAGGCCGACCAAGGGTCAGTTCATTCTCCCCAACCAGAAACCCATAAAGCTCCCCCTTCTGAGGTCCAGGCCGGTGATCCACCGGCTCCGGACAAAGTCCTGAACACGATCCGGCCCCAGCGCGGTTGAAAGAGGAAAGGCCGGGCCTACGGTTGGGGCAAGGTACGGGGATAGCCCACCCTGGGGGCCCGGGCCCTGGGGAGGACTGCCCAGGGCACCTGAAGGCAAGGGTGGGGGCGGAGGGCGGGGCTGGGAGGCCGGGTAAGGCATTTACACCTTCTGCTGTGTCCGCATCCATGTCTTGAAGTCCACGCAGGCCCGGCAGGGCCGCCTCCGGGCCCCCTG
>NW_006159653.1:1791145-1795681 GCF_000334495.1 Tupaia belangeri chinensis | reverse complement strand
TTGTGGAAGATGCGCCGCGGCCGCGCTGTGGGAGCGGGCTGAGGCCGAGGCGAAGTCCTCGTCGAGGCCCGCGACGACCCCATCCCTCGCCTTGCCTGTCCCACGGGCCGTCGGCCAGGCTCTGTCCTCGCTGAGGGGCGCGCCCACCTATCGCAGCCTGGCGCCGTGGCAACGGGCGCCGGGCAACGTGGGTGCGGCGTGACCGCATAGATGTTCCGCGCACTCTAGGGCCTTTGGCCCGCGGTCGTCACTGTGGCAACGGGCGTCCTGGCGACGCGGAGAGGCGTGGCGCTGGCCTCAAGAGGCGGCGCAGGCTTCCCGGCTCCTGCCGGGCACCCTGGCCGCAATCCTGGAGCAGGGGTCGGCGATTTCCCCGGGAGCGGCCCGGGAACTCCTCGGCCTCGTTGCTCTCGTCCATTTACTCGGTGGACAGATGTGTCGTGGCCACCCTCTGCCTAGCACTGTCACAGGCACCAGGCGGAACAAGGAACAGGACTCCAACCTTCTCAGCACATAGACCCGTGGTCGAGACAGGGAAGCCGAGGGCCGGGACAGTAGCGCAGCAGGAAGACACGGGGAGGGCGTGGGCTCGGGTCCAGACCTGCCCGAACCGGTGCTGGCGAGGCGGGATGAAGGCGGAGTCAAGATCCTGTTGGTGATGTGGGTGGGCCCAGAATTCACAATAGCCGGAGGCCAACCCTGGCCATCCCTGGCCATCCCAGGCCTCTGTGAATTCTCTGCCTCTCCCCCTCTGAAGTGATAAAACAATCTGGGACCTTGAGAAGCTGAACACCCTGCTTATCTGACCCTTTTCTTCCTGAGAACAAACTCGGCTGCACCTTCCCCATGGGCTGCTGCTTCCTGATGGGCTCACCCCTTAGCGCGCTGGAAGCCGGCCCTCCCCAAATTCCCGGTAAAAGACTGTGCACCACGCCCAAGAAGGTGGGAGATGCTGTGTTAATGTCTCCCATGCCTGCGTATTAGTTACCCCTATCTCTCCCGGGTGCTGCCTTTCATTCCTCAGCTGTCCGGTTTTCTGCAACGTTGAGAGTGCTGGCTTTCTCATTCATGGAGAAAATAAACTTAAAAAAGTAAAAGCGGCCGGGACCAGCAGATGGCGTCATGGCTGTCGCTTGACTCTCATGTAGTCGACAGCGGTTCTCCCCCTCTGAAGTGATAAAACAATCTGGGACCTTGAGAAGCTGAACACCCTGCTTATCTGACCCTTTTCTTCCTGAGAACAAACTCGGCTGCACCTTCCCCATGGGCTGCTGCTTCCTGATGGGCTCACCCCTTAGCGCGCTGGAAGCCGGCCCTCCCCAAATTCCCGGTAAAAGACTGTGCACCACGCCCAAGAAGGTGGGAGATGCTGTGTTAATGTCTCCCATGCCTGCGTATTAGTTACCCCTATCTCTCCCGGGTGCTGCCTTTCATTCCTCAGCTGTCCGGTTTTCTGCAACGTTGAGAGTGCTGGCTTTCTCATTCATGGAGAAAATAAACTTAAAAAAGTAAAAGCGGCCGGGACCAGCAGATGGCGTCATGGCTGTCGCTTGACTCTCATGTAGTCGACAGCGGTTCTGGACCCGGTGGCTTAAACTCATGCAGGGAGCGTGTGCCTGCGCGCCCAAGATCCTGAGAGGAGGCGGGATTATGGAGGTGTGCCCCCCCCAGGGAGGTGATTTCTCTCTTTCTGGGGAGTGGACATGCCCTGTATGTCCACAAAATCATCTCCCCCTCCCCCCCAATAAAAGGCAGGCTAGCAGGTGGCATGGTGGTTAAGGCAGTGGACTCCCACATGGCTGACTGTGGTCCAAGTTCCGGACCTGGTGACTTAAATTCACGCCAAGCACTTGTGCATGCATGGGTGCCCAAGATCCCAGGAGAAGGAATTGTGGCATGGCCACCCCCTAGAGGGTGTTCTCGCTTTCTGTCTCTGTCTGACAATTGCAAAAACCTCTCCAAAAATTTTTTTAATTAAATAATTATTTTTAAAAATATATTTTTAGTTTTAATTTATACATTTATTTTAATTTGACGAGAGAGAGAGAAAGCAAGCCGCCAGGTCTGGAACTCAAACCATGGTCACCCATGTGGGAGTGTCCAGCGCCTTAACCACCACACCACCCGCTCGTCCCCTAAATAAGTAATTCTTTTGAAAAAAGTAAGGGGGCCAGTAGGTGGTGTGGTGGTTAAAGCACTGGATTGCCACATGGCTGACCAGGGTTCGAGTCCTGGAACTGGTGACTTTTTACTTTCTCTCTCTCTCACTCTGTCCCTCTCTAGCCAAATTAAAATAAAGTTAAATAAAATAATTTAAAAAGATTATTTTAAAAAAGTGAAAATGTCACTAGGTGGTGTTGTGGTTGAGGTGCCGAACTCCCATATGGTCAATCACAATTTGAGTCCTGGACCTGGCAGTTTGCTTTACTTGCCCTCTTTCTACTGCTCTATATCTCTGGTCAAATTCAAATAGTAATAAGTAAAATAAGATAACTATCTTAAAAATAAAATGTCTTTTTATTTTTTAAAATGTAAATGACCAAGGAGTCATGCTGGTAAAGGTCCAGGTGCCAGCTGGGCAGTGCCATCAGTAGGGCATGTCAAATCCCCCAGGGTCACTGTGGAATGGAAGTCTGAATGAGGAGGAATCAGCTGAGTATCTTCCAGGCCAAACCTAACCAGAGTCTTGGCTTCTGTAGGCAGAAACACCAGTGGGGCGGGTTACCCTCAGTCCGGAGGTGGGCATGGGCCCAGCGACCTTGCTGGCCCCGCGGGGCATCAGGAATTTATCATAAGGGCAGTGAGAAAGCGTAGGAGTCGTGGGGAAGGCTTCCCCAGCCTGGCCCGCTTGCTTTGCAGATTCCTCCGGCTGTCATATGGGGACAAGAATTCAGACGCAAGTGAGGCTCTTGCTTGGGGTGGCAGTGGGCCTCGGAAGCCATGTCCTTGGCTGGGAGTAAACCTCGTCCTTCCCCACTCTGTCCTGCCCCACCTTGGACCCCACTGAGGTTGGGGAGTGGGGAATGTGCCAGGCTTGGGCCAAGACTAGGGGTGGGCTTCAGAGAAGCCTCTGGTGGGACCTTGAGGCCAAGGCAGTTTCCTGGCAGGGGGCCCTGGAGGCCAGTCCCCACGCAACTGTGGGCTCAGCACCGGGAAGCAGTCCAACGAGGTGGGGCGCCTGGGCTGCCTCCGTCCTCACACACCCCGGCTGATGGGAGCTGGTCACTCCTGACCATGGCTGTTGCTGGCAGTGAGGACAAATCATGACTTCAGAGGTGTCTCTCCAACAGTTCTAGTGAGCCCTCCCAGCCCTCAGTGCCAGTGACCATGGAGACAGACCCTCTTCCTCCCGCCCCAAGCTTCCCCAGTACACAGGACGCCCCGAGGTGAGATCCCCCAAACATAGAGGAAACACAGTGATCAGTTAACACGTCTCCCGCGTGACTCGGGACCTTTCCGAGACATTGTCCAAACGTGAGGTTAAGCCCAAGCACCTGCAGCCTGTGCTGACCAGCCAGCTGTGGACCGCCACTGCATGCACGAGCCCCAGGGGCAGCAGCTCAGACCGGCTGTTGGCGGAGCGGGTCACGGGGCCTGAGCACTAGCAGACTGGGACAGCCCAAAGGGGGCGCTGCCACGGGCGGAGGCCCAACAGTCCTGCCACCTGCCCACCCCCAGGGCAGTCTGGGCTTGCGCACCTGCAGGGCGGGCCGGCTCCTTCCTCCAGCCAAGCCCTGTGTTCCTTGCGGGACAGCGAGGAAGCTGCAAGGGCTCGAAGGGGCCAGGCAGCTCTGCAGGACCAAGGGGAGATTCCATTCGGACCCTTCTTCCTCTGGGAGGCGGCGGAAACCCATAGCTCCAGCCCACTGTAGGAGCCTGCCCCGGAGGTCACCAAGATGGCAGAGCACCGGCATCCAGTGTCAGTGCGCGCTGCAGCCCTGGTGCAGACCCAGGGGCTCCAGGTGAGACCAGATTGTGTCCTCGCAGGCCTCAAGGAGGGAGCGCCCATCCCTTCGGAAATACCCTGAACTTTCCCTCCCACAGTCGTTTGCCTTTTCTGTGCGCTGGTCAGACAGCAGCGACGCCTTCGTGCACAGAAGCTGGGACGAATTCAGACGACTTCAGGTGAGTGGCCCGGAACCAGCAGGAGGTCCCCTCCCAGCAGGGACCCTCCAAAGGCCCTTCCTCGGCGCCCACGCGGGGTCCCAGCGCCTGTGACCCTAGAGAGGGACTCCCTGCTGCCTGGGGAGCCTGGTGGGCCTTCAGCGACCTATACCCCGATTCTCGCCCTCGCCCTCAGAAGACGCTCAAGGAGACCTTCCCGGTGGAGGCAGGCCTGCTCCGGAGATCTGACCGCGTTCTTCCCAAGCTTCCCGGTCAGACCAGCCCGGGTTCCAGGAGGGGCGGGGCAGCAGTGGCTTGTGGAGGGCGGGGAGCTTTGGGGCGCAGTCCGACGGTGGGTCCCTATGATGCACGCAGATGCACCGCTGCTGGCGCGCGGGGGGCGCATCGGCCGTGGGCTGGCGCGCCCGCGGG
>NW_006159653.1:1789559-1791017 GCF_000334495.1 Tupaia belangeri chinensis | reverse complement strand
CGCGGCGCCCCTACCCCGCTCTGCTGGCAGTCCTGCCATCCACCGCCTGCAGGCCCAGAGCCTGCGCTGCCTCCAGCCCTTCCGCACCCAGGACATACAAGGTCGCCCTTTCCAGGCGCAGGCCCAGGAAAGTCTGGACGTGCTGCTGCGACACCCCTCAGGTAGGACCCAACAAGAGCCTGGGGGGTTACCTTAGTGCTCCTTGGGAGCTGAATTCTCTCCACCCCCTGCGAATAGGCTGGTGGCTGGTGGCGAACGGGGACCAGCAGACGGCCTGGTTTCCCGCCCCCTATCTGGAGGCGGCCCCAAGCCAGGACCAGGAGGGGAGCCCGACCTTGGGGAGCAGCGGTAGGAGCTAACTCGCCCTCCCCTATGCCTATCATTCCCTCCTGTGTGGCAGTACCACACTCAAGCGACAGAGGCGGGGAGCGGTGACAGGGGCCAGAAACTGTGCTCGGTCTCGGTAGCTTCAGTGGCTGCCTGAGGGGGCCCCTCTTTGCTGAGTGGTCGCTGGAGTCAGCGATCAAAGCAGATCCTGGAGAAAGATGGGGGCCCTAGCCTCTGCGGTGATCCCAACGCCCGCCCCAGGACCCGGGTTCTGTGCCTCCCGCGCCTACGAGGGCAGCCGAGCAGATGAGCTGACCGTACCCGCAGGGGCACGCGTGTGCGTACTGGAGACCTCGGACCGCGGCTGGTGGCTCTGCAGGTGAGCATGGGCAGGGTCTACGGGAGGAGCCTCGTCTGGGTGCGCCGACCCCTAACCAAACCCGGCCCCCCCACCCACAGGTACGGCAGGCGGGCTGGTCCCCTCCCCGCAGTGCTGCTGCGGCCGGAAGGGCTGGGGGCAGTCCTGAGCAGTCCAGGGTTGTACAGCGTGAGGCACAGGGCAGGTGACACTCCCTATGCCACAACCTCACCCCCTACTGTGCCTGCCTGGACCCCTGCCGAGTGCCACCCAGAGCCACTGCTGTACCACTACCTGGTGGGCACAGGGGTGGAACCCGCACCTGGGGGACCCCCTTAGGGTGCCAGGACCGCGTGGGAGGTGGGCCTTCCACTCCCACTGCACCCTACCAAAAGTCCAGACCAAGGATGACTGCTGAGGCCTCCCAGAGCTGGGAGGCTGCGATCTCTATCCTGAGTAAAACTTCTGAATGGCAGACCCGCCTCATGGTGCTGAGGGCAAGGCTGGCTGGAGCTGGCCAGGCCAGGTGCAGGGGATGGGGCAGTGGACACCAGGCTCCAGTGCCTCTTCTAATCCATCAGGGATGTGGCAGGGACTTAGGGCGAGATGGAGCACAGGAAACACACAGGGTCGGGTGGAAAAGCACACGTGTATGTCAGAGGGCTGGGGGCGCCGCAGGGAGAGCAGGCAGCTTCGTGCAGTGCCACAGGAAATCCAGAAACGCAGCTGCCTGCAACGTCCGGCCCAGCCGCTGGAAGCGCCGCTCTGGGGGG
>NW_006159653.1:1774801-1788650 GCF_000334495.1 Tupaia belangeri chinensis | reverse complement strand
CCCCTAACCAAACCCGGCCCCCCCACCCACAGGTACGGCAGGCGGGCTGGTCTTCTCCCCGCAGTGCTGCTGCGGCCGGAAGGGCTGGGGGCAGTCCTGAGCAGTCCAGGGTTGTACAGCGTGAGGCACAGGGCAGGTGACACTCCCTATGCCACAACCTCACCCCCTACTGTGCCTGCCTGGACCCCTGCCGAGTGCCACCCAGAGCCACTGCTGTACCACTACCTGGTGGGCACAGGGGTGGAACCCGCACCTGGGGGACCCCCTTAGGGTGCCCGGACCGCGTGGGAGGTGGGCCTTCCACTCCCACTGCACCCTACCAAAAGTCCAGACCAAGGATGACTGCTGAGGCCTCCCAGAGCTGGGAGGCTGCGATCTCTATCCTGAGTAAAACTTCTGAATGGCAGACCCGCCTCATGGTGCTGAGGGCAAGGCTGGCTGGAGCTGGCCAGGCCAGGTGCAGGGGATGGGGCAGTGGACACCAGGCTCCAGTGCCTCTTCTAATCCATCAGGGATGTGGCAGGGACTTAGGGCGAGATGGAGCACAGGAAACACACAGGGTCGGGGGGGAAAGCACCCGTGTATGTCAGAGGGCGGGGGGGGGCAGGGAGAGCAGGCAGCTTCGTGCATTGCCACAGGAAATCCAGAAACGCAGCTGCCTGCAACGTCCGGCCCAGCCGCTGGAAGTGCCGCTCTGGGGGGGCAGAGGGGGTCAGGGTCTGTGCCCCCAGGCTGCTCCCCACCCAGCACCCAGGCCGCGCCCACGTACCAGTGTAGGGCAGCAGGGCCTCGAGCGCAGCCTGCACGCCCTCGTAGGCCAGCAGCTCCTCAGGGTCCTCACGCCGCAGGAGCACGCCCAGCACGGCCTGCGCTTCGTGGCAGTGCCGGGAGTTGGTGTTCCACGTGACACAGAAGCGCAGCAGGGCCTCTGTGGGTAACAGAGACGGTCACCTGGCTGCGGGGCCATCATGCCTGACTGCCCCCGCCCGCCACCCCGGACCTTTCTGGTCTCTCCGCAATCGGAGCACAGTGGCTTCCAGCTTCTCGCAGGCCTCAGGGTCCCTCCGGATTGCTGTGGGAGGAGGGTAAACTGAGTCCCAGGGAAGGGGCTGGACGGAGCCAAGACCCCACCTTGCCCGGGGACAGGCACAGACCCTGGATGACGGTCAGCACAGTGTGGGGCCGGTCCAGGGAGATGGCCAGGCCCAGCGCACGCAGATAGCGCTTCTCATGCAGTAGGTTGTCCAGCTCCTGCTGCCTGGAGGGGTGGGGGACACTCAGGAGCCAGGCCGGGCCTGGGCAGCCCCGGGTGTCACGGAGTGAGGAGAACACTCGGGAGTTGGGCCGGGCCCCTGGGCAGCCCCGGGTGTCACGGAGTGAGGAGAACACTCAGGAGCCAGGCCGTGGGCAGCCCCGGGTGTGGAGAGGGAGCTGCCACTCAACTCACTTGACCACCTGCTCCTCCTGCTTGGCCCGCTCTTCTGCCTGCTCTTCCTCCGTCACATCCTAGGGTCACACTGGGGGGTCAGACTGGGGTCAGATGGGCCGCCACCTGCCCGGCCCTGCCCCATGGGGCCCACAACCTTCCAGAGGATCACACGGGAGTCGCTGGCGCCGGTGAGGGCGCGGTCCTCCAGCCGGCTGCAGTGTAGCCCCCAGACCTTGTCCTCGTGGGCGTCCAGCGTCTGCACACATTCGTTGTTCTTGATGGTCCAGAGCTTCACGAGCCCGTCAGAGCCACTGAAGTTGGGCCAGGAGGGGCTCAGTGCCGGGCCTGCTCACACCACCCCCAGCCCTGTTCTGCCCAGCCGCTCACCTGGACAGCAGCTGAGTGCCGCGGCTCACAAAGGCCACCTTCAGCACAGAAGCATCGTGCCCCTCAAATGTCTGCAGGGTGGAGGGAGCGCGGGAAGGTGTGAGAGGCTGCTGGGTGGAGGCCTGGCTCGGGGCTGGGCGCTACATACCTTGAGGCAGCTGAAGTCCTGCAGGGCCCACAGCTTCACCGTGCCGTCAGCTGAGGCTGTGGCCAGCACTTGGTCCATGGGTGAGAACTGAACGCACCAGAGGCCACGCCGGTGGCCTGAGAAGACACCCAGCAGCTGGCACTGTGGCAAGGCCCAGAGTTTGGCTGTGCGGTCCTGGGAGCCCGTGGCCAAAAGCTTGTCGTTGGGGGCCACGGCCACACTGTTGATGTCCTGACAATGGGAGCAGGTCGCAGGTCAGATCCCAGCCCACGGGAGGTCTTGGCCACACCCCTCCCCAGTGGCTGCCTGCTGTCACCTTGTCATGGCAGCGCTGGGTGACCTGGGCCTGTAGCAGGACAGGGCCACTGTCTTGGGCTGTGTTCTTGGACAGCAGGGCCTCGGGAAGGGGCCACAGCTTCACGGTGCAGTCCTGGCTGCCTGTCACCAGGAAGGACTCCTTTAGCCTACAGCCCATGGAAAGAGGACACTGTGGGGCCTGACCAGCCAGACCCAATCACAACGCACCACAGGTCTTGCAGCTGGACCGTGGTCCAGACAGAGGGCCTGGCGTCACCTCCAGACAGCTCTGGGACCCAGCTTCTGTATCTGCCCTCAGTGTGGCCAGACCCGGCAGGCCCAGCCGGAAATGCCTTCCCCACTGCATTCTGCTCAGTGCCGCCTCACCCTGAGGCCACTTCCCCCTTGGCCCCCTTGCCTTCAGGCCACTCTGGTGACTCTCTACATGTCACCTGGGGTCCCCAGGCAGCAGGTCCGGCTCTGATGTACTACCTCGAGCAGCAGATGGTGCCCACGCTGTGTGTGTGCCCGCTGCCCTGAGCCACGCATGCCACCTGGCCAGCCTTGTTCATCTTCCAGACGCGGAAGCTCTGATCCTGGGGACAGGAGGTGCTGAGGACATGTCCTGTGCCCTGGCTTCCCTACCAGGGGGCCCATACCACACCTCCTGGTGTCTCACCTTGGCACAACTTGCAAAGAGCCAGCCCTTCCGGAATACATCGAGGCCCAGGATGATGTCTGGAGGAGGTGTGGGGGTGGTTACCGAAAGGTGGATTATGGCCAGGCAGGGCTGAGGCAGGTCCCCACTCACCCGTGTGGCCGTGGAGGATCTGGCAGGCAGATGTGTGCAGTTCGAACACCTTCAGGCAGGGGCTGTTGGAGGCCACAACCACGTGGGAGTCCTCGGGCCCGAGGAACCGGACGTCCAGCACTTCCTCGCTGTAGCCAGCAAACTGGGGCAGGAGGGCCACAGGCAGGGCCTGGTGAGTGGAGGGCTGGTGCGCCAGGCCCTGGGCTGTGCAGGGCAGGTGCTCACCTGTCTGTGCAGCTGCAGGGAGGATGCCTCGTAAAGCAGCAGGTTGTGGTCGGCGGTGACGGTGAGGAGCAGGCCGGCCGCACGTGCCAAGGTGCAGTGGGTCAGCTCCCGCCCGGGGCCTGGCAGTCGTGGCTGGGTGTATACCCACTGCCCAGAGGCTGCCTCCCACACGCGGAGAGTCCCTGTGTGGGGACAGGGCCATCGGGACACTAAGTCGCCACTGCCCCAGCCCCTGCTGGCCTGCTGCAACTGCTGCCCTCCAGCCCCACACACCTTGGTCACCGGCTGTCAAGAAGTGCAGGCCTGGGGACTTTACACCTAGTTTGGGTGCCGGTTCTTCTGGGAACAGCACAGCGGCCTCCACACTCTAAAGACAAGCTGAGTCAGAAGCCGGGCCATGACCCTCCCCACCACGCACAGCCCTGCCCTCCACAGCCCCCACCTCAAATACTGGCACTGTCCTGGTGGCTTGGTGGCTCTGAAGGTCCCAGACAATGCAGATCTTGTCCCGGCCAGAGCTGGGGAAGCAGCTACCTCAGTTCCAGTCTCCACCTGAGACCCCCTTTCCAGGCCTCCCCGCCCCACCAAGGCCTGCTGCTGACCTGAGCATGGTGCGCCCATCGGTGCTGAAAGTCAGGGAAGTGACCGCACTGTAGTGGGCAGTCAGCACTGCCAGGCAGGACTGGTCCTGCAGCGCCCACACGCGGATGGCCGCGTCGGCAGCAGAGGAGAAGAGCAGCGGGCGTGCAGGGCTGGGGTGGAAGGCCACCAAGCTGCAGGCGGGGACAGGTAGTGAGCAGAGCCCCAAGGGAAGTGCGCTTGCTCACCACCCTTTGCTACCCCGCTTACTGCACGACGCCAGGTGAGCCCCGAAGGTGGTGTGTCCCGTAGTGCCGTACAATGTCCCAGACACGCACTGCCCCGTCACAGCCGCCTGTAGGAATGGGCCTGAGATCAGGGAGTTGTCCCCAGAGACCCTGCCCCGTGCTTCCACCCACCCCCTCAGCTGGGGCTTACCTGTGGCTAGCAGAGTAGAGGTGGGGGCAAAGGCCATGGCCGCCACAGGGGCCGTGTGGATCGCCTTCCACAGGCGCGTGACACTGCCCTCTCGCCATGCCCACTGTGACAGCAGCAGCGCCCGGCTGGCTGTCACCAACACCTGGGGAAGGTGCAAGTCAGCTGAGTCACAGAGGCATCCGCAGCGACCTGACCCATGCAAGAGAGGTCCCAAAGGTCACCTCCCACCCTGATTCCACGTACCTGATCGTCAGGGCTGAGGTCAAAGGCTGTGATGTCCTCTTGGTCCTCCTGGGGAGAAGGCAGCAGAGAGACCACCCTGTGAACAGGCTGCCTTCCCTAAGCACCCACACAGCTGCCCACTGCCCTCACCTGCTCCAGGCTTCGCAGCACTGTCCCCGAGGCCACCTCGAGCACGTTGACTCTGGTACCGCAGACGCAGAAAAGGTGCTGGCCCGTCTGGTCCAACTGCAGACACAGGGGTCTCAGCCAAGGTAGTGCCCTGCACCACGCACACAGCTCCTGCCGCCCTATCACCTGCCCCTGCCAAGGTTCATACCTGCACTTTCCCGCCCTTGTAGAAAGGCTCGATCTTGCGCTCGACAGCATAGCTGGAAGGAGAATGGGGGTGTGCTCACCCTGTGTGGAGTGAGTGCTCTCCAAGACAGGAACCCAACAGGGCCTGCCCTGTTTGCCTTTCAGTTTTTTGCTGTAGGGGTCTGCATGCACCAGAGAAAGACAGAGTGACAAAGAGACAGAGAGAGGCAGAGAGTGGGAAAGTGAAAAATCACCCCCCATAGGTGATGGCCAGGATGTAATCCCTTCTCCTCCTGGGATTTTGGATTTGCACATACACACGATTTTCGAGCCACCGGGTCTGAGACTCGAACCGCAGTCGGTCATGTGGGAGTCCAGCACCGTAATGACTATACCACTTGCTAATCCTAGGTCCTGCCCTTAAGGAGTTCTTGGCAAGCAGCATGGATATGGTGGGGGGACCAGCAACACTGTGGATGGATGTGGCTACCCCAGGTTACAGGGGAGATAAGACCCACAGAACCTCACAGGGTCCTGGAGCCTTACAAGGTAAGCCAGAGCCAGGAGAGAACGAGCCTAAGCCAACAGCCCTGGCTTTGGAACACGGTGCTGCGCGGGCTCCTGGTGGCTATGGGAGGCCTGGCTCGCCTAACAGCTCTGGTCCCTGAGGTCGGCACACCTCCTCCTCAGGAGGCCGGGTCCTCCTCCCCAGGAGCTGTCAACTCAAGGACTTCCCTCTGCTTCCCCCTTCCCTCCCTCTCCACTGCCCCCACCCTGGTCCAGGTCAGCTCATCCTCTGGAAGCCGACTGACACCTCGCAGCCCCTACCCACTTCCTCAGTCCCGACAACGCAATGATGTGCCGCTGCCTAACAGTCCACGACGCTGGCGGACGACGCTCCTGGCGGACGCCGCCCTGCCCACCTGTCTGTGCCCTCCTCCTCGGAACCCATAACGCAGCCCTACTGCTCCTGGCCTGGCCCCTCTGACCGTTTCCTATCTTGGGCTTGTTTCTTCCTGTAGACCTGGGTCTCTCTTCCCAGATCTCAACGCTCGGCTGCTCCTCTCCGGGAAGCCTGGCCCGCAAAGTGAAACATGCCCCTCATTCCGCGAATCCAGTCGACCCTCCAACGTGGTGCTGCTGGCACCACCGTCTCTCACAACGGAAGCCCTGCGCCCCGAGACTGAACTCCACAGAGTGGGGGCAGAGTCTGGCCTGCGCACTGGAGCAGATTCGGGGTCCCCTGGGCCACAGCGACCTGCCCATCTCGGGGCTCTTCCTGCTCTCTGGAGACGAGGGACGAGGGGCACTCTGCGGACGTGGTTCTTCGTCTCGCTCATGGCCAGCGCCAGCCTCGACTTGTGCCGCCTCCCCGTCCGGTGAGACATCTCGTCCCCACTCCACCCCCCAAACCCGGACCCTTGTTTCTGAGGTTGGCTGCGCCAGCCGCCGGGCTCAGACCCGCCCTTCCCGAGAGCGCCCGGTGCCGGCTCTCCCCCCTCCGGTTACCGCAGCCTGCACGGCCCCGCGGGTCGGTCCGTGCCCAACCCTCGCCCCCCACGCAGACCCTAATGCGCGACCGCTCTCCGGCGGGCGCCTCCGTCTCTCCGGCGGCGCCCGCGGCGTCCTCCCCAGGCGGCGCCCCCAGCCTCTGCGCCCCAGACTCACTTGGCCTTGAACCGGCACACTCCGCCCGCAGCCTCCGCCATGGCGCCGCCGCGCCCGCCAGCATCCGCCGGACCTTCGAGGCCGCGTGGGAAACACCGGCTTTTCCCCGGCCGGCGCGCCCCGATGGCGTCACTGCCCGCGCCCGCAGTGACGTCATCCGCACCGCGCTCCGGGCGCCATCTTTGCTGCGGGCAGAGGCGTTTCCAGCCTGTGGGGCGGAGTGCGGAGTTGGCTGGGGGCAGTCCCGCCCACGGGCGGAGATTGGCGGGTGCTTGGGCTTCTCTCCCTTTTAGCCTTTTAGTGGAAACGTAACAAGAGATTCGTGAAAAGTGTTTGCTGCTTTGTTTTGTCTTGAACCCAATTGCCGAAGAGTGCCTGGGCTGGCCAGAGGCAGAGAGAGGCGAGGTGGAAGGCCTTAGACTTAAGGCGGCCCTGGCGGTCGTTCACTCGCTGCCGCTCTGCAGCAGGAGCACTTCCCAACCGCCACGCCGTAATCCGCTCCTCCAGCTCGCCATCCTGTCGACTGGGCACGCAGGCACACTTGCTAGGCGTGTTTTTCAAGCACTCTGGGGCCAGGATTTGAATTTTGAGGGGCCACGTGAGATCTGGTTCCCTTAACCATTAGGCCACCACCCCTGGGTGTAGTCAGTGACAAGACAGAGCCATAAACCAGTCCCTGCGTCCCTCTCCAGTCTGATAACAAGGCAGTGGCAGTGAGATGAATGGCTCGGGCAGTTTCAGTCATTGACATGTTTATCGAGCACCTTACGTGTGCAAAGCTTTGCTCTAGGCACTTGGGGGGGCACCAGGGAAGAAAACAACAAACCCGCCTTGAATCAGGCTCCCTGGCTGCACCTCTTGACCACAGCTTCCTGGAGCCTGAGGCAGGTGGACTTTGAGAGTTCATGGCCAACCTTCATAACACTTGAGGACTTGGTTTTTTATCTTTTTGAAAATTTGCATGACCTGGGACCAGCAGGTGGTGTGGTGGTTAAGGCGCTGGACACTCCCACATGGCCAACCATGGTTCGAGTCCTGGACCTGGTGATTTGATTTTTCACTTTCCCTCTTTCTTTCTCTGTCTCTCTCTCTGGTCAGATTAAAAGAAATGAATGCATACATAAAATTAAATAAGTAATCCTAAAAATTTTTTTAAAAATTGCATGTGCTTGCTGGGGGGGAGAGTGTCCGGACAAGAAAGCACCCCCTAAGGCGGGTGGCCATACCACAAGCCCTCCTGCTCATCTCCCTCCTTTTGGGAGTTTGGGCACGTAAGCACACACGCCTGGCCCATGTCTTAGGTTCCAGGTCCAGGACTCAGATCACAGGGTGGGCCATGTGGGAGCCTGCTGCTTGGACGATCACACCACGAGCCGGCCCATCCAGGCCTTGTCTAATTAAAGGAAAGACAAACTCCTAGGCCATTTTCTGGTGGGCCGAGGGTAAGGAGCAGAGCGGGGAAGGGCAGGGATAACAGTGATGAGTAGGTGACCCATGTCCTGGGAAAGTGGGCACAGGACAGGCCGGACGGCAGGAGGCGATTCCACAGGTGGGGGGAGGCGGCTTCCTTGAGGTGACTGCTGAGCAACACCGCACTTAGTGAAGCCAGGCCCCTGTGCTTACGCCAAGAGTTTCAGGCTGAGGAGCAGCCAGTGCAAGACCCAGCACTGCGGAGCACGGTGCTCAGGAGCAGTGGAAGCTAGCGTGGCAGGGAGTGTGTGGGAGGGCTTTAGGGCTGGAAGGCGGAGACCCTGAGCTACTCTGAGGAGTTGCTTTCACTGTTTTGTTTTCTTTTAGCTTTTTGCCATAGGGCATGGAGAGAGACAGTGAGAGGGAGAGTGAGAAATCAATCCCCTGGGGTGGTTCCTTCTCTTTTTTCCTCCAGGGATTAAGGGCAGGGTGATTTTCAAGCCACCACTGGAACTCAAACTGTGGTCAGCACGTGTAACTCCAGCATCTTAACTTCCACACCACCTGCTGGCCCCTGTTTTCACTCAAGTCAAGGCTTAGAGCCATTTGGAGCTGGTAAAACAGCCTGGTAGAAAGTTCGAGAATCCTGGACCTGGCAGCTTGCTTTCTCACTTTCCTTTTCTCTTTGTCTTTCTCTGCTAAATAAAATAAAACAAAATAATTATAAAAAAAAGAATTAATTAAAAAATTTTGGGGCGGTAGGTTTTTGCTAAAGGGCGCTTGTGCTCACCAGAAAGACAGAAAGAGACAGAGAGACAGAAAGCAAGAAGTACCCCCCCAGGGGGGATGGCCACACTACAATCCCTTCTCCTCCAGTCTCCTCTTGGGATCTTGGGCACGCATACACGTGCCTGGTGTGAGTTTAAGCAACGAGGTCCAGGACGCGAACTACGGTCGATCACGTGGGAGTCCAGAGACATAGCCATTATGCCAACTGCTGGTCCCCCAATAAATAATTCTTAAAAAATAAAAGAAAAGAAAAGAAAGAAAGAAAGAAAGAAAGAAAGAAAGAAAGAGAAAAAAAGAAAAGTGGAAAAGCAAGGCCACCAGGTCTGGGACTCAAACCGCAGTCACTCATATGAGAGTCTAGCACCTTTAGCCACCATTCCACCTGCCGGGCCCAGATAAATAATAATTTTTAAAAATTGTTTGTTTAATTTTATTTATTCACTCATTTATTTTAATTTGACCAGAGAGATATAAAGTGAGAAAGTAAGCTACCAGGTCCAGGACTTGAACCACGGTCAGCCATGTGGGAGTGTCTGTCCAGTGCCTTAACCACCATGCCACCTGCTGGTCCCCAGATAAATAATTCTTAAAAAAGAAAAAGAAAGAGACACAGTTGGGGGTAGGGAGGACCAACAGCTGGCAGCGCAGGACTTCCATGTGGCCAACTGTAGTTGGAGTCCTGGGGCAGCTTGCTTTCTCTCTCATTCTCTTTCTGACCAAATCAAAAATAATAAATAAAATAAAATAAAGACAATTCTTTAAAAAAATAAAAAGTAATCACTGGGAAGGGTACTGGGAGGGGATGATTTGGGAAGATCTTAGGGAGGAGAACTCAGATGAGTCAAGACAAAGCTGGGGCTGACACTGTGGCTAGAGGAGCTTGAGCCCACATGGCCAACTGTGGCAAATCTGTGTCCCAGCATGTTTTTTTTTTTTTTTTTTTTTGAGAGGTTTTTGCTATAGGGCGCGTCCTCTCGCCAGACAGACAGACAGAGAGACATAGAGACAGAAAGCGAGAAATCACCCCCCAGGGGGGATGGTCACGCCGCAATCCCTTCTCCTCCATTCTCCTCTCCGGATCTTGGGCACGCACGCACACGTACCCGGCATGAGTTTTAAGTCACTGGGTCTGGGACGCGAACCGCGGCTGACTACGTGGGAGTCCAGCGACATAGCCATTACACTAACTGCTGGTTCCCAGTCCCAGCATGTTTTTAAACTGCACATTTGTACTCCAAATCCCAACGAGATGGAGAACCAGAGGACTACAGTCTGACCACACCGCGTGGGGGCGCCTGTCCCCCCAGCCTCCCTCTAGCGAGCACAAGCCATCAGAAAGAAGCAGCAGGTAAATGGAGTGTGAAGGAAGAGCCATCCAGGCAAGGGGAATAGCCAGAGCAAAGACAGGTGGTGGGAAAGAACCTAAGTCCACGGGGACAAAGGCCACAGCGTCCCTGGGGGTGGCGAAGTGAGCGGTGCCTGGAGGCGTGGGCAGCGAGGCAGGCGGGCAGGGCCTGGGCTGCATGTTTATTTACCCCTCTATTCACAGGGTACCCCGGGCCTCTCACAGCTCAGCCCCAGCACTGCCCCCTGGAGTGGCTGTGGCCTCCTCCTGCGGGTCGCCTGCTAGCAGGGTGTCATCTTCCCCCAGGAAGCTGCCGAGCTGGACCAGCTGCCTGCGGATGAGGTTGGTGGTGCGGTGTGCCCGGCGCACGCGCCGCAGCAGGCACAGCAGCAGGGCCCGACTGCGTTCCTGGCGTTCGCACCAGGCGTCCCGCAGCTGGCGGTAGCAGTTGTGTTGCGCACGGTCGGCTGGGCCCAGAGTGGCCCCACAACCCAGGGGGCAGTGCTGCTGGGCATTCTGTGGGCAGTGCTGTCGGTGCTCAGTCAGGGTCCCACGGGACACTCGCGCAGTGCAGCCCTCGTTGGGACAGGCGGTCAGCTCAAATGGGCATGAGTCCTGGTGCCCCTTGCGATGGGCCAGGGGGCATGTCGCCAAGCAGCCAGCCTCTGCGTTCTTGCACTGGGTGGGGAGAGAGTGCCACGTGAGCCTACCAAGTCCCACCGGGCCCCCACAGAATCCCACCTACCAGGAGCCAGTGAATGGGGAGCCGCCCAAGCTGTACACCCTGAGGGGGTGGGGAGAGAGCAGCTGGGCAAGTGCTTGCAGGCAGGAGAACCTGTCCGGAGGCGAGCGGGACTGAGCCGCGGAGAGCAGGGGGGACAAGGCTGGGCCCATCTGGTGACTGCTATGGATGCCAGGCTTCTCCCCCCATCTGTGGAGTCAGCCGTAGCAGCAAGCATGCCAGGCACTTCATCCTCCACGCTCTCACGGCCGAGGCCCCTGGGCTCAGGTGGAGTCGCTTGCTAGAAGTCACACAGCAAGTGGCAGAGCCATGATTCAAACTCAGCACTGAGAATCCCCCAGCTGCACCTGGCTCTCCTCAAAGACAGGCTTCCTTCTGCCAACTCTCGGGGCTTGCCCTGCACCCGCTGGGGGAAAGAAGTGGTGGGCCTGGGCGCCTCAAGGTACCTTGACTTCCAGGCGGCCGATGGCCTTGCGCAGTCTACCCACGTGGACTATCTTTCTCCTTCTCACTTCTTCCCTGCAGCACGGACAGGTCTTCTGTCTGGAGGACAAGGGTGAGGGCGGGTGTGAGGGTAACAAGGGGAGTGAATGCCCCACGGACCCTGGGGAGCCGATCTGGCTTCCTCTCCTCTCCAGCTGGGAGAGGCCTAAAGGGAGTGACAGGGAGCTCTCAGCACCAAGGCAGGCTGGGAGCTGTGGATGCCACGGGTGAAGGGACACACATTTTAGTGTCCCAGTGGGTTTGGTGGCTGAGTCTCATGGCCACTGTGACCTTCTGTTCTGGTTGCAACAGTGGCCCTGGCCTCCGCCCTGCCCTCCCAGACCCTGGGTATCCAGTGGCCCTGGCCTCACCCCTGCCCTCCCAGACCCTTAGGTATCCAGTGGCCCTGGCCTCACCCCTGCCCTCCCAGACCCTGGGGCACCCAGTGGCACCTGGCTAGCCACCGGAGAATGCACTTCTTGCAGAAGATGTGGCTGCATGGCAACCTCACTGGTCTCTTGAGAACTCCGTGGCACACAGAGCACAGGAAGCGGCAGTCGGGAGGACTAGCGAAGAGGCTGAGGTCGTACCCACCACTCTGCAAAGGCCGAGTCAGTGTCAGCCCCCCCACAGACCTCAGCACACTTCGGGCAGGGAGGTGGGCCCCCGAGTCTGGTTAGTACCACATTGACGGGGCAGCCATGGGGGCCCAAGATCTCCCCAGCACCATCTGTCACTAGCTGGAGAACTGGCCTTGGCCTGGAGCTAGACCTACCCAGAGGCCTGGAAGCTCTCATTTCACACGCAAGTCTGGGGCCCACTGCCCACCCTGAGTGCCCGGGATAGCTGGGCACAAGGCGTAGGGCGGGAGTCTGGACATACCATGACCTGTGTCTGGACAGCAGTCCACTGACTGCCCGGGCCCAGGAGCCTGGGTCTCACTGCATGGGTAGGCCGACCTCACAGTGGCATTGTCCTGCTCAGGCCAATCACAGCCCTGGCCCAGGGCCCTCACTCCTCTCTCTGAAGGATTCCTGGGGAGGGGTTGGGCGGCCCCTTCCCAGGACAGGCCCATGGAGCCCCTCTGTGCCTTGCAAGTGACTGAGGGAGACCCAAACACTAGGCTGGGAACTGGGCTCTGGGGCCTGGTTTCTGTGGCTGAGAATCCAGGGGACTCGCAGGGACTGCTGCACTCTCTCCACAGTGCAGCTCCGGCTTCCCGAGACCTCAGGGGCAACAGTGACCCATTGGGTCTAAGTAGGGCTCTGGAACCTACCAGCCCACAAGCGACCGTGTGGGCAGATCTGCGACAAGGCCCAAGAAACCAATCGCAGCCTATGGAGACATGCTTCTCCACGTGCAGCAGGTTGGACCGCTAAGCTCCTAGTTCAGGCCTACGAGCTGCCACACTGTCCCACAGCAACAGCAAGCCCCTGAGCATCCTTCCTATAGTGGCCTGCTGGCTAGACCTGGCCAACCTTAGCCCAGGGCATTTCACCTGCTGGTGGAGTTTAACATCTGGTGTACAGGTAGACTGATCAGGGTTCCCAACCTGGCTCTGGCACCGAAGGGTTGCAGAAAACATTCCACTGGGGTTCTCCCATGGGGCGAGGTCCAGGCTCAAAAACGTTCATAATTAGGGACCAGTAGTTAGCCTAATGGCTATGTCGCTAGACTCCCATGTAGTCGACCACAGTTGAAGTCCCAGGCCCGGTGGCTTAAACTCACGACGGGCGTGTGTGCCCAAGATCCCGAGAGAATGGAGAAGGGATTGCGGCGTGGCCATCCCCCCAACTCCCTCCCCGAGGGGTGATCTCTTGCTTTCTGTCTCTCTGCCTTTCTGGCGAGGGCACGCGCCCTGTAGCAAAAACCTCTCCAAAAAAAGAAAAAACATTCATACACAGACGAATCAGATAAACAGGTTTATTTAGAAACGGGGACAGCCAGACCACCCCCACCTTCGCGGTCCTGGACACGTGGGCTCAGGCTCGAGGTCATCGGGAGTTCTGCAGAGAGAAGAGAGTCAGGGGGCAGCCCTCAGAGGTCACGTACGCGAGCCGCCACCGCGGCGGGGCCTGGGTTTCACTGCCCCACACCGAGGCAGTGGGCGGTGAGCTGAGGCCCCTAGTGACTCTGGGCGCCGAATCTCACCCACGGCCACGGTCAGAGCTGAGGGTGACTTTCAGCCAACGCCCGCCCCCCGAACCACCGCGCGACACAGCGCGCGTCGGCCAGACCTACCGGACCAGAAGAGCCCACACCACCAGCAGCCGCAGAGAGAGGCGCGGCCACGGCGCGGGTATTTATAGCACGCTTCCGGTCACGTGGGGCCTGGGCCGCGGCCGGGCAGGACGCACATGCGCACACAGCGCGCGGCAAGGGCCGGGAACGGCCCAGCTAATCACAGGCTGTCTCCTGGCGCTCGGCGCGCTCGCGAGGCCCAGGGGTAATCTCGCGGTGCTGGGCGGACTATAAAAAGTCTCTCCCGGGCCGCTTCCCCCTTCTTCTCCGAGAGAACACGTGAGTCTGCCTGGCTATGGCTGGCGGGGCCGGCCCGGGGG
>NW_006159653.1:1769282-1774396 GCF_000334495.1 Tupaia belangeri chinensis | reverse complement strand
CTGCCCACCAAGGTGGCCGTTTAGCGGGGGCCGGCAGGTGGCGCGGTGACTAAGGCGGTTCGAGTCTCGGACCTGGCAGCTCGCTTTCTCGTCTTCTCTCGCTTTCTCTGGTCAACTTCAAAAAAATAAATTCTAACATAACAACGAGTAAGATTAAATTCTTTAAATAAAGAAGTACCTGTTTCCCGGTGGCAGGTTGAGGTCTGCTGTTGGCTGGTGTGTCTGGGGCCCTGGGTCTTACGCTTGAGCGGCTGAGATTGGGTGCCCACCCCAGGACAGTTAGGAGCTGGGTGTGCAGTGGGGTCCCACCGGGAGTGGACACTGAGGCAGTCCTGGTGGCCTCAGCCTCCACGCTGGAAGGTGCCATGCCCGGCCGTGTTTTGCTGTAGGAGTCCGAGATCATCGACTTCTTCCTGGGAGCGTCTCTCAAGGACGAGGTTCTGAAGATCATGCCCGTGCAGAAGCAGACGCGCGCTGGCCAGCGGACCAGGTTCAAGGTACCGGCTCTGCCGGCCAGGGAGCACGAGGCCTCTCTCAGCTCTGCACAGTCACACTTGGTTTCACCCGTGTGGCTTTCGTAAAGGGGAGAGAGAGCAAAGATCCCCTCGGGACCCAGGAGTGGCCTCATGTGGCTTCTCTTCCCTCGAGGGGTGCAACAGGCCTGGGGGTGGGAACTGGGGGTTGTGGGTACTGATGGTGTGTACTGCCCACCTCACAGGGTCTCTTCACAGGCATTTGTCGCCATCGGGGACTACAATGGCCATGTTGGTTTGGGCGTGAAGTGCTCCAAGGAGGTGGCCACTGCCATCCGAGGGGCCATCATCCTGGCCAAACTCTCCATTGTCCCAGTGCGGAGAGGCTACTGGGGGAACAAGATCGGCAAGCCCCACACTGTCCCTTGCAAGGTGACCGGCCTCTTTGGCTCTGTGTTGGTGCGCCTCATTCCTGCCCCCAGAGGCACTGGCATTGTCTCTGCTCCTGTGCCCAAGAAGCTGCTGATGATGGCTGGCATCGATGACTGCTACACCTCAGCCCGGGGCTGCACTGCCACCCTGGGCAACTTCGGTAGGTGACCCACCTGCGGGCAGAGGCCTCTCAGCCCCGCGTGCTCGGTGTTTTCAGGGCAAAGGCCCTCCTAGTACACGGCTGGCCTGCCCGAAGTGGCCTCTGTTCCTAGGAGGCAGCTACTGCTGGGTTGGCCGGGCCCTCTCACCTGCCGCCAACCCTCCCGGTCTGTCTCCTGTCTCGCAGCCAAGGCCACCTTTGATGCCATCTCCAAGACCTACAGTTACCTGACCCCTGACCTCTGGAAAGAGACCGTGTTCACCAAGTCTCCCTATCAGGTACTGGCTGCTGGCAGCTTTTTGGCCCCCGTCTGGGCCGAAGTGGGTGGTTGGTTACACCTGAGGCTGGTTTGTCTTCTAGGAATTCACCGACCATCTCGTCAAGACCCACACCAGAGTCTCTGTGCAGAGGACCCAGGCTCCAGCTGTGGCCACAACCTAGGGTTTTTCATGCAGCGAGAATAAAGTGAATTAAGCCTGAGAACTTGTCTTTGTGCTGTGTTTGGTGTAATGAGGGGAGGCAGGACACCGATGTAGGAGCAACAGGCGTTTTATTGTGGGAATGGGGTCACAAGGGCTGACACCCAGCCTCAGGCAGCTGCAGCCTCCGTGGCAGCTTTTCTCTCCGCCAGCATCCTCTGCTTCTGTTTGGCCAGGCACTTCCTGGCAGAATAGTGGGCCCCCAGATCGTGGTCTGGGAAAAGAAAAGAAGTGAGAACCTTGGGAATGCTCTGGAAACCCAGTTTTCCCAAGGACCCAGAGTCTGCATGCTGGGGGGGGGGGTTTCGCTCACAGCGGTCCTGGAAGGCCTTGGACACCTGGCCGAACTGCTCCAGCTCCTTGGCACAGTTCTGCCTGTGGCTTTCCCCTTCCCTCTGCTGGCAGGCCTTAAGCCTCTCCTGAATGATGTTGACTATTTCTTGATCCACTTTGCTGCAAAAGAAAAAGCCTAAGGAAGGTTTTGCGGGTACCAGGGCCCTGTGGGCTGGGGGCCTCATCTCCAATAGCTAGGCCAGCCCCAGGAAGTACACTGCAGCTGGATGAGGGTATCCCCATGGGAAAAGCCGCGTGCACGTACTAGTCCCTCCTCCACTGCATTTCGGCTTCAAACATGCACAAGACGTCCTTCTCCTCGCACTCGGTGATGTCGGGCACGCGGCGGAACTCACGGTGGTAGTAGTGAGACCTGTTCTTGGCATGCTGCCGCTCTATGAACTCTGCAGGGAGACCAGCCTCAGTCCCGGTGCCTCCGACGGGCTTGATACATGCTTTCTCGCCAGCACAGGATGAGAGCGGGTGGGCGCAGTGAGGGCAGACCCTGCAGGCCGGGTGCTGCGCCAGCTGCAGGTGCCCTAGCCGGGGGCCCACACCCCCGCAGCACGGGAAGCCAGCAGAGCTCATCCCACCGCTCCAGCTCCCCCACTGGCAGATGGCGGGGCTGACGGGACGCTTTCTGCGACCGTGCTCCGGGGCTGGGCGCGCCGGTCCAGCCCGGCAGGTCCTAGGGGCCTGGGTGGGCCTCGAGCGCTGCGCTCGGCACCAGCGGCAGCACCGCCAGCCCGAGCTGCCGCCCCACCACGCAAAGGGACAAGGCCCTGGCCCGAGCTCCCTCCGACCCCCACTGACATCTGGGGCGGGGGAGGGGCTGGGGCCAGGGCTGCAGGGTTCGGGACCCCGACAGGGCAGGGCCCGGGCGGGGCACCCCGGAGCGCGCTGGGGGTCCGCGCGGCCGGCAGGGCCCGGTACCTCTCACGAGGGTCACCGGCCGGTCCACGAGGAGGTCGAAGGCCTTCGTCAAGTAGGTGATGGGGTTGGGGAGCGAGGTCTGCGGCGCCGGCGCCGGCGTGCGGCGCGGAGGCTCGGGGTACACGTCCTTGTCCCAGCCGTCCGGCATGGCTGCGGCAGGCGGCGGCCTCGGCCCTCGGTCGCTGCCCGGCTGCGTCCGCGTCCCCGGCCGGCGGCCTAGGTCGCCCTCTGCGGAGGACGCCGACGGCGGGTGGGCCCGCGCCCCGGGGGGCGCGCGCATGGGGCTTGGAGTTCGCGCGTCTCCGCCCCGGGCGGGGCTCGGCCTCGCCTCGCGGGCGCCCCCGCGTGGGTCCCCGCGCCGTGGCATGGGCGGCCTCAGGCTCATCTGGCGGCGCCTGCGCCCTGCTGGGCGCCCTGCAAGCCTGCCTTGGGTATAGAACGAAGCAGAGGGAGGATAGCAGCGATCTCTGCTCGCATCCTAAGGCAGGCGTGGGGCATGGTGTTGAGGGCAGCAGGGGACAAGGGAAAGGGGCTGGGAGAGAGCACAGGACAAATAAGTCGAGGAACAACGTGCAATACAAAACACCCTCCTCTTCCAGGAAGCCTTCCTGGATTGCTGATCCCTAGACTTCTCAGGGCTCCACTGTCTCTGTGAGCGCTCCTCATGAGCTGACAGATGCCAGTGAATTTGGGAACCTGTCTGAGTCACAGCAGGAGGCTTGCCCCTTGGCTGTGCTCTGGCCTGGTTCTTTTTTCTTTCTTTTTGTTTTTTTTTTAAAGATATGATCGTTTTTGTATGTACATATGTATATATGTATGTATGTATTGTTTGCTATAGGATACATGTGCTCCCCGGAGAAAGAGAGAGAGAAGGAAAATAAAAAAGCACTCCCCCGATCCCTCCAGGCTCACACTGCAGTCCCTTCTCATCCATTTTCCTTTCAGGATTTTGGGCACACAGGCAGACACACCCCATGTGTTTTTTAGGCCACAGGGTCCAGGATTGGAAGGGCACTGTCAGCCACGTGGAATCCAGCACCTTGGCCGCCATGCCACCAGCTGGCCCCGGATGCTTTTCCTTTTTAAATTGATGATGGCATATGCATATACATGAGAAAAAGAGTCTCCTCCCCCAGTCTCCAGCATGGGACACACCCAGCTGGCTTTCGGAAGGACCGGGATCTGAGCCCTGGCTGCCGTGTGGCTTCCAGCACTGCAGCCCAGTTTCCTGTGGGCTGTGCCTCAGAAGCTTGGCCTCTGGCCTGAGTCTTATGGCTTTCCCCAGTCTGAGCACCCTGGTGACTTGAGCTGCCCCATGGCCACCGTCTGTAATTGCTGTGCCCAGTGCAGTGAGACCCTGGCTGGTATCCAGGGAAGGCACAGGTCATTTCTTGTCCGGAGGCTGAGGCCAGGGACATGAAGCCATCAACTCAAGGGACCCAAAGAATCGAGAATCACAAAAATATTAGCTCTCGGGGCCAGCAGGCGGCATGGTGGTTAAGGGTGCTGGACTTTCACATGGTCATCAGTGGTTTGAGTCCCAGACCTGGTGGCTTGCTTTCTCGCTTTCCCTCTCTCTCTTACTCCGTCCCTCTGTGATGAAATTAAAATAAATAAATAAACGACAGGGCCATGCAGGCAACACAAGCTGGTAAGGATGCTGCCTCCCATTCTAAGGCGGGGCCTGGACTGGGAAGAAACTGAGGCAAGGCCCAGTCTACGAGCTCTCCCTTGTGTCCTTGAACTGGCCGGTATTCAATTTCTCTGCCGTGAGTTTTGCTGTTGTTACGGTACCCTGGAAGGGTAAAACATCACCCCCAACCATTGCAATAAAGCCAATTAGTGATCTTGTAGGAATGTGGTTCCCTAAGACTGACACAAGGACCAGGAAGTTTAAGACTCCCCCACCTGTCTGTTTTTAAGCCAAAATTAACATATAGATTAAGTTAGTATAAACCAAATTAGCATTAGAAGCATATGTAGACTAAGTTAGTTTAAGGTTAGTTTTACTTACATACCCCTTGTTAAAGCTACAGGCCAAAGTTAACTCACACTAGCAAAGTCAGCACATTCACCACATAACAGAGACTCAGAGATAAAACAAAAGAACTCACTAATTGACAAGACTCAACAAACAAAATGCAGGAACCCACAGATTTATTAGAGGAAAAAGCCTGGATGGGACAACAGAATAAACAAAGCTGAGGGCTCCACAGAAAAATTAACCATTTTAGCTGGGAGTTCTTATCTAAAGCAACAGGTAGCTTTCAACTACAAAGAGTTTCTCATCCATGTGCTGTTGAC
>NW_006159653.1:1764059-1768940 GCF_000334495.1 Tupaia belangeri chinensis | reverse complement strand
CCTGAGCTAACAAGACAAACAGCATGTTTTACAATTATTGCTTCCATGCTTTGTATACCCTGTTCCTTAGAGTAAATCTTTTACTGCCCCTCACCCATTTACTTGCATGTATCACATTTTCAATAAAAAGGCACGATGATTCCTAGCAGTTGTCACTCCTCAGAGAGCGATCTCTGGGAGTGTCCAGCTGAGGACGTGCATAAAAAGGCACGAGGCCTTAGTCTTCCTTTCTTTCCAGCGCTGCCTCCATCGAGATAACCCACCCATGCCGAGGCTGGACCCCGGCAAATAAAGTTAATAAAATAATTCTTTTTAAAAAATACATATTAACTCTTAATTTACAACTGCTTAAGAACCAAGACCTCAGCCCTAAAGCACCTCGACGCTATGGCAGCAAAGAACCTTCTTATCCACACACCTCCAGGGAAGCCTCTGGCCGACAAGCACCAAGACAACAGCCACTGAGCTTTTCACCATAGAGTCCCTTTTTCAAAAAGTTTGGGGACTGGGATTTCAGCCACTGAAGACCTCTGCCCAGACTTCCTCCTCCTGACCCCGTCTAGCCAGCACTCAGGTGAGCACCACTTACCCTCGCTGCCTCTTTCCACCTCTCATCTGTCTCTCTCCTCTTTTTTTTTTTGGAGAAGTTTTTGCTATAGGTCATGTGTGCTTGCCAGAAAGAGAGACAGAAAGCGAGAAATCACCCCCCACGGGGGATGGCCACACCGCAATCCCTTCTCCTCCATTCTCCTCTCGGGATCTTGGGCACGCACGCACACACGCCCGGCGTGAGTTTAAGCCACCGGGTCCGGGATGCGAACTGCGGTTGACTACGTGGGAGTGCAGCGCCATGACCTCTACGCGCTGCTCCTATAGGATGAGCCAATCAGCAGCCATCTATATCTGAGTTCCAAGTGAGCCCATTTTCATTTTTTGACCCAAAATTTTTTTCTTCTCTTTTGCTTATTTTTTTTCTCTTTTTTCCCCATACCGTTTCCTTTTCTTTCTTTTTTTTTTTTTCCCGGAGAGATTTTCGCTACAGGGCGCGTGCGCTCGCCAGACAGAGAGAGACACAGAGACAGAAAGTGAGAAATCACCCCCCAGGGGGGATGGTCACGCCACAATCCCTTCTCCTCCGTTCTCCTCTCGGGATCTTGGGCACGCACGCACACGCACCCAGCATGAGTTTTAAGCCACCGGGTCCAGGACGTGAACTGCGGTCGACTACGTGGGAGTCCAGCCACATAGCCATTACGCTAACTGCTGGTCCACACCTCTCTCGCTTTTCTGCTCCGCTTCCACACACTGACTTTCTAGACAGGCCTAGGTACTCAGTAGCCAAACATCTGAATACTTTCAGGGTCAGAATTACCTTCAACTTTCATAGAGTCGGTTGTAGACAGGGAGGAAAGCAGTACCATCTGCAGGTCGCCTCTGCCTGCACGCCTTGCTCTCTGTCTCTGTCTCTCTGTCTGGTGAGCGCACATGCCCTATAGCAAAGACCTCTCCAAAAAACAAAGGAAGGAAGGAAGGAAGGAAGGAAGGACGGATGGACGAACCAAGAGAATGGTCAGCCTCATGGTAGGGACAAGTCCGGAGCTGAGTGTTAACTTCCAGAGTTCAAATGGAAGATCAGATCACAGTAACAGTGCAGATTCGATAGAAGAGGGATTAATTACATCAGCTCGAACTAGTGAAATAGAATATTTGAGACTAAAACAGGACTGATTTTGTTTGATGCTTTCATTTCCGTATTTAGGATTTCTGTCTTCCCTTGAACTGTTGATAGGTTCATCTACCTACTATTTGAACTGGATCCTAACTTTTCTCCTGGCTTTAAGTTTTAAGCAAATTTCTCTTAATTTTTTTTTTTAATTTTGATCAATTAAAACTAAAACTTTTTTTGAAATAAAAAATGTATTCAAAAGATAATTATATCAATAAAAAGAATTGGGGACTGGCCCCATGACTTGGTAGTTAAGGCAGCCAGGTCCCACATGGTCGGCCACATGGTTCTTTTTTTTTTTTTTTGGAGAGGTTTTGCCTTAGGGTACACGTATGTGCTTACTGGGGAGAGAAACAGACGATGAGGCAAAGTGAGAACCAGCCTGCTGGGGTGGGTTAGGCCGTAGTCTCTCCTCCACTTTCCTCCCAGGCTCTTGGGCATGTACACACGCACCAGGTGTGATTTCCAACCCATCGGGTTTGGGATGCGAACTCCGGTCAGCCACGTGGGAGTCCGTGACATAGCCACTATACACCTGCTGGTCCCCAGCGACGTGGTCCTAATCCCAGACGCGTTGTGCTGGAGAAACATGCAGAAGTGTGTGTGCGCCTAAGACCCCGACATGACGGGGAAATGGAGGAGAAGGGGTTGTGGCGTGGCCATCCCCCTGGGCAGTGCTCCCTCCCTCTCCCTCTTTCTCTCTGATAAGCACAAGTGCCCTCTGACAAAATGAAAAACAAGAACAAACTTTTCTTTTTTAATTGCAGGAGTGTGCACGCTCACCAGAGAGAGACAGAGACAGAAAGAAAGCGCTCCCCAATCTCTTGGTCTCTCTGTCCTGCTAGGATGTGAGCACACATGCACACACACCCGGCGTGTTTTCACGTCGCCGAGGCCAAGCTGCAAACTGCAGTTGGCCGTGTGGCATCTGGCTCCTTAAACGTTAGGCCCCAGGGCTGGCTCAAAAGTTTATTTATTTATTTCTTCTCTAAGTGAGACAGACCAAGATAGAACACACAGAGAGAGACAGGTACCCGTGACAGGACCTCTGTGCCACAGTCCGTCCTCAGCCTCAGGACCCTGTTCCACTTTGTGCTGGGAGGGCTCCAGGTGCAAACCTGGAAGCTCCCAGGTGACTTTCCACTTCACAGGGATGTGTTTTACTGCCGCGCCACTGTCCGGCCTCGCCACAGAGTGTTTTAACTGAAAACAAGACATTGCAATTACTTTTTAATAATTTCTTTTATTTTTTAAAGAATTATTTTGGGACCAGCAGGTGGCGTGGTGGTTAAGGTGCTGGATACTCCCATATGGCCGATTGCGGTTCAGGTCCTGGACCTGGTGGCTTGCTTTCTCACTTTCCCTCTCTCTCTCTGTGTGTTTCTCTCTGGTCAAATTAAAATAAATGAATGAATGGATAAAATTAAATAAATAATTCTTTATTAAAAAAAAGAGAGAGAATTATTTTGGGACCAGCAGTTAGCGTAATGGCTATGTTGCTGGGCTCCCACGTAGTCGACTGCAGTTCGAGTCCCGGACCCGGTGGCTTAAATTCATGCCGGGCACGTGTGCGTGCATGCCCAAGATCCCGAGGGGAGAATGGAGGAGAAGGGATTGCGGTGTGGCCACCCCCCATGGGGAGTGATTTCTCGCTTTCTGTCTCTCTGTCTCTGTCTGGTGAGCGCACGCGCCCTATATCAAAAACCTCTCCAAAAAAAAGAAAAAAAAAGAATTATTTTAATTTGACTTTTTAAATTTATTTATTTTAATTTGACTAGAGAGGGACAGAGTGAGAGAGACAGGGAAAGTGAAAAAGCACGTCACCAGGTCTGGGATCCAGACCACGGTCGACTATGTTACCCACCACACCACCTGCTGGCCCAAGAGATTGCAATTACTTTTTTTGGGGGGGAGAGGTTTTTGCTGTAGGGCGCATGAGCTCACCAGAAAGACAGAGAGAGACAGAGAAACAGAAAGTGAGAAATCACCCACACCACAATCCCTTCTCCTCCATTCTCCTCTCGGGATCTCGGGCACGCCCGCACACTCGCCTGGCGTGTGTTTAAGCCACCGGGTCCAGGACTCGAACCGCGGTTGATGACATAGCCATTACACCAACTGCTTGTCCCAACTTCAATTACTTTTTTGTTCAAAACTTAAGTTCAAAATTTGAATCATAGGGAACCAGCAGTTAGCGTAATGGCTATGTCGCTGGATTCCCACGTAGTCGACCGCGGTTCGTGTCCCGGACCCGGTGGCTTAAAACTCACGCCGGGCGCGTGTGCGTGCGTGCCCAAGATCCCGAGAGGAGAATGGAGGAGAAGGGATTGCGGCGTGACCATCCCCCCTGGGGGGTGATTTCTCGCTTTCTGTCTCTATGTCTCTCTCTGTCTGTCTGGTGAGCGCACGCGCCCTACAGTGAAAAAATCTCTCAAAAAAAAAAAAAAATTTGAATCATAGAAGTATTGGGGCCCGGCCAGCAGGTGGCGTGGTGGTTAAGGCGCTGGACCGTGGTTTGAGTCCTGACCTGCAGGTTTGAAACTCATGCCAGGCACGTGTCCGTGTGTGCCTAAAATCCTGAGAGGAGAGTGAAGGAGAAGAGACTGTGGCATGGCCGTCTCCCCTGGGAGGTGACTTCTCACTTCCCTTCTCTCTGTCTCTCTGGTGAGTGCATGGGCCTATAGCAATTTTTTTTGTTTGAAGGTAAGTGTTTGTGGATCCCAGGTTGTTGAATCAAGGATTTCTTTTTAAATTATTTATTTAATTTTATTATTATTATTTTTACATGTGCTCTGGGGCACATGAGCTCGCCAGAGAGAGATGTGGGGGCCGAGGACAGGGAGGGAGAACACAAGCTGTGGTGCCGGGACAGAGCCTCCACAGGCAGGGTCTCCACGGGGAGTGCAGAGCCCAACCACCACGCCACCCGCGACCTCTGGTGGTCTGGATCCCTGAACCAGCACCCTGGTCATCGTCAGGGCTGTCAACCCTGCCCAGAGCCGCTGTTCTGGCTGGATCCAGCCCTGGAGCCGGCTGCCCTGACTCCGAAGCTCCCCTCGGCCGCTGCCTGAGAAAAGCCCCCACCAGGCCCAGCAGGTCCTTCCTGGGCTGCGGGGGGTCATGGCCCAGGTGCAGGGGCACTGAGGAAAGGAGTG
>NW_006159653.1:1761688-1763222 GCF_000334495.1 Tupaia belangeri chinensis | reverse complement strand
GGAGTCGGGCAGAGAGTGGCAGCCCTGGCTCCCGTCCCCCCAGTGCCCATCCGATGCCACCCTCGCCCCGCCCTGGCCTGCTCCTGGCACTGACACTGAGCTGGCCCTGGGGATGATGGGGCTCTCCTGCCAGGGCTAAATCTGGGATCTGGCCGTGTGCTGCCCCTGCCACTCGACCTCTGGCGCCTGGTGGGGAGGCCCTTCCTGGCCTGCAGGGACCGGCCACCATGGTTAGTGGGGCCAGGGTGACAGCAGGGTGGGCTGGGGCCGGGGCACACCTGCCTTCCTGGGGAGGGGAGAGCAGGGCCAGTCCTCGGAACCAGGAGCTGGGAGGTAGCCGGGCAGCAGGGGCAGGCTGAGGCTCGGGAGGCTCAGGCCTGTGGGTGCTCGCCCCTCCTCTCCCTTCCTGCTGCGGGGGAGGCCCAGAGGACCACTGGCCTCCGCCTGAGGAGTCTACCCGCTGTTCTGGGCCTGGGCTCTGGAGCCATCCTGCCGCCAAAGACCCCAGCTCTGACCTCCCTTCTGGCCTGCAGTCCCACCGGAAGTTCTCGGCCCCTCGGCACGGACACCTGGGCTTCCTGCCCCACAAGAGGAGCCGCCGGCACCGGGGCAAGGTGAAGACGTGGCCGCGCGATGACCCCAGCCAGCCCGTGCACCTCACCGCGTTCCTGGGCTACAAGGCGGGCATGACGCACGCCCTGCGCGAGGTGCACCGGCCGGGGCTCAGTGAGTTGCTGCGGGCGGGCGGGCGGCAGGGGCAGGTGGAACCCTCCTGCAGGCTGCAGCCGGGGCTGGCTCCGAGGTCCGGGGCGCACCGCGGTCCTGGAGAGGGCCAGTCCTGCCGGCGACAGGACAGGCCGGGGCCTGGCTGGCCTTTGTTGAGGGCTGCCCAGGGCGAGGCCCCGCGAGGTCACAGCAGAGGAAACGAGGCGAGGGCAGTGCCGGGAGCGCCCACGCCCCGGCCTGCAGGTCTGTACTGGGCCCTGGCCCACTGTCTCGCACGCGCACGCGCACGCGCACGATAGTGGGGCGGACCCCGTTGTGCCCCGTTTGCCCCAGCAGCGCACACCCGTAAGACCGCGGTCACGCACACGTACGTGTGCGCAGTCCCTGCGTCCACCACCTCAGTCCAGATCTGGAACATTCTACCCCACCAGGCCCCCTTGAGTGGCATTTTCTCTTCCTTTTTTTTTTAAAGGAAAATTAGATGACATAAAATTTTAACCCTCTTTTTATTTCTTTTTTTAAGAATTATTTTATTTAACTCTATTTTTTAAATTTTATTTACTTATTTTAACTTGACCAGAGAGGGACAGAGTGAGAAAGAGGGAAAATGAGAAAGCAAGCCACCAGGTCTGGGACTTGAACCATGGTCGGCCATGTGGGAGTCCAGCACCATAACCACCACACCACCTGCTGGTCCCTTCCTTCCTTCCTTCCTTCCTTCCTTCCTCCCTCCCTCCCTCCCTCCCTCCCTCCCTTCCTTCCTTCCTTCCTTCCTTCCTTCCTTCCTTCCTTCCTTCCTTCCTTCCTT
>NW_006159653.1:1755836-1761654 GCF_000334495.1 Tupaia belangeri chinensis | reverse complement strand
GTGCGCTCGCCAGAAAGACAGAGACAGAGAGACAGAAAGTGAGAAATCACCCCCCAGGGAGGAAGGTCACGCCGCAATCCCTTCTCCTCCATTCTCCTCTCCGGATTTTGGGCACGCACGCACACGCGCCTGGCGTGAGTTTTAAGCCACCGGGCCTAGGACTTGTACCGCAGTCGACTACGTGGGAGTCCAGCGACATAGCCATTATGCCAACTGCTGGTCTCCCCGCTTTCTTTTTTAAGAATCATTTTATTCAATTTTATTCATCATTATTACTATTATTTTAATTTGTCCAGAGAGAGACAGAGAAAGAGAGGGAAAGTGAGAAAGCAAGCCGCCAGGTCCAGGATTTGAAGCCCGGTCGACCATGTGGAAGTCCAGTGCACCTACTGGCCCTGCCTGGTGTGCTTTTCAAGTGCCGGTCTGGGACTGCACTGTGGAGCTAGCCATGTGGGATCCGTGTGGAGGCGCCTTCCCTCGCCACCTCTGGCCCCCTTTAGCCCTGTTGGGCTGTCTAGTGGTGTTAAGTCCTGATAGATACGTGTTTCTAGTTAGAGGGCACGCGTGCTTGCCAGGGAGAGGTGTGGAGAGAGGAGAGGAGCCCACCTGGGCAGCCACGGCTGCAGCCCTCCTCGCCCTCGTCGGGAGTTCGGGCGTGCTTCTCAAGCCATGGGCTCCAGGACTCCACGTGGTCAGCCCTGTGGGATCTGGCGGCTGGGGCTGGCCCAGGGCGAGGATGCTGGCCGGGCTGCCCGCCTCAGGCCGTCTCGTCCCCACCCCTCCCGTGTGGCTGGCCCTGGGCTCCCTTTCTCAAGGGCCTCAGGAGGTCCCCCCTGCCCCTGACTAGAAATCTCCAAGCGGGAGGAGGTGGACGCAGTGACGATTGTGGAGACGCCGCCCCTGGTGGTGGTGGGCGTGGTGGGCTACGTGGCCACGCCCCGGGGCCTGCGGAGCTTCAAGACCGTCTTCGCAGAGCACATCAGCGATGAGTGCCGCCGGCGCTTCTACAAGGACTGGTGAGGCCGGGGGCAACTGGGCTGGGCTGCGGCCTCAGCTCTGTGCCAGCGTGAGGGCGGTGGGTGGGGGGGGGAGAGGCCTCAGCCGTGTGCAGGAGTTAGGAGAGTGTAGGGGGTGTAGTGTCTTCACTTTAATAAAAGGTGAATATTAGAATGCTGGAGGGGAAATTGGGATCAAGGAAAAGGAAGCAGCGAATAGTCTAAACTTCAGGCTTAATTAAAGGGCTACTTTAATAGACTATCAGAATTGGCTCCGAGCTTCTTAGCAGCCAGAGTGAAAAGGGAAATAACTGGGAAGCTCTTGTACATAGAAAGGTATTCTCAGGCTTCAAAGTTTCCCTGGTACTAAGTCCTGAAAGAGAAAGCCCCACAGAAAGCCCCCTCACAGGCTCAGTCCAGCCCTGACCCTGCGTGGGATATGGTGAGCTTGGGCCCCAGAGTCAGAGCAGGCTGTGACGTGGGGAAGTTGGCTGATCTCTCAAACCCCTGTGCTGTGAGGGGCCGCGGCGAGGGGCAGCTGAGGGGAGCAGGTCAAGTACTGAGCACAGAGCAGGTGTGGAAGAAGGTGCCGGCCGGCCTTCTGTTGGCCAGGGCCACCACCATCTGGGCACTTCAGCCCCTGTACACCTTGGCTTCTCCACCTGTAGGACAGGGGCAGAACTTCCAACTTCTGGCTAGAGAGTCTCCCAGGCCGGGCAGCCTGTCTGGCCACAGTCCCAGTTTCAGAGTGGGATCGGCAATCCAAGAACGTGGGCAGGTGGCCGCCCCCAGGTGCTGGGACCGCAGGGCTGGCTGGCACCCCTTTTCCTGAGACTGCATGTCTGGGAGTCGCTCTGGCCTGGGGAGGCAGAAAGAGTGCCCGCCTTACAGAGAGGGAGACGGAAGCCTGGGGAAGGAGGGGCGACCAGGGGCCAGCTGGGGCTAGGTGATTTTTTTCTTTTTAGAGATTTTTGCTATTGGGCTTGCCAGAGAGACAGAAAATGAGAAATCACCCTCCGGGGGGTGGCCATGCCACAATCCCTTCTCCTCCATTCTCCTCTTGGGATTTTGGGCACGCACACACATGCGCCTGGTGTGAGCTTCAAGCCGCTGGTCCAGGACACAGACTGTGGTGGGCCGTGTGGGAGCCCAGAGCCTTAACCACATACCACCTGCTGGTCCCTGGTGTCAGTGATTAACGTGTCCGGATCGCACATGGTCAGCTGGGCAGCTCGAGAAACACTGGCGCACGTGTGTGCTCACCGAAGTCCCCAGGGGGCTGGAGAAGGGCCCGCAGCGTGGCGCGCCCCAGGAAAACTAACAAAAAACTCAAAGTAAGATGGTACCTGGAACCAGCTTAGGGGCCCTGCCTGGGGGCCGTGGTGGGGTGGGCCACCTGGCCGGTCCTGCGAGCGCCCCCTGCACCTGGCTCAGGCACAGGAGCAAGAAGAAAGCGTTCACCAAGGCCTGCAGGAGGTGGCGTGACTGTGACGGCAGGAAGCAACTGCAGAAGGACTTTGCCGCCATGAGGAAGTACTGCAGAGTCATCCGGGTCATCGTCCACACTCAGGTCAGCGCCTGGGCCTCCGCCCTGCCTCCAGGAGTCCTGCCAGTGTCAGCCTAAAAATAGCGCCACCTCGGGCACAGGCCCAGAGAGCTGGCTGGGCCCACCCGCCTGTCCCCACAGCAGCCCCAGCCAGAGACATTTTGTTTCATTTATTGTTTAGTTCTTTTTTGTGATAGGGCACATGCACTTGCCAAAGAGACAAAGAGAGGGAGAGAGAGAAGGTGAGAAGTCACCTCCGGAAGGATGGCTGCACCACAGTCCCTTCTCTGGCAGTGTCCTCTCCGGATTCTGGGCACGCATGCACATGCGCCTGGCATGATTTTTGAACTACCAGGTCTGGAACTCGAACCACAAAGGTGGCCATGTGGGATCCAGTACCTTAACCTCCACACCACTGTTGGCCCCAGACCTTTTTTAAAGAAGTATTTATTTAATTTATTATTACTACTTTTAAAAATTTTGCTACAGGGCACGTGCACTTACCAGAGAGAGACAGAGGGAGGGGAAGTAAGAAAGTGAGCCACCAGGTCCGGGACTCGAACCACGGCTTGCCTGGGTGGGACTCCAGCACCTTAATCACCACACCACCTGCCACCCACCCCCAGAGACATTTTAAACACAGATCAGATGGAGAGAGCCTGATCTCCTGCCTGCTGGCGGGCCTGGTGCCTGCCCACCTCCTCCTGGCCCCGCCATCAGACCACGCAGCCTCCTGCCTCAGCCCGGCTCCGCCCGCCACCGGTGTTGGCACGAGCGGGGTCACCTTGGAGGGGCCTCCCCGCCACTCTGTCTGGACACCCACTCCCGTGTCCTTTCGAGTTTACCTGGCTCCCAGCCGTCCCCCAACATGTCCCTGGTCACTGCACCTACCTCAGTGCCCACCACACCCACATGTGTGGCCAGCACAGGCCCCGGCATGTGGGCATGTGGAGGGTGACCGTGAGGGACCTGGGGCACTGGCGGGCCACGTGGCGCCACAGGTGGTGGTTCTGGGGCTGACGGTGCTGTGCCCGCAGATGAAGCTGCTGCCGTTCCGGCAGAAGAAGGCCCACATCATGGAGATCCAGCTGAATGGGGGCACCGTGGCTGAGAAGGTGGCCTGGGCCCAGGCACGGCTGGAGAAGCAGGTGCCCGTGCACAGCGTGTTCAGCCAGAGCGAGGTCATTGACGTCATTGCTGTCACCAAGGGCCGGGGCATCAAAGGTAGGGCTGAGTGGGGATGGCGGTGCCAGGGAAGGCTGCCGGAGGCCGCAGGGCCAGATCGGCTCTCAGCCGCCGGCCCCTCCCGCAGGGGTCACCAGTCGCTGGCATACCAAGAAGCTGCCGCGGAAGACCCACAAGGGGCTGCGCAAGGTGGCCTGCATCGGGGCCTGGCACCCTGCCCGCGTGGGTTGCTCCATCGCCCGGGCCGGGCAGAAGGGCTACCACCACCGCACGGAGCTCAACAAGAAGGTGGCGTGCAGCCGCGGGCACGGTGCCGGGCCCGGGGACTGGTCACCGCTTGGCATGCAGTGCACCCAGCAGCACCTGGGTCTGCGCATGTGTGCAGATGGGCAGGGGCACGCCACTGCCCAGGGCCACCTCTTGTCCCCAACGTGCCCTTCTCCCAGCAGATCTACCGCATCGGCCGTGGGCTGCACACGCAGGATGGGAAGATAGTCAGGAACAACGCGTCCACCAGCTATGACGTGACCGACAAGGCCATCACGCCACTGGTGAGGGTGGGCGGCCAGGCTGGCCCTGCCCCGAGAGCTGCCAACGTGTGCCCCACCGCCGAACGTGCCCTCAGGGCAGGCTGGGGCTCACGGTGGTACCAGGTGCACAGTGACGTGCACCCGGCTCCCCTCCCCCGGAGTCCCCAGCACTCACTGTATACACCGGCTGCCCGGTGGACTGGATCCCTGCTGCCCCGTGTCCACCACGCCTCCTCAGGAGGCAGCTTACTCACCGCCTGAGGCCCCCTGAGCTGAAGCCCAGGCTGGGCAGGCGACTTCACCCTCTGAGCCCTTTCCTGCCACAAGTCAGCCTGTGAAGTGAGATCCCGTGCAGGAAGGACAGCGCACACTCAGGTGCTGCGCCATGCGGACCTGGAGCGAAAGCGTCCCCCTGCACTGGGCTGCTCCCAGTCAGCCTGTGCGGGGGACTCGGGAGCTGCCTAGTAAGTGCGCCGTCCTTTCCTGGCCTGGCCCTGACCTGTGTCCTCACAGGGTGGCTTCCCCCACTACGGGGACGTCAACAATGACTTCGTCATGCTGAAGGGCTGCATCGCCGGCACCAAGAAGCGGGTCATCACGCTGCGGAAGGTCAGCCCTGGGCAGTGGGCCGGGAGGTGGATCCTGGGGCTGTCCTGGCCCTTGCTCTGTCCTGCATCCTGCTCAGAGGGCTGGTGGGTGGTGGGTGAGCAAGACCACCCTGGTGTGGACTGGAGGCGACAGGAGGAGCAGGGACCCTGGCCTTGACACTGTCCCCTCGGGCTTACCATCCCCAGTCCCTCTTGGTGCACCACAGCCGCAGGGCCTTGGAGGACATCGAGCTCAAGTTCATCGACACCACCTCCAAGTTCGGCCACGGCCGCTTCCAGACTGCCCAAGAGAAGAGGGTCTTCATGGTGAGCGGTCTGCTCGCGTCCTGAGACTGGGGCTCAGATATACCCCACTGCTCCAGAACAGGAAGATGCACATGCAGCCGGCTGCCCTCACCCGGCGGGGCTGCTAGGGGTCCGCCAAGGCACTGACTCTGCAAGGGACGGGAGGGGAGGCGCCGGCGGTAGGAGGGGGCGCCCGGGTCGCACATCCCTGGCCAGACCCTTCCGACCAACCCTCCTCTTGCCAACAGGGCCCCCAGAAGAAGCATCTCGAGAAGGAAAAGCCAGAGGCCTCGGCAGACTTGTAGCTGCTTGGCGTGGACTGCCGAAGCACGGCCACTCTGCCTGTCCCTCCCGTCTAATAAAGCCTGGAAGCGTCTCTTCCCGCTGTGTCTTCGGGGCGGGCACGCGGGGAAGCCAGTGGACGCCAGGGGCGGGGGGCTGGGCGGGGGCGGGGTGCTGGGCGTTAGCGTCAGGACCGGGCTGGGATACCGGTCCGCGGGTGCGCAGCCACCCTGAGTCCTAGCGGGGTCCCTGGTGCGCCCCCTGGTGGCTGAGGAGGGGAGGAACGCCAGGCAGGGCCTTAGGAGTCCCCCCCCCAAGGACAGGAACTTGCCGAGAGGCCGGGTGGGGGTGGTCCCCGGAGGGGCGGGGCCTGCCTGGAGGCCGGGT
>NW_006159653.1:1755318-1755593 GCF_000334495.1 Tupaia belangeri chinensis | reverse complement strand
GGGGACTGGTGCTCGGAGGGGCGGGGCCTGCGTGGAGGCCGGGTGGGGCTGGTCCCTGGAGGGGCGGGGCCTGCTGGAGGCGGAAGCCGGAACCCGCGTCCCGGGGAGGGATTGGTCTTCGGCAGGGGGCGTGGCCCTTGGGAGGCGGGCCTAGCGGTCTCCGGGTCCGCGGCCTTGCCTCGGTTGGAGTCGGCTGGCGAGCAGCAGTACCGGCCGCGCCATGTCTTTCTGCAGCTTCTTTGGCGGCGAGGGTTTCCAGACACACCTTTAGACGG
>NW_006159653.1:1751221-1755209 GCF_000334495.1 Tupaia belangeri chinensis | reverse complement strand
CGGGGAGGAGCGAGCGTGGGTAAAGGGGATCGCGGCGCAGGGCGCAGTCTGGGCTCCCGGAGAGTAGGGGTGCCTGAGTGCACAGGAGACATTAGAGGGAGAGGTCGCTGTCCTCGAGAAGCCCAGGCCTCGGCGTGAGCCTGGCATTTGGGGAGTGGTCATGTTGGTCGGGAGGATCCAGGATGGAGGGGCGTCATGGAAACAGCACCCCCAGGTGTTACCCAACCTTCCTCTGCCCGTTCCCTCGTCCCCAGGGCCCATTCAGAGCTAGTGTGACTGCCTAGGTGTCCCCCAGCTGTCCAGCGCCTCTGGCTGGGTAAGCAGGAGTGCCGATTGGCCCCCGCCAACCAGTTTGCTCAGTGAAGTTTGACCGGGCAGCCTGGGTGGGGTCGTTGGGGCATGGCCAGCCTCAGACCTGGCCCCAGGCCGAGAGAGGCCCTGGTGTCTCCTGAGCTGGACTCCTTTGGTCATGGACTAATTTGGTAAAAACAGACCCACATGCAGGACTAGGGCACTGGCCTCCCTGGGGCGGGATCCACTGGGTCTCGGGCTGACAGGACCACCTGGACAGGCCTCCCCTGGGACCCTCTGGCTGTAGACCCTGACTGTCTTAGGCAGTTTTGCCAAGCTGGGGCTCCATGTCCACTCTCCTGCTTTCCGCCAGAGCTCACCAGTGCAGACTCTGGGGAGGCCGACTCGGGTGCTAGGTGAGGAGTGACTCAGTACCCAGGAAGTTCCTGTTTGAGTCCTTTAAGTACTTCTACAAGTCAGTTTTGCAACCTCACCCCCAACCCCAAAGTGGCACTTTGGGGCTAGGCTGAATTCTGGCCTCCCACCCTGTCTCCCTGGCTCCCTGTTTAGCACACAGGCTTTTCTCTGAGCTATTTCTCTTCCTGCCTGGAGCGCAGATCTGTGGTCCAGACCCTGTGGGGTGCTGTCTCTGTCTTTGTCTCTTATCTCTGTCTCTTACTCATGGAGGCAACAGATGAATAAACTTAAAGATTCTACACCTTAGGACTGCTGAGAGTGAACGTGGTCAGTGTGAGAGTGCTCTTCTGGTCTGCGCACCCACGCCACGCGAGCTCTCCACACAGAACTCGCCGCCGGCCTGCGTGGGTGCGTGGGGATAGGGCAGCTCCGTCTTCGCTGGGATGCGTGGGTTTGGAGGCTCGCCCCACAGGCTGAACTGACGTGCCCACCCTGCCCCAGGTGTCTATGTGTGTGCAAAGTGTGGCTACGAGCTCTTCTCCAGCCGCTCCAAGTATGCACACTCGTCCCCGTGGCCGGCGTTCACTGAGACCATCCACGCTGACAGTGTGGCCAAGCGCCCCGAGCACAATCGCCCTGAAGCCTTAAAGGTGGGTAGCAGTGGCAAGTGGCCTGGGGGGCCCAGGGCCAGGGAGCCGGTCACACCTTACCTCCTTCTGTTCCCCACCACTCGAGCCCCCTGGCCTCAGCCGGTGCACTGACACTGCTCATGACCTACAGGAGCCCCTGAAGCCCTGGGGATGTGGGGGCGGGACCATGTTCCTACGTAGGTACCAAGTGAAGGCCCACCTCTGCAGCAGCCGTCAGCTCGGGACCAGGGCGAGAGGAGGCCCACTGTGTGCTCACGGCAGGAGGGGCGCTGCCGCGGCTGCGTGGGGCCTGGAGCTCATGTGGCTGTTTTGTGGTCTGCTCAGGTGTCCTGCGGCAGGTGTGGCAATGGGCTGGGCCATGAGTTCCTGAACGATGGCCCCAAGCGGGGACAGTCCCGGTTCTGAATATTCAGCAGCTCGCTGAAGTTCGTCCCTGCAGGTGAGCTTGCCTTTCACCGTCAGCGGCCTGCTGTGCGTTCAAGGGTCTGGGGCAGGGAGCGTGACCAAGTGTGGGGCCCCCAAGTCCCAGTGCCCACCAGCAGCCAGCACCCTGAAAGGTGGCTAGGGCAGGGACAAGGGCAGAGGTCCTGCTGCTTCTGCCCCTTGATCATGTGTGTCCCCAAGGGGGACATGTGGGGAGAATGACAGCTTCTCCAGAGGCCTCGTGGCTCGTCAGGGGCAAGGGCAGGTGGTGGCTGAGGACTGGACTGCGTGGCCACATCTCTTGTGCGCTGTGGCCGCAGGCTTGCTCCTCAGCCTCTCTGGGCTTTGTCCTCAGCAGAAAGCTGCCTGGGACCCAGGGTGCGGGGCCTGTGCTCAGGGCAGCCCGCCCCGCCTGCGCCCTGTGGGCGGGGTCCTCCCTGCTGGTGGCCCTGTCTGGCAGCTGCTCACCAGCGCTAAGGTTACCTCCGAGCTCCCTGCGGTGCGTGGTTTTGTGCTCCCACAGACCCTCACGCAGCTTCGTGGGTTTATCTGCAAGCCCAACCGCCCTCTGGGTCTTCACTGTGCTTGGCAGCTCGAACCCCACGCCTTCCCTTGTCTGTGAGGCTGTGGGCAGTCCCCGAGTCTCGCTGTCACCCTTTGTCAGCGAGGCTGTCAGCAGATGTGCTGGTGGCCGTCCCTGTGTGGGCGTGACGTGGTTCATGTGTGGGCCTGGTGCCTGGGGAGTAGTGAGAACGCATCCCAGGGGGATGCCCACATTGCAGTCCCTCTTCCCCATCTCCCGTTTCGTGCTTTGGGGCACGTATGCACATGTGCCTGGCATGTTTAAGCCACTGAACCCAACACTGAACCATATGGATCCAGCTGCCTTACCCAGCATGCCCCTGGCTGTCCTGTGATGACACTCCTGTCCTTTTGTCATTATTTGCGCTCTGTCCATGGGGGAAGAAGAGCTTGGGCACTCGTCAGCCCCGTGGACCCCAGGAGCTGGCAGCTGGCCCGGCCTGCTGGGTCAGCGAGCTCAGGGACAGCCGGCGTGGTTCACGAATCGCACTGACGCGCTGCGGGACTCTCTCTGTGTCTCTCCGCCCTCCCACCTTCCTTTCAGGCCAAGAAACTCCTGCCTCCCAGGGACACTAGGCGGGCAGTCCAGCCCTAGCTGCGATGGCTGCACATTCAGGCAGGGAGGTGGGCAAGGCTCACACCGCGGGAAGGCCCCCAAGGCCTCGGCTCCGGCTCCGAGGAGGGTCTCCTTGGGGAAAGCACAGTTGGCCGCTAGTGCGTGGCCGCCTGGCGCAGCCTTACCCTCCCACTGGGCGTGGCTTTTTGTCATCCCCTTCCTTCTCCTCAGCCCGCCCCGCCTCCCTGTCTGGACCCACTCCTCTGGCTCCCCATCCCAGGATGGTTCTGCTTCTCACCCAAGCCTGTGCCCGCCTCCCGAGCTGTGTGAGGGGCAGACGGCATGTGGAGGCGTCCTGGCCCGCTGCCCAGCCCTGGTCACTGCATGATCTGCTCTGGCTAAACCCTTCCAGGCCAGCCAGGGCGGGGATGGTCCGTGGCCCGCTGGAGGCAGGCCAGCTGGCAGCTTTGGCCTCTGCGAGGGAGGAACCTGCCCTTGTTGCACAACCTGCTCAGATGCAGCTTGCCTCACTCAGGCTGGGAAGCAGCCGTTGCTCCATTTCCGTGGCACAGGCTGGGGACCCTGGTGTTCACGGGGACAGAGTTGTCCCTTCTCAGGACTCAGCCACTGTGCCTTACTGCACACGCTTGGGGCTCTGGCCGTCCAGGCGGGCGGGTGATGCCGAAGCCCCCAGCTGTCTTCAGCCCTTTCCGAGTAATCAGGCGGGACTTAATAAACAAGTGTAGCCCAGACCCGCTGTTTTGTTTTGTTTAAGAGAGGTTTTTGTTGTTGTTGCTACGGGGCGCACGCACTCACCAGAAAGACACGGAGAGACAGAGACAGAAAGCGAGAAATCACCCCCGGGGGGGATGGCCACGCCGCGATCCCTTCTCCTCCGTTCTCCTCTTGGGATCTTGGGCACGCACGCACACGCACCCAGTGTGAGTTCAAGCCACCGTGTCCGGGACTCTAACCGCGGTCAACTACTGGGAGTCCAGCGACGTAGCCAGTACGCCAGCTGCTGGCCCTAAGCCCGCTGTCTTTACAACAGCCGTGGGGCAGCCCGGGT
>NW_006159653.1:1744286-1751015 GCF_000334495.1 Tupaia belangeri chinensis | reverse complement strand
CGGAGAGACAGAGACAGAGAGCGAGAAATCACCCCCGGGGGGGATGGCCACGCCGCGATCCCTTCTCCTCCGTTCTCCTCTTGGGATCTTGGGCACGCACGCACACGCACCCAGTGTGAGTTCAAGCCACCGTGTCCGGGACTCTAACCGCGGTCAACTACTGGGAGTCCAGCGACGTAGCCAGTACGCCAGCTGCTGGCCCTAAGCCCGCTGTCTTTACAACAGCCGTGGGGCAGCCAGGGTGTGAGTGCCCGCTCTGTGCGCGATTCTGTCCTGTCTCTGTGAACATCAGGCATCTGCTCTGCCTTGTGCTGGGCTCTGCTGGCATTGCAGCCATGAGCGGCCCGGGTGAGGCCCTGTCCTCAGTCTCAGGGCGTACCCGAGGAGGCAGACCGTAGCAGGTTAACGACCAGGACAGCGGGAGGGAAGTGGAGCGGTGGCACTGGGATGTGTAGAGGGGCGATGCCCACGTGGGAAGCCGGTGTCCTTAACCACTGAGCCGACACTGCCCCTTGGGAGGACTGTGGGGCTCTGCTCAGCTCAGCAGTAACAGGTGGGAGCACCGAGGGGGCTTCCCAGGCAGAGGCCCTGAGACCTCAGCAAGTCCCAGCCCGGCCCCGAAGGCCAGGGTGCTAAGTGTGACCCATGAGATGTGTTATACTCCAAAAGAGCCCGTTTTTCTCATTTATACTGACACAAATCTAGGGCTGTGCATGAGAATGGATGTTAAGGGTGTGTGTATGGGGAGGGGAGACAGAAAATTGTACCAGGCTGATTTTTTTTTTTTTGAGAGATTTTTGCTATAGTACACGTGTGCTCTGCAGAGAGACAGAAAGTGAGAAATCACCCCCGAGGGGAGATGGCCACACCACAGTTCCTTCTCCATTCTCCTCTTGGGATTTTGGGCATGCATGCACTCATGCCCAGCATGAGTTTTAAGTCCCAAGGTCTGGGACTCGAACCACGGTCGACTACGTGGAAGTCCAGTGACATAACCATTATCCCATCTGCTGGTCCCCAGCTAAATTTATTGCTACTGGGCCTACCCTGTAGCCTAGTGGTTCAGAGAAGTCGGATCCCATGTGGCTATCCATGGTTTGAGTCTTAGCCTCAGTGGCTTGAAAAGCATGCCAGGTACAGGTGCATGTGTACCCTTAATCCTGATGGGGTGGAGAAACAGGAGGAAGAATCGCAAAGCGACAATGCCTCACTGGAGGTGCTTTCTTCTCCCTCTGTGTCTCTGGCAAGTACAACACACCCTACAGCAACTAGAAAAAAATAAATGTATTTGTTGGTATGGATCCAGAAGCAGAGATTCCGGATTTAACGTTGCAGTGCAGGGTGTTAGAAAGGGCTGAATTTGGTCAGCTGGTTGGCTGAAAAATGGACCCAGAGGTGACCCACAGAAAGGAAGTCACAGGGCCAGGCCTGCCCCTGTAGAGCACAGGCTCAGAGCTCGGGGAGAGGAGGTGCCAGAGGTGTGTGTACTGGCTGGAGAGAGCCAGACAGGCAGGGGAGAAAACACCCCTAATTGGGCACGGCCATTCCACAGTCCCCTCCCTCCGGCTCTCCATCTGGCTAGGATTGAAGCATGCACACCCATGCTCCTAGTGTGTGTGTGTGTGTGTGTGTGTGTTTTAATATTTATTTTATTTTATTTATTCATTCATTTATTTTAATTTGACCAGAGAGAGAGAGAGGGAAAGTAAGAAAACAAACCACCAGGTCTGGAACTCGAGCTGTGGTTGGCCATGTGGGAATTCTAGTACCTTTACCTTGCCACCTGCTGGCCCCCCCTAGTGTGTTTTTCAAAGCCACCAGGGCCACGATTTGAACAGTGTGCTTAGCCATGTGGGACTGGTTCTCCCTCTCTCTTTAATTTTAAAAAAATTATTAATTTAATTCCATTGTTATTATCTTTTAGTTTGACCAGAGAGAGAGAGGAAGACAGAAAGTAAGCCACCAGGTCCAAGACTCGAACCATGGTTGCCCTTGTGGGAATCCAGTGCCCTTAACCACCATGTCACCTGCCAGCCCGGGACTGGTTCTCTTAATCCACTAGGCAGCCCTGGGTTCATTATTTAAGGCCTGCTTACCTGTGGAGCGGCAGGCCAAGAGGATGCGCCTTTTTCCACAGCAATAAGGGCCCCTCAGAGGGCTGTGGTCGCTCTCCTGTAGATCAGAAATCCTAGGTGAGCATCAGCCACCAGACAGGAGACCTGAGTGCCGTGGAGTATGGGTGGGTGGTGGGAGCCTGTCCACGGCTCGACCACCACGAGGCAGGAGGTGTCCGTGCCCCACAGCAGGGCCCAGCTCAGGCCTACAGTGCCGTCTGGGTGGTGATGAGGCAGAGGGGAAATCCGCTGAGGGGGGTGGGAGTGGGCAACAGCAGGGAGGCCCTGCAGGGGTGGGGGCAGCATCCTGGGAGGGGTGTGGCAATCAGGGTGAGCCCCAGGACCTGAGGCCCCTCCTGTGAGAGCCCAGAGACAGAGACCGTGGCTGTGGGCCGGCTGCGGGTGTTTCCTGCCCCATTCCCCTTCTATATCACACCACAACCTCGACCCGCCACCCCGGTTCCTCCTTGAGAAACAAGTGTGTACCCCAGCTTGCCACCTGTGCCCCCTCCCTTGCCGAGCAGAGCTCCCAGGGCATGCCTTGCTGAGAGGCCCTGGGTGCACTGGGAACAATGACCAACAGCAGTCCTCAGGCCTGGGCACGGCTGGGTTGGCCACCCCAGGAGGGCCTGGTGAGTGGAGAGGAAATGTCTGGAATGCTGATCACCAGCAGGGCTCAGGTCAGAGGGGCAGTCAGTGACGTCGGGGAGCAAATGCGAGCTGATAATGCTTTGGGGTTTGCTCCTCCGGACTTCCTTTCCGCTAAGTGACAAGTGCGCATCGCTGTGACCCTGTGACCCTGGTGGGAGTGCGGCTGCAGGCCCACGGTGCTCTTAAGGCCGCCTGCCTCCCAGGGACCAGGAGCAGGATTGTGCTCACTACCAGCCGGCAGGGGGCGCGCTCGCTCCGCGCTGCCCGGGTGCCCGGCCAGCCAGAGCGCAGGGCAGCGTGATCCCGGCGCAATGGCTCAACGGCGAACGACGACGCTCGGACTTCACCGCGGGGTCTTGGAAGCCAGCTCCACTGCAGGACCCAGGGACCCCAGAAGTCAGTATGGGCGTGGTCCGACACTCTCGAAGTGCCATGTGCAGGGGCTGCTGGAGGGGAAGTAAGCAGGCATTTGCTGAAATTCACACAGTGACCCAGGCAGGGAGAGAAGTCGGGGCCTCAGTGCCTCTTCCAGAGGCAGCCGGGGCAGAGCCGGAGAGTTGGGAAAGGATCATGTTGGGGCATGGGTGGAAACCCGCCCCTTCTCCAGGGCAGCCGTTGGAGACCTGTGCACTGACTCGGTGCAGCCCTTCTGTGTCCCACACCCGAACCATCCCTGTGTCATACCGTGCCGAACTCTTGCTCATGAGCCTTTCCAGAGCCATCCCTGGGTCCTCCGGCTGCTGCTGCTCCTCTCCTCTCCACGATGAGAGTCCCAGATGCTCTCTCCTGCCCAAGCCCGGCCCGGGGGCCTCCTTCTTCCACCAAACACAGGCTGGGGCTGCAAGGCCTCTCTCCAGAGTCTCACGAGCCTCTGTGAGCCCCAGCACACTTAGGCTCTGTTTCCCAGAGGCAGGCCGCTGTGATACCTGCTGTGGGTGAGGGCCACTCGCCTGGTACCCGCTCCTGCGAGGCCACAGTCTCAGGATGGACGCCTCATGTGTATGCACGTCTGATGAGTGTCTGTGTCCAGGGCGACCCATGAGCACCCTGGGCAGGCGTGCTCTGGGGTAAGAAGCTCAGGCAGGATGGCCAGTGGGGCTCCGGGCAGATGGGGACAGCTAGGGAGGGACGGAGGCTCCCTGTGGGCAGGCCCTCTGCACCCCGCTCCTCACCAGCCCCCAGTGCAGGGCTCCTGGTAAAGCCAGGCGCTTATCCATGGTTCCCGCTCACTTGCGACGGGACGTTCACTGCTGTCAGCTTCGGAGGGTTCTGTGGCTGCAGAGGTGCTGGACGGGCAGCTCGAGCTAGGCGGGGCGGTGTGGCCTGAGCATGGCTCCCACCTCAGCCCCAGCCCTTCAGCCCTGGGGCCCGCCACCTCGGAGGGCAGTGGCCGTTTGGCCTCTTAGTCCAGGAGTGAGGCTCTTTGCTGGAGTTGCCAGTGTGTCTGGAGGTGGGGGAGGACAGCCCTGAGCTTTGTTCTCTGAGAGGGCGTGGGGCCATGTTTGAGGTCCTGGGCTTACGAGGGGCTGGTCGGGGCAGGGGTGGGGGGGAGGATTTAAAGCACTTGGCCAAAGAAGCCCTGTCCTAGGACCTGGGTTCCAGATGAGACTGTCCGTCTGTCCCCCTTGGGGTGGTGGCTATGGAAGGGAGGGGAAGTGGGCCTCTCTGGCTGTCCTGTCTGCTGGTCAGGCTGGCCTTGCTCTTCAGAATGGGCCACGCAGCTCTGGTGCCCATTGGGGTGTGGGAGAGTCAAACGGACTTTCTGCACGGGAAGTTGGGGCTGGCTGCAGGCCTGCGACCACTCCTGCTCGTGCCAGGTCTGTGCACACGTGACACGCACCCCCACGCAGTGGGACGCCCGTCCATGCCTTCAGCAACCTCTGCAGAGCGTGGCTGCTTCCAGGCCCCTCGGCCCGACGGTGTCCCGGGCCACCTTCCAGTCTGTGGCGGCGTCACTAGGGCACGACTGGCCATGCCTGCCACTCCACCCACAGACTTCCCTGCTGGTGTGTGCCCCTGTTGGCTACACTTGGCCCTTCCCACCTGCAGCTGCGGGGATGGCTCCGCGTGTCCCTCCTGCCTGCCCTGGCAGCCCTGCGGCCCTCTCTGTCGCAGCATTCCGAGGCCTGGACCGTTGTCCACTTTGCAGCCAGGGAAGCCGTCCCTGCAGCCTTGTCCCCAAGGAAGGTGCTCAGGGTCCCGAGGGTGGCAGCAACCCCAGTGCATGTCCTCTTGTGCCTGGGGCCTGTCACGCGTTTTGTGCTTCCTCATAAAGAACACTCCTTGAGTGCTTGGGGGCCGGCGCAGAGCAGGACGAAGTCCAGCACAGGCCTGGACAGGGGAGCGGGCAGAGCTGGGCCGGTCTCAGCCTCTGAAGCCCCTGAAGTTCTTGCCCTCACCCCAGATGGGGGTGGGGCTCTCCTGGGGACCCCTCTCCAGGGCAACCGCACCCTCTGTGTGTCCTGGCACATCTGGCATCCCAAGTGGAAAACCCCCACACAAATCAGGGCCAGCCGGGCCGCCCTCAGGCCACAGCCCCTCCCCTCTGCCCCCTTGCAGGCCCAGGAGGGAGCCCACAGTGGGTTGGAGGCTCCAACTCCTCCGGCTCTGGAGCTCCTGCCTGAGTGACAGCTCCTCTAGCCCCTCCCCCAGCCCTGTCCCCAGGGAGGACCCACACAGTATTAACCCTTTCCAGAGGCAGCAGCTTGCCACCCCACACTGCTGCCTGTGGGGGCCCAGGCAGGGGGGCCCAGCCTGGGGAAGGGAGAGACTAGGAGAGGGAGGGGGGCGTGGGGGAGGGACGCACACACACCTAGTTGCTTAGTTGATCAGCAAACTGTTTTTGTTTTGGAGAGGTTTTTGCTATAGGGCGCTTGTGCTTGCCAGAAAGACAGAGACAGAGAGACAAAAAGCAAGAAATCATCCCCAGGGGGGATGGCCATGCCGCAATCCCTTCTCCTCTTCTCCTCTAGGGGTCCTGGGCACGCACGCATACATGCCCGGCGTGAGTTTTAAGCCACCGGATCTGGGACTTGAACTGCAGTCGACTACATGGTTAGTCCAGCGACAACAGCCATTACTCCAACTTCTGGTCCCGTTACTCCAACATTTATGAGTGCTCAGAAGGGATCAAGACTGAGCCAATGCCTGCCCTCTGTAGAACTCACTGGCTGGTAAAGACGGGGCCACAGAAGCCACCTGCAGAGAAGTAATGGCAGCCCGTGGAGAGGGCGCCGGTAGCAGTCAGCTGGGCCTGGACCCGTGAGGCCAGGCGGGCCTAGCCTTTGCTCCCTGGGACTCCCCAGGCCTCCCTGCTTGGCTCCCTCCTTCCCGGTCACCTCTCCAGGGACTTCAGCTATGGCTCAGTCAGTCCCTCCTCCCCACCTGCCACCAGGTTAAGCCTGATTACCTGTGTGCTGTGGGTCTGGCAGCTTGGCTTAGGAGGATGGGCAGACAGACCCCTGCCTGGCCTGGACAGGAGCCCGGATGTGCTCGACCACGCAGGCCCCCAGAGCTCCAGCTCCGAGGAGGCCCACCGGGAGGTGCAGAGCTCCTGGTGCCCTTTGCTGAGCACAGGTGCAGCAGCCAGACCATCCTGGGCTGGACACCCTGCCCCGCGGACCCAGGCCCACACTCTTACTGTGTGGCTCAGAAACACTCGCCTTCCCCACCGGAGGGGCAGGGCACACGCACACAGATGCGGGAGCAGAGCACAGGGGTTCAGACTCGGAGCCGGACAATCCCAGGTCCAGGGGGTCGGAGCAGCTCCGAGCCACGCCGGTGTCCGCGGGTGCAGGCGGGTCCCAAGCGGGGCAGCAGCGTGGTGGGGGCGGGGCGCCTGGGTCCCTGCCCCGCCCCGCGCCCGCTCCCCGCGGAGGTGTGTCGGGGTGCAGGGCAGAGGCCCGGCGCCCTCCGGCTGAGCGCGGCGCGGGCCGGGATGTGCGCCCGCCTGGGGCCCCCGCCG
>NW_006159653.1:1739712-1744239 GCF_000334495.1 Tupaia belangeri chinensis | reverse complement strand
TGGTGGCGCTGGTGCTCGGCGCCTGTTGCCTCAGCGTCCTCCCCGGCCACTGCCCGCCGTCCACCCGCGCCCCAGCACCGGCCCCCGCGCCCGCGGAGCCGCCTCGCTCCTCCCGCCTCCCCGGCCTGCAAGTGGCCAGCAGACCCGGCCGCCGGCGCTTCCCGCAGGCGCTCATCGTGGGCGTGAAAAAGGGCGGCACGCGTGCTCTGCTCGAGTTCCTGCGGCTGCACCCCGACGTCCGCGCGCTTGGCTCGGAGCCCCACTTCTTCGACAGGTGCTATGAGCGCGGCCTCGCCTGGTACCGGTGAGCAGCCCGCCTCAGCCCCCTCGCCGCTCCCCCACACCGTTCGTGCCTTCATGGAGGCCGCCTGGCGCCCTGGGGTCTCACTGGGGTCGCAGCAGGACTGAGTCTTGGCATCTGGGCTGAGACCCGTCAGTGAGCGCAGGCTTGAGCCCAAGGACGCCTCCCGACCGGCGGTAGCAGTGCTGGGAGACTGGCGGGAAGGGGAAACTTCAGAAAAGCCCCAGTTAGAGCTTGCTGAGGGACTCACCGAGGTTTTCGGGGTGTCCAGTGCTTCCAGCCACGAAGCACTTTCAAACCAGCGGGGTTGTTCGGGAGTGTCCAAATCCTTAGCGCTCTGTCCTCCCTCTGCCTGCTGGGCCACACTCCTGACCATCTGACAGCCAGGTCGCCTCGGGCAGGGGTGACTGTCAGCGAGGCAGGAGCCCCCATCAGGTTCCCTGCAACCTCCCGCAAAGTGTCTTCCTTCCCAGGAGGAGCCCTGAGCAGAGGAGCCATTCTGGATGGTTGTGGGTGCGGGAAAGTCCGGCTCTAGCAGAGAGGAAGCTGCCTTTGGGGTGGGACTGGGATTCCTGGCTCATGCACAGGGCACTGAGGGATGGACTCCGGGTGCGGCCGTGGGATGCGGGGCCACCGCCTCGGCTGAAGCAGCCCTTCCTGGCGGCTGGTCCCTCCAGCTGTCCCTGGGTGGACCCTGCGCTCTGCTCCCGCATCTGTGTGCATGTGCCCTGCCCCTCCGGTGGGGAAGGCGAGTGTGAGCCCCCGGCCCCAAGCTGGAGCCAAACCCCTGCCGAGGCCCCTGGCAAGGTCAGAAGGTGAGTTGGTGGGGGTTCCCTTACCCAGCACCCTACCAACTGCCCGTGGTGTTAAACCCCCTCATCGGTACGGGAGTGGTCCGGTGAGGGACCAGGAGTGCAGGCCTGAGGGCAGTCGCTGGCCGGGCCCTGGCCTGGGGCTGGCCGGCACTGGCCCCTCGCTGGCTGTGCAGGAGGAGGCGGGTTGGCCGAGCTCTAGATTACACGCGTCCTACTGCTCTCAGGGGACTGTGGCCACGCGTGTGCATGTGGGGCTGGCGTGCCTGTCGGTCCTGCCAGCCAGCCACATGTGTGCCGCGAGCCTCCAGGGCCCCAACCCGACCTCAGTCTCCCCAGCTATAAGACAGTGTCTGCTCTCAGGGCCTGTGTGGAGCCCTGCCCCAGATGTCCAGCTGGGAGTAGTCAGGGGGGCAGCCAGGCCCCGCGGGGGTCATAATACACATTATTCCATGCAGCGACCCTGGCGCTCCTGTGGCCTTGGCGGGCAGACCCTAGGTTGACTTTCACCAAAGCTGTTAGCTCAGCTCCCAGGCTCTTAGGGCCTCAGTCTCGGGGTTGTGGCCCCCGAAAGCTCACAAACTCAGACAGTATTGCTCATTTGCTCGCTCACTCACAGAACCCTTCTGTTTTTCAGGGGCTGGGGTCACCAAACACCCCAAGGCTTTGGTCTGGGAAGGGTGCCCCATCTGGGGGCAGGTGATGGCCCACCATACTCTGAACATAATATTTTGAAAAAGTAAGAGGAGGCAAGGAGGGGGTGCAGGCTGAAGTCTCCTTAGTTCCTGGGGTGCCGGAATAGTGAATGCGGGAGCTGGGCCGGTACGCAGGGAGGGCCTGGACTTGGGTGGAACTTACCCCCTTTAGCCCTGCGGAGTGGCTCCTGCGGCTGGGGACTGATCCCCAGGGCACATCACAAGAGCCACAGCTGCTTCTGCCCGGCCCTGGGAGGTGCAGGACTGGAGGCCGGGGCGCTGAGAAGGAGGAGGGAGTCTCCCCGGCTGGATGGAAGCCACAAGGAAATGCAGACCAGATGAGGTGGCTTCCTGGAGGGAGAGTCCTCCTTGGTGGATCCTCTTCCGTGTCCCACCCCGACAGCCCCATTGCCCCTTCTGTACTCAGCCTGGGACTGGCTTCTGAGGTCTGGGGAGGGTTAGTAACTGGTCCTAGAGATCCCAGATCTCAGAGTTGTTTGTGATGAGAGTGGACCAAGAAAGACCTGCCCCCCGTCCCGCCCCCTTGCACAGCCTGAAGTCCGGGAACCCTTCCCCTCCCGAGCTCTCTGTTCCTCTGACTTTGGAGAGAAACGGGAGTGCTGGGTGGGGGCTATCGGGAAGCAGCAGCGTCCAGTCTGGGAGCGGGAGGAAGGTGTGCACCTGGGGTCAGCAGTGTTGGGAGGGGTGGAGGGAGAGTGCTACTTCTGCTGAGCCTGGTCACAGGGTGCCTCCCAGAACGGGCACCTTCTCTCCCTTCGTAAGTCCAGCTGACATCCCTGCAGGGAAGGGGCCTCTGGCGGCCATGTTGGGCTGCAGCCCTGGGCCTCACACCTCGGAATGGGTGCTGCAGCCCTGGGCCTCAGACGTTTGAATGGGTGCAGGGAACCTAAGCAGACTACACCACTTCCTGGTGGGCCCAAAGGAGGCCGCCTGCTGCACTCCAGTGGGGCCCCCCACAAAACCTTAGTGAGCTGGGCTGCCACACAGGGCAGTGGGTGGGGTAGAGGGCGCTTCTAGCTTGCTCGTCACCAAGAGCAGGGAGGCAGCACTGTCGTCACGGCTTCTGCAGGCCAGCGGTGCCCAGGCCTTGTTTGGTGGGCAGGGAAGCGACTGCACTGTCCTCTTTGACTCTGCACCAGAGCACCGACCCATACCCCAGCCTCACTCTGCCCCACGCCACACAGGCACACACCACCAGTGGCGCTCCCCGCCTGGCCACGGCTCTGGGCCTGTGCACCCGTGTCCTGTCTGGCCCAGGCTCCCTGGGGGGGGTTGAGCAGGAAGAGGAGGCCCAGGAGGCCCTGACACCCAGGGCTGGAGTGTGCGAGGTCATTTTGGCTGGCTGAAACCTGTGCTTTGTGAGTTCATCTCTTGGCCGGTCTCAGTCCTGTGCACTGTGAGCAGGGGACAGGGACAGGCCCCCGAGGGAGGAGGCAGGGTGGCAGAGACGGCTGCTAGCACAGGTCCCCAAGCCTCTGCCTCTGTTGACCTAGTCCCCAGCTGCATCCCAGCCCTCACTGGGAGCCGTTTGCTCAGCTGACCTGCCTGCCCTGCCGACCTCACCTTTCACTACCTGGCAGGGTTAGGGTACAGCTCGGGGTTCCCCGGGGCTGCTGGGGCTGGGCTCAGGGCAGGCTTCCCCAGGTTGGGGGCCGTCGGACTGAACCTTGGGAGTGAAGGGAATCAGAAATGCCACACCGCTGCTTGGCCCTGAGGCCTATGCAAGGTCTGGGAGGCCCCACTGGCCCAGGGTCTTGGGACAGGTCCCGAGGGTGGTCACAGCCACTTTGCTAACTTTTGTCAAGTCCTCTGGGCTCTGCTGGTAGCTTTTCAGCATGGGCGTTGTAAGGGTCCAGAGATCGGTCTAACTTGATGGAGACACAGAAAAGACAGCGACAATGCAATTGCAAAAGAGGCTTTTATTTTTCCAGCTAGCTGGGGTCCAAGTTTCAGCCCATCGCAGCGGGCCTTCACAAGGACCCCGAACCTAAGATAAAGGGGTCTTTTATAGCTCCGAATCACACTGCAGGAAGTACAGTCAGTAATTTTCCACTTGAGGGAGGGGTGTGTGTGAAAGCTAGCTGGCATTATGTTTAGGTTTAGATTAGGACTTTCAGTTGAGGTCAGATTGACCTGGCTCTGGCATCGTCAGGGCCCATCTTACTTTGTTTACTTATGTGGTCTCAGACTCCCCGGGTTCTGTCCTAGAGGGTCTAACATGGCGGTGGCTGTGTCAATTCGGCCTGACAGGCGTGGGCCCAGGCCAGTGAGAATTAAGGCAGTGGTTGCTGTCAGAGAGGGGTGCGATCAACTTCTGGGGAGGGAGTGAGAAAGACCCTCCTTGTGGGGCACTTGCCAGTTCTGATGGCCTAACTTAGGGGGTCAGTCAGCCCTGAGGGAAGGGCGACCGTGGGCAGCTGCAGTGCGGAGGTCTGCAGGTGGCAAGTCCAGGCCAGTCGGCCTCAGGGGTACAGGGCTGGGCCTGATGCCATGTGGGCTGAGGGATGGCGGGGTCATGAGTGGCAACGGAGAGCCCCCAGGGACTATGACCTTGTTATCCCGGAGCAGCGACACAGAGGCAGGTCCCACTACGGGCCCCGCCAGCACCCTCATGGCGCTCGGGCTAGAGGGGTGGGGGGGGGGGAGGCCCAGGCTTCCCTGGATGGAGGGGAGGTTAGGGGGGCCCCAAGGGGGGGGC
>NW_006159653.1:1738012-1739560 GCF_000334495.1 Tupaia belangeri chinensis | reverse complement strand
GGGCTGGAGGGGTGGGGGGGGGGGAGGCCCAGGCTTCCCTGGATGGAGGGGAGGTTAGTGGGGCCCCAAGGCGTGGGCCACGTGGGAGGGTCAGGAAGTGGCTCAGATAGCCTTTTCCTGCCACCAGGGGCCTGATGCCACGCACCCTAGATGGGCAGATCACCATGGAGAAGACCCCCAGCTACTTCGTGACGCGGGAGGCTCCCCGACGCATCCACAGCATGTCCCCGGACACGAAGCTGATCGTGGTGGTGCGGAACCCTGTGACCCGGGCCATCTCCGACTACACCCAGACACTCTCCAAGACGCCAGGCCTGCCCAGCTTCCGCACGCTGGCCTTCCGCCAGGGCCTGGGCCCGGTGGACCCCACCTGGAGCGCCGTGCGCATCGGCCTGTACGCCCAGCACCTGGAGAACTGGCTGCGCCACTTCCCACTGTCCCACTTCCTGTTTGTCAGCGGCGAGCGCCTGGTCAGCGACCCTGCCGGAGAGGTCGGCCGCGTGCAGGACTTCCTGGGCCTCAAGCGGGTCGTCACGGACAAGCACTTCTACTTCAATGCCACCAAGGGCTTCCCTTGCCTCAAGAAGGCCCAGGGCAGCAGCCGTCCCCGCTGCCTGGGCAAGTCCAAGGGCCGGTCCCACCCCCACGTGCCCGAGGCCGTGGTCCGGCGCCTGCAGGACTTCTACCGGCCCTTCAACCGCAAGTTCTACCAGATGACCGGCCAGGACTTCGGCTGGGACTGAGCAGGCCCACCGGCCTGATGTGCTTGTCCCCCAGCTCCTGCCTGCTCAGCCAGCCGCCGCGGCTGCACACGCAGGCCGGGGAGGGGCTATTTAAGAAATAAAGTTCGGATCCGTGTTCTCCGCGTGGCACCACCCAGGGAACCATATCCGGCCAGGCGGCAATCATAACCCGTCACAGTCCTCGCCGGCGGGCAGTGTGTGTGCCCCGACCTCCTGCCTGCTCCCCCAGCCGCCGCGGCTGCACACGCAGGCCGGGGAGGGGCTATTTAAGAAATAAAGTTCGGATCCGTGTTCTCCGCGTGGCACCACCCAGGGAACCATATCCGGCCAGGCGGCAATCATAACCCGTCACAGTCCTCGCCGGCGGGCAGTGTGTGTGCCTGTCACCGATGAGCATGTGAGCCCCAGGGAGGCTGCGGGCATGCCCAGTGACATACAGCCCCGCCTGGTCGCCCTGCAGTCGGGGTCCTTGGGCTCTGCTGCGTAGCTTGTCCCCTCGTTGGGAATGAGGAAGCCTTGGCACGGAGGGCTGAGTGGTGGGCAGGATTAGTCGGTCCACCCAACTCTGTGTGCTGTACCCACAGTTATCCCTTGCTCAAGCACCCAGGGGACGTTCCCTTCTGGAAGCCTTGAGGAGCTGCTGGGCAGTATTATGCCACTCACGTGGGGGGCGGCGCTTCCAACAGCCTTCAGCCCACAGGCCTCGGCCCCTCACAGCCCCGCCCTCTCATGTTGTGGCTCCCGCCAGCACAGCAGGATTGCCGGGTTCTGTTGCCTATCCTGTGGCTGGGGGGGGGGGGGGCCA
>NW_006159653.1:1734819-1737870 GCF_000334495.1 Tupaia belangeri chinensis | reverse complement strand
TCCCGTGGGGCGGGGGGGGGGGGAGCCAATGCCCATCTGTACCCAGCTGCCCGCTACTACCGGAGTCAGGATAGAGCTGGCAGGCTGGGGTGCCCGTCCGCACTGGGATGGAGGGCCCCTCAGTATGATTCTCACCTGCTCTGGCCACCGCTGCCTGCCAGGTGCCCACCGGCCGCCCTGGTAGTGACCTCCAGGGCCCTAGGCCGAGGCCCGCAGCCTGGCTGCCCCAAGTGACCCAGGGCAGGCCCGTCTCCCACCCAGGCTGCTCCCTGGGCCTTGTGGCCATCCTGGGCTCTGATGTGGCCTTTCCACCTCTGGGTTGCTAGGAGCTGCTGCCTGCCCTGGGACCAGGGGCTCAAGCAGCTAGGGCGGATTCTGGGGGAGTGGTGGCCTGTCAGTCCCTGCCCCTCTCTGGCTAACCAGTGAGGTCTTCTGTAGCTCCATGAGTCACCCAGGTCACTGTCCTCATCACAGGCCCCCATCAGTGGTGTGGACGTGGGGTCAGTGACATGGGTGTGCAGAAAAGAGCCTCAATAGGACCTTCCTTTACCCCCACACCCCCCATCCCGCTCTTGCTAGTTTCTGGGCCTAGTGGACACCCTTCTCTGGAGGGCCCTGAGGGGCCTGCACTGCTCCGGGCCCCTCCATTCTGGGTCAGGCCAGAGGCAGGGCTGGGGGCTGACCCCTGGCTCCCATCCCAGCACCTGCTAAGCGGCCACAGTGTAATGTGGTGGGCAGATGTGGGCCCAGATTGGAGGAGACACGCACAGCTCTGTCCCCAGCTCGGACCTCTGACCTGGGTAGAGGGGGAAGGGCTGGCCCTACCTACATGACCACGTGCAGAGGGGACAGGCTGCACTCCACAGTTCCTGCTGTTGTCCCCACCCCTGCACTGAAGGATGTGCCCAGCAGCCTACCCTGGGCAGCAGGGCAGGAGGAAAGGAAGGACAGCCCCTGGACCTGGTCTGGCTCCCAGCTGTCCATGTGCACAGTCCCCCAGACAACCCTTGTGGCGCCCGGACAGTTCCAGGGCCCCTCGAGCCACCGGCCTCCTCCTTTGCTCTGCGTGCTCCTAATGACAGCAGCATGTCCTGGGTATGTCAGGTCCCTCCGTGATTTGACATGCTGCAACCCCCGCCCCCGGCCCCTTGCTCCAGGATGAAGACCAGACGCCTGGCCCGACTGTTGTGTTCAGGCCCTAGAAGAGCTGCCCAATCCCTGCATCCTTCATGCGCCCTGCGCCTGCACTGCCCCTGCCAGCTCCTGCATGCCACAATGACCTCATAGCCTGTGTGCACGCTGCTTCTTCCCCCGGAACCTCCCTGCAGAGGGCAGACTGGGGGGTCTCGGGCGGCGGCCATGCCTGCAGCTGCTGCCCCACCCTTGTCCTGCCCACCGCTCCTTTTCTGAGTGCGCCCAGGACCCACTCTTCCCTCTCGGTGCAGAGCCGCAGGGGGCACTGGTCGCCTGGCTTTGGCGCTTGGCCCTGGCTCAGAGGGCAGACTCTGGAAGCGGGAGAAGAGGCGGGTTGGCGTGTGGGTCCCCCAGGCCTGGTGCCTGCTGTGCCTCAGAACACACTGAGGGCAGGTGTGGGAGGCCAATGTCTGCTGTGGGGGTGGGGCTCCCTGGGAGAGGCATCGGCCTTTAATTAAAGTCTCTAAATTGCTTCCCCAGCTGTTCCTGGAATGTTCCAGATGGGGCGAGAAGTGCTGATTCAATTACTCTCTTCCTGTTCTGCCCAGACCCCTGTTCCTCGCCCCCTGCCCAAGCTGACTGGGGTGGAGGGCTGGGTAGGGTGCAGGGAGGGCTGGGAGGAAGCCCCAGGAGCCGCCTCCCCATGCGGTCCTCCACAGCTCCAGCCGTCCTGGGTGTGGGTGGTCTGGTGAGCACTGACCCGAGCACACTGGCCTAGTGGAGATGGTGCCTGGGGCCTCCACCCGGGTGGCCCCAAAGCCCTGCCCTGAAGCCTGCTCCTGGGTGTGGAGGGCAGACGGCAGCGCCCACAGCTCGCCCACCCCTCGCTATACCACGTCCGCTGGCCGTCCAGGCCCTCCCATCTCAGGTGGGGTCTTGTGGGTCCCAGGAACGTGACAGATCCCGGCTCCCCTTCTGCCACTGGCCTCCTTGGGACGTGGGACCAGGGATGAGGTCAAGGCAGGGCCTGGGGACCCTCAGAGCACAGCCAGGGCTGCACTGTGGACCCCTGCCCTAGAGACAGGAGCACACTGGTGGCTCCTCTGGGGTGACGGGCATCTTGGGGCGGCCGCTCATCATGAGTGCACCAGATGGCACCCAGCTGTTCATTGCAGGAGATTCGTTTGTTTTATTAACAGGTAGTTCTTTAAAAATCCTTGCAGTTGACATGTCTGTGTGCCAGCCCGGGAGAGTATTATGCTAAACTTCGACTTCATTTAAGACTTCTTGGTTTGCTGGGAAGTGAGGAATGACTGCATCATCCAACTTGTAGGCAACTCCAACTCCGATTTCTGTGAACGTGTCCAAAATACCAACGTGGTAAGTGCCGGTGCAGTAAATGCATTGATCACCGGAGCATATCTGAGCGAAACAAGTCCAGCAGGCCCCACCTTCTTTCCCCTCCCGCAGCCACAGCGAAGTCGCTAGCCCTTGTTTGTAATAACTCTCCGATCGCACTGTCTCGCTCTGTCGGAAAGGCACCAGTGCCAAGGCTAGTTGTGTAAGCTGTCCCAACTCCGCACACTTCTCCGACACCTTGAGGGGCGTACCCAAACCTGTACAGACACCTCCCATGGCACAGTTTGAAGAAGTTACAAAAGGGTAAGTCCCGGGACCAGCAGTTGCCATAATGGCTATGTCGCTGGACTCCCATGTAATCAATTGTAGTTCGAGTCCCAGACCCGGTGGCTTAGACTCATGCCGGGCGCGTGTGCGTGTGTGCCCAAGATCCCGAGAAGAGAATGGAGGAGAAGGGATTGCGGCGTGACCATCCCTCTGGGGGGTGATTTCTCGCTGTCTCTCTCTTTCTGGTGAGCGTATGCGCCCTATAGCAAAAACCTCTCAAAAAAAAAAAAA
>NW_006159653.1:1731762-1734594 GCF_000334495.1 Tupaia belangeri chinensis | reverse complement strand
AAAAAAAAAAAAAAAAAAAAAAAAGGAAAGTCCCAAAGTGATGTCTGGACATGCTGTGTCTGCACCTCCTACCAAGATTTTCTTTGGTGGTCCGTGCAGGGCCCCCTGTAGGAGGTAAACTCCAGCTCTCACCATCAGCTTAATTCCTCCCACATAACGCTTGAGTTTTTGGAATTCAGCCTCAATGTCTATTTCCAAAGTGGGCTCTGCATTTTTATATCGGCTAGCTAGAACTTGGAACTCTCAGAGATGCCATCAGCATCAGAAACAAGAGCGCACGTCCTGGGCCAGCGCCCTCTCGTGGTACCCGCTTGTTCTCGCCTTCCTCGTTCCTGGGTACCGTCAGCTGCCTGAGGGTGCTCAAACACAGCACGAGCTCTGTCAGCCATGATGAGCCTTTTTCCGGCCTTCTAGACCTTTTCCTTTTAGAACATTTTTTTCTGCTTCTTCAGATAATCCTGGTAGATGAATTACCACAGCATTTCCAGTGAACGCAGTAACGTTTGGGTTAATTACCCCACTGAGTAAATGGTGAAAGTCGCATTCCATGGAGTCCGCAACGGTACGGCCAACAGTATTCCTCCCTGGCAGCACACGAGGTCGGCGTCCTGCGCCAGCACGCCCACCACCTTCCCTCTGCCTCCGTCACCCCACTGCGTGCCACGCACCAATGTTGTCCGCAGTTGCTGCGGGGCAGGGAGAATGCCGCTGGGTCTGTCTCCGAGAAGGTCATGGCTTTGCGACAGGAGGCAAGCCGGAGGAAGACGCAGCGGGCGAAGAGTGGGCGAATCCAGCTGCCAAAAGCTAATTTATTAAAAGACAAAAAAAAAAAAAGAACAAATGTTTAACATGTTATCCTCCCATGAAGGCGCAAATGAAAAAATGCATGAAAACGATTTTTACGCCTTTCTCCCTCTCTTAAAATGGACCAAAATGCCATTTCATTCTTTTGGAAAGATCAGGAATATTCTTTTGAACATAGAGACTAGGGGACCAACAGATGGCGTAATGGTTACTTTGCTGGACTCCCACATAGTTGACTCAGTTCGAGTCCCAGACCAGGCATGTGTGCACGCGTGCCCCAAATCCCTAGAGAATGGAGGAGAAGGGACTGCACCGTGGTCATCTGTCCGGGGGGTGATTTCTCACTTTCTGTCTCGGTCTCTCCGGCAAGTACATGGCAAAAGTCCCTTAAAAAAATACTGGGAAGGAATATGGGAAATTAGAACTGTTCCCATTAAACCTGAGGTGGCGGCAGCGTAGGTACTGAGCGATGGTTTCCATTACTATTTGGGAAATAAAACAACACGAGGAACAATAACAGCTCGTGTGTGTGTGTGTGTGTGTGTGTGTGTGAGCTTGCCAGACAGGACAGGGAGACAGAGAAAGAGAGAAAGCAGGAGCACACCCTAAGGGGGCATGGTCACAGCACCGTCCCTCGCTTCCATCTCCACGTCCCCTCCGGATCCTGGCCACACGTGCACGTGTGCTGTGCTCCTTTTCCAAGCCGCTGGGCCTGGGCGTCAAACTGCAGTTCTGTGGGACTCAGCTGCCTTACACCCTAGACTGCTAGACCACAGGGCCAGAAACCTCTGATAAACCCCGCCCACCCTCACTGGCCCCAGGCCCACCGCTCAAGCTCTTAGTCCCATGACTGTTTCACCCTCTCAGTCCTGCCCCAAGCAAGTCTTAACATACATGTTTGTGGGCGGCACAAACTGTAGAGGAAATCAGCAGAGTAAAACATTTCCAAAAAGCAGTAATTAAAAACACCAACACCAGGAGCCAGAAGGTGGTGTAGTAGTTAAGGTGCAGGACTCCCACATGGCCCACCACGGGTCAAGTCCCAGACCCGGCAGCTGAAAATCACACTGGGCATGTGTGCGTGCCTACCGAAAATTGGAGAGGAGAATGGACAGGATGGAGGCATGGCCATGCCCTATAGGGGTGATTTCTCACTTTCCCTCTCATTGTGCCTCTGCCGCAGGTGCACATGCCCTAGGGCAGAAACCTAAAAAAAAAAAAGAACACCCGGCAATTTTGTGTCAGGTTTACCTAAATCCAACCGGAATGTTAAGAGTTTTCTATACATAAACCTATGCAGGTATCTTCTTGGTGATACTGTATACCATGTACCTCATTAGATGCACATAGATACACCGCATACCACATAGACTACCTGATGTGCTACCGACAATACTTATGCGCATCTAATGAGGTACGGACAATACTTATGCGCATCTAATGAGGTACGTGGCATCCCCAGGAAAGGAAAGGTGCCGCCCTAGCAGCTGCACGTGCCCACACTCTGCCGGCCTCAGCGACACGCACCATCGGTCCCCCTTTTTTCAAAAACTGGGAGACCACAGATTCAGACGCAGTCCCCCACGACATTTCGAGCGACCGTGCCTGGCTTCACCCTCTTGGCCCGCAGATCTCACGAGGTCTCCGAGCTGCAGCCCAGATGTCCATGCTCTGCGACTTCCCCTCACTCGTGCTGAGTGCGAGGCGGGTGGCACCCTTGTGACTCCGTGCGCGCGCCTGCGGACGCCAACGGAGACTTGCTCTGACTCCTTCCCAGCCCGCGGCCGACCCGTCTTCTTGGCTGCCCATCGGTCTGGAGGACGCACTTGGGCGCCCCAGGAGGGACAACAACGGAACCCACGTCCCCTGCTCTCGCTGGATTCCGGCCTCTGACTGCAGGGACTCTAGAGGGACAGATGAGCCCAGAGAGTGGGGTCGGCGCGCGGCAGGGGCGGAGCCGGGGCGGGTCGAAGCTGGGGCGGGGGCGGAGCCGTAGTGGGGGCGGGGCCTGAAGGGACGGAGCTGGAG
>NW_006159653.1:1717972-1731412 GCF_000334495.1 Tupaia belangeri chinensis | reverse complement strand
GCGGCCGCGCTGGCTGTAGCCTCGGTGATGGGGTTGAGGGTCCTGGACGGCGGCGTCTGCTGTCGGGGGAGCCCGCGTGGTGGCCGCGCGAGTCTGGTCCCCGAGAGTAGGCGAGGGGAGTGCCAGGGGCCCAGGGCCTGTCACCCTTTTGGACTGTCAGGGCCCCGCCCAATGTCAGGGTCCTTGGCCCCTCAGGACTCCGAGTCCCCGTCAGGACCCCCACCCCAGTCAGGGTCCTGGCCCCCCCACGTCAGACCGCCCCTCAGGAGCCCCATCAGGGCCCCCCTTGTCCCGTCAGGACCCTGAGCCGGGGTTTGGCCTGTCCCCCTCCAGGGCGGGTAGAGCTTGGAGGGCGGGCGGAGGGGTGGGGGAAGGGGCTCAGAGGATTTTATTTTTGTATTTTTACAGCCAGAGAGCACAGGTACTCTCCAGAGAAAGACAGGAAGCACCCCTCGGTGGGGCATGATCACATCACAATCTCTTTTCCTCCATTCTTTCTTCCTGTCAGGATTTGGGGCATGCATGCACACACACCCGACATGTACCAGGTCACCAGGGCAGGCCCAGGATTCAAACCGCAGTCGTGTGGGATCTGGCTCCCACTGCACACCACCTAACCACTGCACTATGGGGCTGGCTTCAATGTTTCCTTCTTTAAAGCATATTTTCTTCCTGGAAGACAATGCTATACTTTTTTTGGAAATAATTATTTTATTTGACTTTACCTATTTATTTTAATGTGACCAGGGAAGGACAGAGAGAGAGAATGAAAAAAACAAGCTGCCAGGTCTGGGACTCTAACCACGGTTGGCCATGTGGAAATCCAGCACCCTTAACCACCATGCCACCTGCCAGCCCCAACAATGATACACTTTTATTTTTAAAAAGTTCTCTCAACTCCAGAATTACAAGAAGTCAGTATGAAACTATATAAGTATTTTTCTTAGAGATGATTTATAATTATTTTAAAAACTATGTACGATTTTAAAGAGCTACAAAGGAACTTATCTTGCTATTTAAATTTTTTTTTCTATCATTTATTTATTTTTTTAGAGGTTTTCGCTATAGGGCGCATACGCTGGCGCTAGACAGACAGACACAGTGAGAAATCACCCCTCAGGGAGGACGGCCATGCCGCAATCCCTTCTCCTCCATTCTCCTCTCGGATCTTGGGCACACACGCACACGCGCCCGGCATGAGTACTATTTCTTATGACACTAAGAAGCGTTGGATGTGGGACCAGCAGTTAGCGTAATGGCTATGTCGCTGGACTCCCACATAGTTGACCACGGTTCACGTCCCAGACCGGCGGCTTAAACTCAAGCCCGGCGCATGTGCGTGGATGCCCAAGATCCCAAGAGGAGAATGGAGGGGAAGGGATTGCGGTGTGGCCATCCCCTGGGGGGTGACTTCTCGCTTCCTGTCTCTCTGTCTCTTAAAGCTGCTGCACTGGGCAATGCTGAAAAGCATTGTTGTTTGCCATGAGCCCTGAACATCCAGGCACCTGTGTACCTTCTTTCTAGTTCTCATGGCAAGGTAGATATTCGAATTTTAAGAATGAGTTGGGACCAGAAGATGGCATGATGGTAGTCGCTGGACTCCCACAGAGTTGATTGCAGTTGAGTCCTGGACCCAGGGGTTTGAAACTCATGCCAGACACGTGTGCGTGCCCAAGACCTGAGAGGAGGATGGAGGAGAAAGGAGCTTGCTTTCTGTCACTCTGGGGAGCACATAAGCCCTAGAGCAAAAATCTTTCAAAAAAAAAAATGTCAAGGATGAGGAAATTAAAGTTCAGTAGTACCAAAACACGTGACTACAAACTAGTGGTGCTGCAGTTCAAAATCATATTTGACTGACTCCACAGGCTCCCTGACACTCACATGTCACGGGGTATATCCTTGAGTCTGTGGAGGAAGGCATTCGGAGAGTAAGAGAGTGAAGTCAGTCAGTCTGTTAGTTTGGTGTAGCTTACTACTTTTTCTACAATAAAATCTCTTAATGATATTGCAGGAACACCATTTTATATTTACTGAGTGTTTTCTACTGCAGAGTAGTAGTGAAAACACACATAACAATATGTAAGACACTGTAAGACACTAGCTATGCTCTCATGGAACTTACCAGCTAAAGTTATGTTTAAAATCACTACCTCGGGACCAGCAGTTAGTGTAATGGCTATGTCGCTGGACTCCCATGTCATCCACTGCGGTTCGCGTCCCGGACCTGGTGGCTTAAAACTCACGCCAGGCGCCTATGTGTGCGTACCCCAGATGCTGAGGGGAGAACGGAGGAGAAGGGATTGTGGTGTGGCCATCCCCACTGGGGGGTGATTTCTCGCTTTTTGTCTCTCCCTCTGTCTGGTGAGCGCACGCACCCTGTAGCAAAAACCTCTCCAAAAAAGAAAAAAAAAATCACTACCTCTTCTCACACACAGTGTCACCAAATGCATTATTTGAGATATTTACAATAGTTTTGCTGTATTTTCTTCAAGTGGGCTTGATGCTACAAATATTTAAGTAACTAATTATTTAATGTCCTGTTGAATCATCTCTCATCTGAAACTCTAAATTTACAGGGACCAGCAGTAAGTGTAATGGCTATGTCGCTGGACTCCCACATAGTCGACTGCAGTTCAAGTCCAGGACCTGGTGGCTTAAACTCACACCATGTGTGTATGCGTGCGTGCCCGAGATCCCGAGAGGAAAATGAAGAAGGAGGGATTGCGGCGTGGCCATCCCCCCTGAGGGGGTGATTTCTCGCTTTCTGTGTCTCTGTCTCTATCTTTCTAGCGAGGGTACATTTGTTATAGCAAAAACCTCTCAAAAAAATATTTATACGGTGCCCCAAAGTCACTAACTTGGTACCTGCTCTGTAATGCAGCAGTTAAGTGTGCAGAGGAAGCAAAATCCCACATGGCTGACCAGGGTTTGAGTCCTGGTCCCTGTGGATTGAAAAATATCCTGGGTATCTGAACATGTACCTAGGATCTTGTGCCCAGGGTCGGAGAATTGGAGGAAAAGGATTATAGCATGATCAGTCCCTGTTGAAGGCTGTCTATCTGTCTTGTGCATGCCCTCTGGCTTTAAAAAAATTATTGTGCATGGTTTTAGAAAGCGAAAGTTGAGGACCAGCCTGTGGGGGTGATGTTAAAGTGGCTGGATCCTACCTGGCCCACCACAGTTCAATTCCTGGTGGCTTGAGAAACATACCAGGCATGTGGAGGCATGTCCAAAATCATGAAAGGAGGGAGAAGGGACTGTGGCATGACCATTTCCAAAAGGGTGCTTTTTTGTTTTCCTCCTTTCTCTCTCTCTCTCTCAAATGTGTGTGTCCTCTGGCAAAAACTAACGGAACAAAAAAAGAAAGTGAAAGTTGAAAATCAAAACTAGCTACATCACTTAAAATTATAAAGACATTTTGAACATGTTTTCTATAGGTCAAGTCAATCACTGTTAAAAATTTTCCAAAGAGGCACAAGCAGATGGCATAATGGCTATGTCTCTGGACTCTCACGTAGTCAACCGTGGTTCGAGTCCTGGACCCAGTGGCTTAAACTCGCAGGGTGTGTGTGCATGTGTGCCCAAGATTCCGAGAGGAGAAGAGAAGGGATTGTGGCGTGGCCATCCCCCCTGGGGGCGATTTCTCACTTTCTGTCTCTCTGTCTCTGTCTTTCTGGCGAGCGCACGCACCCTACAGCAAAAACCTCTCAAAAAAATTTTTTCCAAAGAATGAATAAAATATAGGGCCTGCAGGTGGCATGGTGGTTAAGGGCACTGGACTCCCACATGGCCAACCATGGTTAGCGTCCCAGACCTGGTGGCTTGCTTTCTCACTTTCCCCCTCTTTCTCTGTCACTCTGTCCCTCTCTGGACAAAATTATAAATAAATAAATAAATAAATAAATAAATAAATGAATTCTTTAAAAAATAATTAAAACATTCAGTGCTTATTTATTTATTTTTTTTGGAGAGGTTTTCGCTGTAGGGCGCATGCGCTCACCAGACAGAGACATAGAGACAGAAAGCGAGAAATCACCCCCCAAAGGGGATGGTCACGCCACAATCCCTTCTCCATTCTCCTCTCGGGATCTTGGGCATGCACGCACATGCGCCTGGTGTGAATTTTTTTAAGCCACTGGGCCCGGGACACTAACTGCGGTCAACTACATGGGAGTCCAGCGACATAGCCATTATGCTAACTGCTGGTTCCCAGTGCTTATTTTTTTTAAAACTTGGAATTTCTATGGTTTATTTCAGCTATTTAATTTGTAAATCTCAATTTTTTTTTCTAAAATGCAGATAAAAATGGCAAACTCTTTTCCATCAAAGACCTTTACTGCACTTTCAGATCTATATCCAAACATGGCTAATCTGGTAGGTTTCAATGGTATGGTGTTTTGATTGTTTTCTAATGAAAGTTACTTTATGTGATGATATTATGTCAAAATTATTCATTCAACATATGCTTGTTTAATGGGCAAGTATATACTCACTGCATTTGTATAATTGTTAGATATTAAATATTCTTAAACTTCTTTTTAATTATTTAATTTTATTTATTCATCCATTTATTTTAATTTGACCAGAGAGAGGGAATGTGAGAAAGCAAGCCGCCAGGTCTGGGACTCGAACCATGGTCAGCCATGTGGGAGTGTCCAGTACCTTAACCACCACACCACCTGCTGATCCCCAATATCCTTAAACTTCTTTGTGTGTATAGTGGCTAAATGAAAATTAATCTTTTTTTATAAAGTAGGAGAGATGATTGTAGATTTGACTAGTAATTGTTAAAAATTAGAGTTGTTTGTATTTCAATGAAATGTTTGATAAAGTGACTAATTTAATATATATGCAAATTTAATATTGTAAACTTAAATGATTTTTTGTTGAGCAGTAGCAAATGTCTAATCAGATTACCCAGGAGATAGTCTTACATGCTTGTCATTGTACTACCTTAAGGACCTAAGGCTCCTAGAGGTGTACTTTCGCAATGATGAGGTATGCCAGCAGATGGTGTGGTGGTTGAGGTGCTAGGTCCCACATGGCTGACTTCACAGTTTAGTCCCAGACCTGACGTTCTGAAAAACACTCTGGTACGTATGCATGTGTGCATGCGCATGTGTGCGGGCCTCAGATCCTGAAAGGCGACTGAAAGGGAAGGGGTTACGGTGTGGCCATCCCTCTGGATTAGATGCTTTCTCACTTTCTCTCTCTCTTCTGTGAGCACATGCTCCCTGTAGAAAATTTAAATAATTAAATTTATGTAACAAATTGAAGTTAAGATCTGTTGCTTGGAGGCCAGCCCCATAGTATGTTATGGTTAAGTGCTGTACGTAGATAGCCAGATTGCACATAGCCAGTGTGGCCAACCGTCCTCCAAATTCTGGCCCCAGAGCTTGAGAGACACACTGGAGCATGTCCTGTGCCCCAGATCCTGACAGTGTGGAGAAGCGGAGGCAAAGGGATTGTGTCGTGACCGGACCCCACTGGGGTGCTTTATCTTTTTCACTCTTCAGTGTACATGCCCACTGGCAATTAAAAACAAAAACAAACCCTGTTGCTAGAATTAGTCATATAAGTTTAAGTTTTTACTTTCAGGAAAAGATAGTTGTTTCTACTCATTTATTTATTATTTAGAGAGATTTTTGCTATAGGGTGTTTGTGCTCACTGGAGACACAGAGATCGAGAGAAAGTTAGAAATCACCTCGCAGAGGAGATGGTCACGCTGCAATCCCTTCTCCTCCATTCTCCTCTTGGGATTTTGGGCATGCACACACATAATGCCCAGCATGAGTTTCAAGCCTCCAGGACTTGAATGGCAGTCGGCCATGCGGGAGTCCAGCAACATAACCATTATGCCATCTGCTGGTTCCTTATTTATATTTCTTTATGAGAGAGGGAGAGATATGCATTTTGACAATGTCTTGCCACATTGCAACTCTCCTACTCGTTTCCTAGTTTGGGCTAGAACCTCAGACACATGCTGTGGGGCTCCTGGCCTGTAGTCTCAGACTGGAACCAAACCATGTCTTCTCTGTGACCTCAGCCACTGTGTAGTGGTGCCCACCCACTTGAACTACCACACACGGGCCAGTTATTTTTGTTTCTTAAAGCACATTTTCAACATTTAATTTTTCTTTCGTAGTCACTAAAGAGAACATTAAAAATTTTAAGGAGATTTAATATTTCTCAGATCTAGATCTAAGATCTTTAAGATCTAAGGATTTAGAATTTAGATTTATTAGCAGCAATATTCAAGTTTTGTTACAGTCTAAGTTTTATTATCATCCAGCATGTTTAGATTTAGAAGCTCAGCAACTTTATGTGGGTTGTTGGAAACCCCTGTATGAAGATAGCTCTGAAGACCATGGCAAATGGGATTGTATTATACATGTGCTGTGGATGAATTTGGTAAGAATTGATAGCACAGAGCAGTCACTGTGCTCCATCTAGTGACTGAAAATAAAGTGGGAACATACAGAGTGTCAAATGATTCTATCAGGTCAGCTTTCTCATTACTTTGTACTATTCCTTGTGGAATTGACTGTTTATGAAGTTCTCTCAGATGTCTGCAAAAAATACATTGAAATGGTTCCTGGTGAAAAATGTTTATTAGAGCTAGTAAAATAGAACGAGTTCATGAAATTCGACTTACCATCTCCATCTGTGTTTAATACTGGTCTTCCATAACCTTTTGTGTTTCAGAAAATAATTGGTATAGTTATCGGGAAAACAGATGTCAAAGGCTTTCCAGACAGAAAAAGCTGAGTTCTGTTTAACTCTTTGCTTTATTTTCTCTCAACTGTGGCTTATGAGTACAACAAAGTATATTTAAGTGATTAAATTTTCCATGTCTGTTTAACTTCTTACGAGCAATAGCCATGTTCTCTATTGTATGGTCAAGTACTCAATTCAAGACCTTATGTAAAGGGACATTAAAATAAATTTCTTTTAAAGACAGCCTCTTGCTTTGTCACACTTCACCTGTCTCAGCCTCCTGCACCAGCCTCTGAGTAGCTGGGACCACGAGATTGGCACCATTCCTGGCTCTTTTAGACAAGGTGTTACGGTGTTGCTCAGGTCAGTCTCAAGCTTGCGGTTGTCCTGCCTGATCTCCCCTGAATCACTGGGGTCACAATGATGTCGCATGCCACCTTGTGTATTTAGGTTGGACTAGAAATCAAACCTGGCTCTCCCACTTGGTCCCAGTCTGCAGAGCACAGCGTCTTAGCACTTTGTGCCACCATGGGTGGATCCATAATCACTTTTATGTTTTTTTTTTTTTTTGAGAGGTTTTTGCTATAGGGCGCGTGCGCTTGCCAGACAGACAGAGAGGGACAGAGAGACAGAAAGCGAGAAATCACCCCCCATGGGGGGTGGCCACACCGCAATCCCTTCCCCTCCATTCTCCTCTTGGGATCTTGGGCATGCATGCACACGCACGTGCCTGGTGTGGGTTCTAAGCCACCGGGTTCGGGACTCAAACTGCGGTCGACTACATGGGAGTCCAGCGACATAGCCATTACGCTAACTGCTGGTCCCCATAATCACTTTTAATGATTTTATTTCATGTTTCCCAATGTTGTTTTAAAGATTTTGGTTATTCAGCAGTTAGCGTAATGGCTATGTCGCTGGACTCCCACGTAGTCGACCGCGGTTCGTGTCCCGGACCCGGTGGCTTAAAACTCACGCCGGGCGCGTGTGTGTGCGTGCCCAAGATCCCGAGAGGAGAATGGAGCAGAAGGGATTGCGCGTGACCATCCCCCCTGGGGGGTGATTTCTCGCTTTCTGTCTCTATGTCTCTCTCTGTCTGTCTGGCGAGCGCACGCACCCTACAGTGAAAATCTCTCCAAAAAAAAAAGAAAAAAAAGATTTTGGTTATACAGTGCCAACATAGCTAGTTAACTTGCTCATCTAATTAACTCGTCTCAAATGTGTTTATTTAGTACCTGCGCTGTGTATGGCCCCGTGGAATATAAAGGTAAATGTGGAAGTTACGGTTTCCTGTAACTTCATGATTTCAGATGTCACAGTGTCTAAGAGCATAGCCTTAGGGCTAGCTTGACTTGGGCTTTTGTAGTTACTGCTTGATCTAAGATCTGTCCAGTATCTATAAAATGGGGATAAATGAAACTGCTATGAGCGTTAAATGAGTACAGATGTGTAAAGGTTAGTTCATGTGTGGCCTGTAGTAAGAACTCCATGTTAACTGTCACTTTCAGCATACAAAGTGACAGCACGTGTAAATCTCACAAGATACAGAAGTGACAGCACGTGTAAATCTCACAAGATACAGAAGTGATCAGGATGACGGGTTTTGAGCGAGGAGGTGTCATGATAGAGTCGTATCCGAGGAGAGAAAAGTGTGGCAGGCCTGTCTGTGTTTACTCAAACAACCAGGTAGTCCAGTGGGAAAATCATCCTCAATGTGTGGAAAAAACAGTTAACTTTGGCTCTAGTGGCTCTTACTGAATTACTGGAACTATGCAAGGGTTTTAGGAAAATGAAAATATTTAAGACTAAAATTGGATTTTAAAAATCACCACTAAACTTTCATAGTTGACATGAAATGTAAAATATAGAATGTCAAAATGAGCAATTCACTACTGTTATATTTAAAGGTGTTGATGCTTTTTATTAAAGGTTACAGTGGGCCAGCTGGTGACGAGGTGGTTATCCCACACGACTGACTGTGGGTTCAAGTCCCAGACCTGTGACTTAAAAACACTCCAAGTGCTTGTGCATACACGCCTAAAGTCCTGAAAGGAGGAATGGAAGAGAAGAGATTGTGGCATGACCATCCCCATAGGGGGTGCGTTTTCACTTTCTCTCTCTCTCTCCCTCTCTCATGAGTGCGTGTACCATCTAGCAAATTTCTTTTATTAATTTATAGGTTACAGTATAAGTGAGTAAGAGCTCTAAGCAGCCAGCCAGTCCTTTTGGCAGAAAAATATACATTAATTTTGCTAAAATCACCTGAGTAATTAACAGCTGTGATACTTTTACTCACAGTATATTGACAAGCGTCTTTATTTTCATCTTACTTGATATTTATATTCCTTTTTTTAAAGGCTTTTTGCCATATGGCATATGTGCTCACCTGAGAAAGAAAGAAATGGGAGAGAGGGACCAGCAGATGGCATAGTGGTTAGTGGTTACGTCACTGGACTCCCACATGTCTGACTGTGGTCAGAGTCCCGGACCCAGTGGCTTCAGACTCACACCAGACACATGTCTGTGTGTGCCCAAGATCCCAGGAGGAGAATGGAGAAGGGATTGCGGTGTGGCCACCTCCCCTGGGGACTGACTTCTCACTTTCTGTCTCTCTGTCTCTCTCTATCTGGAGCACGTGCACCCTATAGCAAAAATCCCTCTACAAAAAAAGTGGGCTAGCAGGTGGTGTGGTTTAGGATGCTGGACTCCCACATGGTCAGCCATGGTTCGAGTCCCAGACGTGGCTTACTTTTTCACTTTCCCTCTCTCTCTCTGATTAAATAAATAAAGTTAAATAAAATCATTCTTTTTATAGAAAGTAATTATTAAAATATTTGCTAAAGGGGATGGTAGGTGGTGTGGTGGCTAAGGAGCTGGACTCCCACATAGCTTACTGCGGGTTTTTTTTTTTTTTTTTTTTGTGGGGTGTTTTTTTTTTTTTTTTTTTTTTTTTTTTTTTTTTTTTGCTATAGAGTGTATCACCCCCCAGGGGGGATGGCCATGCCACAATCCCCTCTCCTCTGTTCTCCTCTCGGGATCTTGGGCACGCATGCACGCGCGCCCAGCATGAATTTTAAGCCACCAGGTCCAGGACGCGAACTACGGTTGACTACATGGGAGTCCAGCAACATAGCCATTACGCTAACTGCTGGTCCCAGTCTACTGCAGTTTTAATCCTGGACCTGGCGGCTTGCTTTCTCATTCTCTGGTCAAATTGAAAAATGATGTTGAATAAAATTAAATAAAATAACCTTTAAAATAATTTACTAAAATTGTAACAAATGCAGTTTTTTACCCGATTATGAGGGTAGGGGGAACAGTCAAAATGTTTGACTTCATTTTATAATGATATCTATAATGTTCCTTTTTTGGAAAAGGAATGCTTTTTTTTTTTTTTTTTTTTTGAGTTCTGCTATAGGGTGCATGTGCTTGCTGGAGAGACAGAGAGAGAGAAAGTGAGAAATCACCCACTGGGAGTGTGGTCACGCTTCAAACTCTTCATTCTCCTCTTGGGACTTTGGGCATACACACACATCTAGCATGTCTTTCAAGCTTCCAGGTTCAGAATCAAATTGTACAGTCATCTATGTGGGATCCATGTGGAGTCCAGGGAAGTCCAGTGACATAACATAACCATTATGCCATCTGCTGGTCCCAAGAAATGTTTACTTTTATTTTTATTTTTTTAAATAATTGTTTATTTATTCAATTCCATTTATTATTATTATTTAATTTGACCAGGGAGACAGAGACAGAGAGAGAAAGGGAGAGGGAGAAAGCAAGCTGCCAGGTCACCTGCTGGCCCAGGAATGCTTGCTTCTAAAACATTGCGAATGTGGGGTCAGCAGGTGGCATTGCGGTTAAAGGTGCTGGACTCCCACATGGCCTGCCACAGTTCGACTTGGTGGCTTACTTTCTCACTCCTCTCTCAGTCTGTCTCTCTCTGGTCAAATTGAAAAATAATGATAATAAAATAAACATCACATATATAATGTCTTATTATATTATTAAAACTTTAAGTCATATAAAAGGTCTTAGAGTTGAAAAGTGACATTTCCCTTTCAACCCTCCCCAACTCTTCCCACCCTAGTCCTCTCCCCAGAGGTAGACACTAAACAGTTAAAAATATACCTACAATTTTCAAATGTATTTTAGGTTCTATAATTTTTTTTTGAGAGGTTTTCGCTATAGAGCGCGTGCGCTCGCCAGACAGACAGAGAGAGACATAGAGATAGAAAGCGAGAAATCACCCCCCTGGGGGATGGTCACGCCGCAATCCCTTCTCCTCCATTCTCCTCTCGGGATCTTGGGCACGCACGCACACGCGCCCAGCATGAGTTTTAAGCCACCGGGTCCAGGACGCGAACCGCGGTCGACTACGTGGGAGTCCAGTGACATAGCCATTACACTAACTGCTGGTTCCCATAGGTTCTATAATTTTTTTTTTTGGATAGGTTTTTGCTATAGGGCGTGTGCACTTTTGCCAGAAAGACAGAGGGAGACAGAGAGACAGAAAGTGAGAAATCACCCCCTGGGGGCATGGCCACACCACAATCCCTTCTCCTCCATTCTTCTCTCAGGATTTTGGACATGCACATACACGTGTCCAGCGTGAGTTTAAGCTGCTGGGTCCAGGACTCGAACCGTGGTTGACTACATGAGAGTCCAGCGACATAGCCATTACGCCATCTGCTGGTCCCTAGGTTCTATAATTTTTTAATTAGGAAGGCCATTTTGGAAAAACAGTACTTGCTGACCCCTAGTGGTGTTCATTTAGTAGCATAATTTTTCTTCCAATAACTATTTAGAAACAAATTTTGAGTTAGGTTAAAACAATAATAAGACAGGAGAATCTAAGCTAGTATCTGGATGGCTCAGTTTACATGTTATTCCCTCTACATACACAGACAGCTGGGGACAGGAGCCAGAGGGCCAGTAGTAGAGCTGCCTGTGCAGGCAGCTTGTTGCCCCTTCACTGTGAAGTTCATAAAAGCCTAACTTAGTAAGAGAATGTAACCTGAAACCACTCCTTGAGGCTTGCTTCCTAGCCTGGTGGTTAAGGCAGCCGGATCCCACGGATCCCACGTGACTGATCCTGCAGTTCCAGGTCTCAGACCCACCTGTTTGGGAAACACACCAGGCACATGTGAATATGTGCCCAAAATTCCACAAGGAAGGAGAAATGGAGGAGAAGGAGTTGTGATGGGACAGTTCCCCCGGTGGTTGCTTTCTCTTTTCTCTCTTTCTCTCTTTCTGTTTCTCTGGCAAGCACACACTCCCTCTACCAACAACAGCAACAGAATAATTTTGTAGCATGTGTTTGAATATTTTCTTATAACAATAATCAACAAACTCAGCTGTGGTGATACACTGGTAGATCCTGTGCCAGTGGTCCCAGCTGCTTAGGAGGCCGAGGCAGGAGGATTTTCACATGGCAGGATTCTACCTGGGAAATAAAAAGAAAAATCATTACTCAATCACTTGATCAAATAATCATTTGTTCAAAGTTGAAATAAAACTTTCATTAGAAAATAAAAGCATTTGTTTTTCCTTAGATCTTGGATCAGAAAGGTATACTTTCAGTTTCACCATTCGCGATTCACCAATGTATTTTGTAAATGCGACATCCTGGGGCAGTGAGGAGTACATCAAGTCACTTTCTGGCAGCTTCACGGTTGGTGAGTGTGGTAAGTTAGCAATTTTTTTTTTTTTTAAGTTTCTGCCATATGACACATGTGCTCACCAGAGAAAGAGAAAGTGAAAAATCACTCCCCATGGGGATGGCCATGCCACAATCCCTTCTCCTTCAGTCTCCTCTTGAGCTTAAGGCAAGCGCACACACACACCCAGAGTGAGTTTCATGCTACCAGGTCCAGGTCCAGGACGCGCATCGTGGTTGGCCGTGTGGGATCCAGTGCTTTAACCACTGTACTACCTGCTTGGCCCAGCACTGATTACTAAGCCATTTTTACTATATCATTTCTCTGTTTGTGTTAACCACACTGAAGGAGTCAAAATGAGATAGCACACAGTTTATTCTTAACAATTTTATCAGAAAAAAATGTACGTAAAGAGCGTAACAAGAGGATTCAGTGTGTTACCTGAAGCATATAGATATGATAGTCATACTGAGTAACTTTATTTCAGATTTCAACTTGCATCAACTCCTATTTTATTATAATCATTTATCTTTCTGTAGATGCATAATGGGGCCACTGGGGCAATTTTGATTATATTTGATAGCTGAATATTTAATGGGATTTTAAGGAACTTTACTTTTAGCTGAAACATCTACTCACCCCAATATCCCTCTGATGGTACGGTGTGGTGTTATAGAAAGAACAAGGACCTTGCAGGGCTGTGGAGTGGCAAGGGATAATGCACCTAGACCCACACGTAAGGTCCTGCGCTCACGTTCCAGAAGCTTCTAGCACATGGCAGGAATATGATCTGTGATGACTGAGATGGAGGTAGCTTGTAGAGTGCAGACCCTGTTGGGGATGCCATCTCTCTGTCTCTGTCTCTCATGAAAGGAGGAAATAAACCTACAAAACAAGCAAACAAAAAAGAGCACTTTGAAAATACATAGAACTGCATTCAAATCCTGGCAGTGCTGGGCATGGTGGGGCACGTGTGCGGTCCCAGCTACTGGAGAGGTTGAGGCGAGGAGACGAGCCCAGGCGTTCTGGGCTGTAGTGCACTGTGTTAGTCAGGTGGGTGCACCC
>NW_006159653.1:1703422-1717958 GCF_000334495.1 Tupaia belangeri chinensis | reverse complement strand
ACCTCACCAGCAGCAGGAGACCACTAGGTGGTCTATGAAGGGGCGAACTGACCAGGTGGACATAGAGCAGGTCAGACTCCCATACTGGGACCAGCAGATGGCGTAATGGTTACATCACTGGACTCTCACGTAGTCGACCATGGTTTGAGTCTCAGACCTGGCGCTTAAAAACTCACGCAGGGCACATATGCATGTGCTCCCAAAATCCCAAGAAGAGAAGGGAGGAGAAGGGATTACAGCATGGCCACCTCCCCAGGGGTGATTTCTCGCTTTCTCTCTCTCTGTCTCTCAGTGAGTGCACATGCCCTACAACAAAAACCTCTTTCCCTTTGTTTTAAGAATTATTTTATTTAACTTTTTATTTCTTTAATTTGACCAGAGAGGAACAGAGCAAGAGAGAGAGAGAAAGCAAGAAAGCAAACTGCTTTAGGACTAGGTCCTAGGTCTAGGACTCGAACCACGATCGGCCATGTGGGAGTCCAGTGCCCTTAACCACCATGCCATCTGCCGGCCCCTATAGCAAAAACCTCTCTCAAAAACAAAAAAACAAAAACAAAAACAACAACAACAAAAAAACCCCAAAAAACTCCCATACTGAACAAATCTACCTTCAACATTTACTTATATTAGGACTAGGTCCTAGGTCTAGGACTCGAACCACGATCGGCCATGTGGGAGTCCAGTGCCCTTAACCACCATGCCATCTGCCGGCCCCTATAGCAAAAACCTCTCTCAAAAACAAAAAAACAAAAACAAAAACAACAACAACAAAAAAACCCCAAAAAACTCCCATACTGAACAAATCTACCTTCAACATTTACTTATACCGTAGGTTTGGGAAATTTTCTTAAACTTGGGTCTCAGTTGTGAAATACTAGATCCCATCAGTTTTTCTGAGTGTTAAATAGGACGGCATGCCAAATATAAAGCAGAACCTAGTCACCCAGTAGATGACAGCTCTAACCTCACAGCAGAGACAAGAAGGCGTGTGTGCCAGCTCTCCTTCATGGCGGAAAATGAGAAGGCAATGAGAAATGCAGGGGATTAGACTGCTCCTCTCCCACGCGGTGGTATCAAGCAGCCGATTACCAACATCAGTTATCAGTACCTATGTGAAATACTCTCCTGTTGGCATTATGAGCTTTCAGGGTTACTAATGTTTCTCCAATTGAACAGTAAATTCCTTGAATATTCATGAACTAGGAAGGCAGAAAACTTTGTAAACTTTATAGGGACTTTGTTATAAACGTTCCTTGAATGAGTGCTGGAATGTCAGTTAAACAGAGAGGTAAAGACATACTTTAGGATTAGAATACTTCTTTTTTTTTTTTTTTTTTGAGGGGGTTTTTTGTTTTAGGGTGGGGCACCTCATTCAGTTATTTTAATTTGACCAGAGAGAGACACACACAGAGAGAGGGAAAGTGAGAAAGCAAGCCACCAGGTAAGTACCCAAACCATGGTTGGCCATGTGGGAGTCCAGCACCTCAACTACCATGCTGCCTGCTGGCCCCGAGCCCAGTATAAGTTTTAAGCTGCCAGATCTGGGACTCAAACCATGGACAACTACGTGGAAGTCTAGAGACGTAACCACTATGCCATCCACTGGCCCCAAAATATGTCAATGGTTATGAGAATGATGAAATAAGGGATTTTAAAAGCCTTAGGTTGATGATTATTATACATGTAAATAGGGTGTTAATGTGGTGGACTGAAAAGATGATGAATTTTGAATCTGAACAATTCTAACTCTATTCTTTTTTTTTTTTTTTTGAGAAGTTTTTGCTATAGGGCGCATGTGCTCAGCAGAAAGACAGAGAGAGACTGAGAGAAAGCGAGAAATCACCCCCAGGGGGGATGGCCATGCCGCAATCCCTTCTCCCCCATTCTCCTCTCGGGATCTTGGGCACCCATGCACACGCACCCGGCGTGAGTTTTAAGCCACCGGGTCCAGGACGTGAACCGCGGTAGACTACGTGGGAGTCCAGTGACATAGCCATTATGCTAACTGCTGGTCCCTCTATTTTGATATATATATATAACCTTAGGAAAGTTATTTAACCTCTGTAATCTTCAATTTTTTTTATTTGTAGGATAAGAATAGTCACGGAATGGTTATGTGAAGACTAAATGACAGATCACAGGAAGGCCTAATATAGGCCGGGAGGGTACTGAAAGCTTAGTGTTGAGTTCTCACAGCTGAGAGGTGGCAGAGCCCAGTGTAGTGCCCCAGGTGCCCCACTGCTCTAACACCCCCAGCACTGTTTCCAAGGGCGAGTGTGAAGTAGGAGGTCAGCTGAGGTGTTTGTTTTTCTGACGGGCACGTCCTGACCAAATCAAATGTTGAGTGTAAATAGATCAATGCAGTTATATCAGTGTGGTCATACATCGGGACTTAACCCCAAAGCATTAGACTCCCTCCAGGTCTGGCTTGGTGCATGCACCCAGGGTCCCAATTCTCACAGTGACACAAAAAGGTGGCTGTGAAAGATGCCGTGACACCAGCTCAGAAACTAGAAAGCACATCACTAGGTTCACTGCTGTGTACAATTTCTGTTTACCCTGTTACTGTTTTGTAATACCGTCATACTTTGCCCTTGGTTTTAGTGATAATTGAAAATCCCTTGATCCAGAAGAAAGAACTAGAGAGAGAAGAAAAATTCAGCCCCGCAACTCCTAGGTAAAGGGTTGTACAGCGCGAGCTCAACAGTCTCTGTGAGAATGGGCGTTCTGAGTAGTTTTGTACTGCATCAGCAGAGAGCTTACTTAGGTGCTTCTTCAACTTGGAGTTTATTTCTCTCACACTGTTTATCTTTGACTACGAGAGAATTTACTTTGAAACAGTCTTGTGAAAAAATGCTGGTTTTTTTTATTTTAGTACTTTGAATCTCATTATTAGATTTACAAAAATTTGATGTCAGTCACATTAAAATTGAGCAATTAGGAGACCAGCAGTTAGTGTAATGACCATGTCGCTGGACTCCCATGTAGCCGACCACAGTTCGAGTCCTGGACCCAGGGCTTGAACTCAGGCTAGGCGTGTTGTGCGTGTATGCCCAAGATCCCGAGAGGAGAATGGAGGAGAAGGAATTGCGGTGTGGCCATTCCCCCTGGGGGGTGATTTCTCGCTTTCTGTCTCTTTGTCTCTGTCTTTCTGGTGAGCGCATGCACCCTATAGCAAAAACCTCTCCAAAACAAACAAACAAACAAACAAACAAAACAAAACCTCGAGCAATTAGAAGAAAAGATGAAACATGGAAATCATAAATACTTGTTTTCATACTGAAGTGCCCTTTGCCAGCCTGTATAGAGCTGGCGAGCAATCTAATGCATGTACACCCACCTCCGCTACAGCCCTTTCCCCTCGGCTTTCTGACCTCGTCTGTACCGACACTCTAGTCTCCTCTGTGGCCATCTTGTGCCCGCACTGGACTCATTCTCTGAGCTTCTGCACTTTCTAGTCCCTCTATGTAGAGCACTCTTCTCATGTGTCTGACACTTGTTTCTTCTTGCCACTGATGCCTCAGCTTAAATGTCACCTCCTTCCACCTTCCCCGTCTGTTGGGTTGCCAGGACCTTGCCCTTGCTGTCACATACCCACAGTCACTGTCTGAGCTGACTTGTTTGTCACATCTCTCTCTCGCACTTCTGAGTTTCAGATCCAAGGTCTCGTCTGCCTTCATCACTGTACCCCTATGCACATAATCGATTCTCGGTAGACGTTTATGGGACACATGGATGGATAGATAGTGGGCAGAATTCTTGGCAGAGGAAACACGAAACCTTCTGACCTTCTCCACAAGAGCGCGTATTCGGTTAGGCCATATGAAACTGCTGGTATCTGACTATACTTTATCTGGAAGTATCAATGTCGTAACTTGCTAGTCTTACATGACTGAATATAGGGCAGACGCAAGCGTTGTGTGAGGAGAGGCGAGACACGTGGCAGACAGCTTTGCCTGTCATACCAACCTCACACTTTGGTGGCGGGCAGCCACAGCATGCTCAGCCGGGAAGCAGTCTCCATGTCTGTGATTTAGGCTCACCACTTTGACCACATGTACTTTGGTAACAGAGCCCAGTTAGGAAGCCCAAGTCGTAGTTGGAGAAGTGATGAGGTAAACAACTGAGGCCGAAGCAGGGGGAAGGAGGGGGATGGCAGGTCAGAGGAAGCTGTTAAGGAGGCTGCATCCAGAGGACGCGGGAGTTGATTGGCTGTAGGGGAAAGAGCTCCCCATTCAAGTTCACTGTAAATATTCGTATCTGCTTTATACAGCTCACTGCAGACAGAGCAAGTCCTTGGCCTCAGGTGCTTGGGCAGAGCAGTCAGGATCATAAGAGATAACCAGACCTTGCGTTTTATATTCCCTAACTCCCTAAAGTTTAGAGTGCTTTCGTATTCCTTTCTTTTCTTTCCTTTCCTTTTCTTTTCTTTTCTTTTTAGTTTTTGTTATAGGACGTGTGTGCTCACCAGAGAGAGAGAAGGAAAGAGAGGGAAAGTGAGAAATCACCCCCGCACCCCTCAGGGGAGGTGGCCACACTGCAATCCCTTCTCCACTCTCCTCTCAGGATTTGGGCCATGCACGCACATGCACCTGATATCACACCCCTACTTTAACCCCTAAAGTTTCATAGTCCTGTTTAACCCCTAAAGTTTCGAGTGCTTGCATAGTCCTACTTTTTAGAGAAAAGAGACTGAACTCAAAGTCCTGAACCAGGCTCAACAACTAGTATGCTTAGAACTCAGACACAGATTAACCCTCAAGACATTCTTCTAAGAAAGTACATTTTAGACAAAAAATATTTTGTAACATTATTCAGTGTTTCTAAGAGTAAAAAGTATACATTTCTTAATGTGGTATAGATTAATTAACTGTGGACCTGGAGGTATTTTTCAAGTTGAATAATCATTTGGTATCATGTTTTGGCAATTCAGCAGCTGTAAACTTCTGCTCAGTGAGAATCACTCAGCCATAAAAGTTTGTTCCAGCTATGAAGTGGACACCAACTTACTTTCTTTGATACACTTACCTGTTAAAGAGTCTCAAGATTATTATTCACTGGGTGACATTGTTGCAAATGGACACAGTCTGGCTGGGAGGATTATTAATGTACTGGCAGCTGTGAGGTCGGTAAGTTCAAGTCCAAGTACAACTGGGGAACTTGTGTTTGGAAGGTACTGGTGTGGCCAGTAGGGGTGATTTTTCCTCTGCATCTTTGTAGTAAATTGAATTAAGGAAGCAGAAACTCTTCTCATTCTAGAGGAACTGCCTTTTATCTGTGAGTGAGGAGTAGAGTAAAACCCTGTTTGAGCACTAAATGCAGAGCTAGTTAAAGGTGCAAAGGTGAAAGGTGAGCTCCTTGACTCAGTCTCCACTATGTTCCCTGAAGGGGCGTCCTGGGATTGGTCTGGGGATCAGTTCTGTGCTGAGGGGTGGGGAGTGGCTCAGCTGCCCACGGGGAGGAGGGAGCATAGTGCTGTGCTGAGGCCGGGCTCCGTGGTCCAGTGCGTCGCATGGTTGTGTGCTGGCGAGACCGGAAAAGACAGCACTACCCTGGGCGCCAGGAGGTGTGTCCTGCCTTTGCGTCAGTATTTGTCTCCTCTGTTTCAAGCTCTGAGCGCTGGGGTGTGACACACTGGCCAAAGATCTGGGTAGACCTCACAAGTAAAGTCTCACTGCCATGCAATGGCACGGGTCAAGCACTGCGCAGAGGGAGCCAGGTCATGTATGACCAACTGCAGTTAGAGTCTTTGCCTTGGCGGCTTGAAAAACACACCAAGCAGGTGCATGCATGCCCAGGATCCCAGTGGGTTAGAGGAACAGAGGAAGAAAGGACTATGACACGATCAGGCCCTGTTAGGTGCTTGCTTTCTTTTTTCTTTTCTTACTTTTTGCTAAAGTGTGCATGCACTCAACAGAGAAAGACAGAGAGTGAAAGTGAGACAGCACCCCACACCCCTATGGGGAATAGTCATGTTGCAATCCTTTCTGCTCCCTCTCTCCCTCTTTTGGGGTTTTGGGGACATTCACACACATACCCAGCACGTTTCTCAAGCCTCTGGGTCCGGGACTCAAACTTCGCTGTCAGTCATGTGAGATCCAGCTGCGTTAACCACCATGCAACAGGCTGGCCCCAAGGTATGCTTTCTCTCTGTTTTTTTTTTTTCTCTCTTACATGCACCCACACTGGTATGAAAATAAATAAATAAATAAAGTCGAGGCCGGCAGGTGGCGTGGTGATTAAGACACTGGATCTCACATGGCTGACTGCACAAGTCCCTGACCTGGCAGCTTGAAAACCATGCCAAGTGTGCATGTATGCATCCCAAAGTCCTGAGAGGAGACTGGAGAGGGGATTGCAGCGTGGCCATTCCTCCTAGGGGTGCTTTCTCACTTTCCCTCTTTCTCTGTCTCTCTACGGCAAGTGCGTACACCGTATGGCAAAAATCTAAAAAAAAAAAAAGTTTCACAAAATAAAGTACATGAAGAAAATTAAAGGAGAAATAGTAATTTCTCAGTATAGGAAAGGGTGAGAGTCAACAAACAAGCAAACAAAACCAGTGGTAATAGATGTCTGCACTTCTCGCAGCTAAGGCTATAAATAAAGAGTAGTTACCTTTTTGGGGGGCTGGCAGGTGGCACTGTGATTAAAGGGGCTGGACTCCCACCTGGTCAACTACGGTTCAAGTCCTGGACCTGGCGGCTTGCTTTCTCAATTTCCCTCTCTCTCTCTTTCTCTGATCCAACTCGAAAATGATAATAATAAATAAAGTTAAATAAAATAATTCTTTAAAAAATTCTTTTTTAAAAAAAGAGTAATTAATTTTTGGTTTTAGATGCAACTGACTGAGAGGGTGTTGACTCACCTGACAGCAATCCTGGCTGCAGAAGTCATGTTTGTCTAGCTCCCCAGCCTGGCCCCCCGCACAGCGCCTGCTGCGGGAGAGGTTCAGGACGATTGGGATGGCAGAGTAAACACCCTACACGGCAGTCGTGAGAAATAGTTGGGCCAGCGAATGGCATGGAGGGGACGGCAGCTGGGTCCCGCGTGGCCGACTGCACGTTTTTATTCTTGGACCCAGGGACTTCACAATTCTGCCAGGGTGTGTGTCCATACCCAGAGTCCCGAGAGGTGAGTGGAGCAGAAGGGACTGCAGCGGGGCGGTTTCCCGCTCTCTCTGTCTCTCTCAGGCCAGGGCACACACCTATAGTAACCTTAGACAAGAAGAAAACAGGTCACTTTCTAGCTATTTCGGGTCCGATTACTCACTGGAGTGCTAACTCATGCTCAGTTTCCCTACCGCGCTGTGTGATGCTTTCAGGTTAGTCGTGCAGTAACAACCACCTGAACCCAGTGTGGACATAAGCAAGCTCCTGAACAGCTTTTCCACTGCCCGCCTGCCCCAGGAGCCTGGCACCTCCTCTCATACGGTCACGCCTTTCTCTCTTTGCCGGCTTTTGTTCCCCTCATGCTTCCAGTCCTTTTACACTTCTTCTTCTTTACATTTTTATCTAACTGTCTTCCTTTTTTTCTACTCCATTCTCTTTTCACTTTAAAACTCTTCTCTGTGGGGCCAGCAGGTGGTACAGTGGTTAAGGCTCTGGACTCCCATGTGGCTGACTGCGGTTCAAGTCTCAGACACCATGGCTCGAAAATCACACGGGGCGTGTGTGCATGCCTGCCCAAAATCCTGAGAGGAGAATGGAGGAGGAGCGACTGGGGCATGACCATCCACTCTGGGAGTTGATTTCTCACTTTCCCTCTCTCTCTGGCAAGAGCACGTGCCCTTTGACAAAAACCTAAACAAACAAACAAACAAACCTCTTCCTTGTAAAAAAACAATGATTTTTTCAGAGAGAATGACCCCAACGAGGTCTCGATGTCATGATCCACCTCCAACCTTAGCTGGTGCACTGAGAGAAAACTCTGGGCATGTGAACTTAGAACCTTCCTATATGGGTCAGCCTTGCAGAGAATAGCATTAACTTTTGGATTCCCACATGGCTGATCACAGTTCAAGTCCCAGACCTGGTGGCTTGAAAATCACACTGGGCATGTGTGCATGTGTGCCCAAAATCCTGAGAGGAGAATGGAGGAGAAGGGATTGCAGTGCAGTCATTCCCTCGTGGGATGATTTCTCACTTCCCCCCTTTCTGTCTCTCTCTGGTGAGTGCACATACCCTAAGGCAAAAAACTAAAAATGATCCAAAAAACTTCTTTTAATACAACTGTTTTTAATTGCCAGAGGGCACATGTGCTTGCCTAAGAGAGGGAGAGAGAGAGAAGAGAGTGCACTGGCGTTGTCATACCCTAGTCCCTCCATTTCTTCTTCTTTTAAGAATTATTTATTTTAGGGACCAGCAGTTGGTGTAATGGCTATGTCGCTGGACTCCCAGGTAGTTGACCACGGTTCAAGTCCCAGACCCGGTGACTTAAACTCATGCCAGGCGCGTGCGTGTGCGTGCCCAAGATCCCGAGAGGAGAATGGAGGAGAAGGTATCAGGCGAGGCCATCTCTCTGGGGGGTGATTTCTTGCTTTCTGCCACTCTGTCTTCCTGGTGAGTGCATGCGCCCTATAGCAAAAACCTCTCAGAAATTATTTATTTTGTTATTATTATTTAATTTGACCAGAGAAAGACAGTAAGAGAGAGAAAGGGAAAATGAGAAAGCAAGCTGCCAGGTCCGGGCCTTGAACTGTGGTTGGCCATGTGGGAGTCCAGCGCCTCAACCACTGTCACCTGCCAGCCTACCCTCCATTTCTTCACACTGGGAATTCTGGTCATGCATGCACAGGCACCCAGAGTGTTTTCCTTATAAGTAACCCCAGCATCAGATGCAAGTGAAAGAGAAAATGCATACATTTGTTCTGTGTCTCCCTCTGGGAGCAGCTATCCCCATTTCGGAACAATGGGTGTAATGGGTGTAGCCTGGCTGCATTCCCTATTGATGGGGCCTCTGGCACAGAGCCTGCCACTTGGAGAACCCACTGCACTAGTGCATGTTGCCTTTTCACATTTCTTTTTTTAAAAATTATTTTATTTAGGGAACCAGCAGTTAGCGTAATGGCTATGTCGCTGGACTCCCACGTAGTCGACCGCGGTTTGCATCCTGGACCCGGTGGCTTAAAACTCACGCTGGGCGCGTGTGCATGCGTGCCCAAGATCCCGAGAGGAGAATGGAGGAGAAGGGACTGTGGCGTGGCCATCCCCCCTGGGGGGTGATTTCTCGCTTTCTGTCTCTATGTCTCTCTCTGTCTGTCTGGTGAACGCATGCACCCTATAGCGAAAAACTCTCCAAAAAAGGAAAAAAATATTATTTTATTTAACATTATTTATTTGTTTACTTATTTTAATTTGACCAGAAAGGGAGAGAGAGAAAGTGAGAAAGCAAGCTGCCAGATCAGGGATTTGAACTGTGATCAGCCATGTGAGAGTCCAGGGCCCTCAACCACCATGCCACCTGCTGGCCCCTTCATATTTCTTTTTTATTAATTTTTTTTTCTTTTTTCTTTTTGGAGAGGTTTTTGCTATAAGGTACGTGCGCTTGCCAGAAAGACAGAGAGAGACAGAGAGACAGAAAGAGAGAAATTAACCCCTGAGGGGGATGGTCATGCCGCAATCTCTTCTCCTCCATTCTCCTCTTGGGATCTTGGGCACACACGCACGCACACATGCCCGGTGTGAGTTTAAGCCATCGGGTTGGGGACTCGAACCGCGGTCGGCTACCTGGGAGTCAAGCGACATAGCCATTATGTTAACTGCTGGTCCCTTTTTAAAATTAAAAAAAAAAAAAAAAACAATTATTTAACTATCTTTCTTTCCTTTTTTTACTTTGACCAGAGGGGGACAGAGAGCGAGCAAGCGAGCCACCAAGTCCGGGACTCAAACCGTGGTTGGTTATGTAGGAGTCCAGCACCTTTAACCATCATGCCACCTGCTGGCCTCTCTTTTTTAAGTTATTTTTTAAAAGAATTATTTATTTGATTTTATTTATTCATTCATTTATTTTTAATTTGATCAGAGCGAGACAGAGAGAGAGAGGAAGAGAGAAAGCAAGCTGCCAGGCTCAGGACTCAAACCATGGTCAGCCATGTGAGAATGTTCAGGCGCTTAGCCACCACACCACCTGCTGGTCCCTTAAGATTTTTTTTTAAGTTTTGCTATACGGCATGTGTGCCAGAGAGAAAGAAAAAATGAGAAGTCATTCCCTGGAGGGAGAGCCATGCCACAATCCCTTCTCCTCTCAGGATTTTGGGCACACGCACACATGGGCACAGCGTGATTTTTAAGCCATCAGGTCCAGGACTCAAACTCATGCAGGAGTCCAGCACCTTAACCATTATGCCACTTGCTGGCCACTTTCATATTTCTAATGTGGTGTTTAAAATCTAAACGTCTGGGGTGCCTACAGGTGGCATAGAGGTTAAGGGTGCTGAACTCCCACATGGACGGCTGTGGTTCAAGTCCCAGACCTGGTGGCTTGCTTTCTCACTTTCTCGCTTTCTCTCTCTCATTCTGTGTCAATTTGATCAAATTAAAATAAGTAAATAAATAATTCTTTTTTGAAAAAGATAAACATCTTGGGACCAGTAGATGACCTAATGGTTATGTTCTGGACTACCATCTAGTCGTCGACTGTAGTTCAAGTCCCAGAACCAGTGGCTGCTGGCTGTTCTCGGTCATGGGGGGAGTGCTCACCGGCCAGTGAGGCTGGGGGACCAGCAGTTGGCATAATGGCTATGTCGCTAGACTCCCATGTGGTCAACTGCAGTTCAAGTCCTGGACCTGGTGGCTTAAACTCATGCTGGGAGCACGTGTGTGCGTGCCGAGATCCCGAGAGGAGAATGGAGAAGGGATTGCGGTTTGGCCATTCCCCCTAGGGGGGTGATTTCTCACTTTCTTTCTCTCTGTCTCTATCTTTCTGGCGAGTGCACATGCCCTATAGCAAAAACCTCTCCCCCCAAAAAAAACAAAACAAAAAAACCCACAACTCATACTGGGTGCTTGTGCATGCGTGCCCAAAATCCTAAGAGGAGAATGGAGAAGGGATTGTGGTCTGGCTATCCCTCCTAGGGGGTGATTTCTTGCTTTCTGTCTCTGTCTCTTTGGCAAGTGCACGTGGCCTATAGCAAAAATCTCTCTTAAAAAAAAAGGTAAACATCTGAGTATTTTCATCAACGAATGATTTGAGTACCTCTACCGTCTAGGTGAAGAATGATTTCCTTCCATTTCTAAGGTTGGAGAGCCAAAGTTCTTTACAACTTCAGACCGAAGGAAAGGCCAGAGGTGTGAAGTCCAACTCTGTGACAGGACAGAGTCTTCTTTCATGATGATATGGTAATCTTCCGCATCCGTCCCAAACCGTGAGCCCCTGCTCTTACCGAGACGGGACATTTCATTTCACCAGTTGATGAGTTTCCTCTCCAGAGAGGAGTGCTGTTAGGAGGTAAATGACTTTAAGAAGGAGAACAGCCTCTAGCTCCCGACTGTGCGTTGCTGTGGACTGTGCCTCAAGGTGACCTTCAGATGTCACAGAACTGCTTAGATGGACTCTCCTGTGACCAGTCTGGTCACTGTGTTCTTTTTTATAACACATTTCTGTGATTTCTGGGTAGAACCCTGGAGCAGGGCAGGCAGGGTTGTGGGGCAGCGATGGGGGCTGCACCCTGAAGCACGGCAGGGTACAAGGCGTTGTTAGACCCCTGATGCCTGGGTGCCGGGGAAGCAGCTGGGAGAAGTGCACTCAGTCCATCAAGTGTCTAGCTTTCCTCTGGGTGGAAGGTGTCCTACTTTCACGGTCTTGAAGGTGGACTTTAGTCTATAGACTTGTGTCACTCAGTTCTAACTAGCCTGGACTGACCAAGAGCTGCAAAACGAAGGCTGTGCCGAGCGGAGCACTGTCAGAGATGAGCGCGTGCACTGCGGGACGGGACAAGGACACGTGCTCTGCACAGCCGGCCAGTCGGAGCTGCGGAGCTGTTCTCTGTCACGGGGGAGTGCTCACCGGCCAGTGAGGCTTTCTTTAACTCCCACCCCCCTTTCTGTGGTCAATAATGTGTCGCTACCAGTTTTCTCTGGTATATTTAATTTGTATCTTTTCTTTTTAAACAAATGCAGTTGGGACAATGAATCCATTCTACTTGCACAGAGCTGGGTACCCCGGGAAACAGGTGTGATTTGATAACTGTGTTCAGTATTTGTCATTTTAGAAATATCCTCATGTAATCAATCATTTTAATGTGGCCTTTCCCCCAAACAGTAATATTTGCTGCAGATATACGAATAAGTTTTGACAAATTTAGGAACTGCATGACTGCAACAGTAACCTCAAAAACTATTATTACAGCTAATCCAGGTAAAAAGTTCTCTGAAAGCTTCAACCCTTTGGAGATGTCTGCGTACATACTCCAATGTTTGTATAGCATATTTACTCTCTGAAAGCTTCAGCTCTTTGGAGATGTCTGTGTACATACTCCAATGTTTGTATAGCATATTTAAGTCTGAAAATGCAGCTTGGATTTAATTTGAATAAAAAATTTGTTTAATAGGACTTTTTAAAAACTTACAATGAGGGACCAGCAGATGGCGTAATGGTTACATTGTTAGACTCCCATATGTCTGTAAGAAAAAAATATATATGTATTTAAATTAGAATACTGTACCACACGGTTTGTAAGCTGCTGTTTCCACTGACATTATGGTATACATCTCTTCATGCTAATAGCGTTCTCCATCACATTATTAATGGTCGCATAATATGCTATTTGATTATATTCTTATATAGCTTCACTTTTCACTATTAAAAATAGTTTTGGAGAATTCACAATGAAGTAAAAGATAATCAGCTTTTGTTTTACTTATGCATTTTTAACTTAAGATACACCGGAAGCTAACATCCTACTGAATTTTATAAGAGAAAACAAAGGAACAAATGTTCTGGATGATGAAATGGACTTTTTGAAAGAATCCATAAACTGTAAGTGCCTGTTTAAATAATAATATTATTTGATCTTCTAAAGGACCAAAATTGGGCCTGTTGCTTTTTGTTTGACATAGTAAAAAATACCGCATTTTAATTCTCTAATTACTATATTTCCACTTTTAGAAAGGTAGTTTAGGGGCCAGCAGGTGGTGTGGTGGTTAAGGTGCTAGATCCCCAAATGGCTGAGTGGGTTCAAGTCCTGGACCTGGCAGCTTGAAAAATCATGCTGGGGGGCCAGCAGGTGGTGTGGTGGTTAAGGCACTGGACTTCCACATGGCTGACCACAGTTCGAATCCCAGACCTGGCAACTTGCTTTCTCTTTCTCTCTCTGGACAAATTGAATAATAAATTAATGAATAAATAAATAAATGACACTAAATATTTAATTCTTGAAAAAAAAAAAGAAAACTCATGCTGTGTGTGCGTGTCCAAAATCCGGGGCTCGGGTGGAGGAGAGGGACTGTGGCATGGCCATTCACTCTGGGGAGTGGTTTCTTACTCCCACGTGGGAGTATCCAGCACCTTAGCCACCATGCCACCTGCTGGCCCCCAGCAGTGTATCTGTGAGGTCTGTCCGCACTGCTGTGCAGCACCCCTCATTGCCGTCTGCTTCTCTGTGCTCGGGCTGTAGGAAAGTCACAGAATATTTTTCTATTTTCTATGTGCAGATGCACCACGACTTCCCCAGTGACACAGTACATGCATAGAACACAATTCGTTTCTCTATAATTTCTAGTTTTTTCTATGACAAAACTTCTGTTTTCATTTTGATTGTGACTTTAGATTAACTTATGTGTGTTTTTCTGTTGACTATATAGCTAGGAGTAGAATTGCTTTGCATGCATTTTCACCTTTAGGTGAATCTGCCAAGTGGTTTTCCAGAGTATTTGTTCCACCTCACAGTTCCACTAGCCATGTTTGCAACCTCACCAACATCTGTATCGGTAGTCTCTCTTTTCTTTTAATTTGCCAGAGAGCATTTGCACTCACCAGAGAGAAAGGAAGAGGGAGAAGGCACCTCTTAATAGGGCATGGGCATGGCACTCCCACCCCTCTGACTCTCCCTCCCGCTGGGATCCGGGGCACTCACACACACACACACACACACACAACACATGCCCGGTGTGAATTTTAAGCCACCGGATCCGGGACGTTAACCGCGGTCGACTATGTGGGAGTCCAGCGACATAGCCATTACACTAACTGCTGGTTCTCAAAGAGAGATTTTTGCTATAGGGCTCGTGCTTTCACTGGAGAGTTGGAGACAGAGAGACAGAAAACGAGAAATAACATCTCCCCGAGGAGGGATGGCCACACCACGGTCCCTGCTCCTCCATTCCCCTTTTGGGAGTTTGGGCATGCATGCACATGTGCCAAGCTGGAGTTCCAAGTTGTTTGGTCTGGGATTCGAACTGCAGTCGACCATGTGGGAGTCCAGTGACGTAATCATTACACCATCTGCTGGTCCCTATTGTTAGTCTTTTAAATGGAGATGTTTAATAGACTTCTACTCGTGAAGAACTTTTTTTTTTTTTGGAGAGGTTTTTGCTATAGG
>NW_006159653.1:1688674-1702084 GCF_000334495.1 Tupaia belangeri chinensis | reverse complement strand
CCCGCGGGGGTCCCGGGGACTCCCACACACACACACACACACACACACACACGTCCAGCATGCTGGGCCCAGATACAAGCTGCTATCAGCCATGTGGGACCTGGCCCCTTAGTCACTAAGCCATTGACACTCCCATATGGTTAGTCTTTTTTTTCTTTTTTAAGAGAGATTTTTTTTTTTTGAGAGGTTTTTGCTATAGGGCGCGTGCGCTCGCCAGACAGACAGAGAGAGACAGAGAGACAGAAAGTGAGAAATCACCCCCCAAGGGGGATGGTCACGCCGCAATCCCTTCTCCTCCATTCTCCTCTCGGGACCTTGGGCACGCGTGCACACATGCCCGGTGTGAATTTTAAGCCACCGGATCCGGGACGTTAACCGCGGTCGACTATGTGGGAGTCCAGCGACATAGCCATTACACTAACTGCTGGTTCTCAAAGAGAGATTTTTGCTATAGGGCTCGTGCTTTCACTGGAGAGTTGGAGACAGAGAGACAGAAAACGAGAAATAACATCTCCCCGAGGAGGGATGGCCACACCACGGTCCCTGCTCCTCCATTCCCCTTTTGGGAGTTTGGGCATGCATGCACATGTGCCAAGCTGGAGTTCCAAGTTGTTTGGTCTGGGATTCGAACTGCAGTCGACCATGTGGGAGTCCAGTGACGTAATCATTACACCATCTGCTGGTCCCTATTGTTAGTCTTTTAAATGGAGATGTTTAATAGACTTCTACTCGTGAAGAACTTTTTTTTTTTTTGGAGAGGTTTTTGCTATAGGGCGTGTACGCTGGCCAGACAGAAAGAGACCGAGAGACAGAAAGCGAGAAATCACCCCCCCCCCCGGGGGTGATGGCCACGCCACAATCTCTTCTTTCTCCTCTCGGGATCTTGCCCTTTTCCTCCATTCTCCTCTCGGGGGATCTTGGGCACGCACGCGCACACGCGCCCATCATGAGTTTAAGCCACCAGCTCCGGGACTCGAAGTGCGGTCAACTACATGGGAGTCCAGCGACATAGCCATTACGCTAACTACTGGTCCCGTGAGGAACTTTTAAAAGTTTATCCCCCATTTAAAAATATAAGTCACTGTCTTACTGACTTTTGAGAATTCTTTAGATATTCTGGATGTGACTTTGGTCTCCTTGTAGAGTACAGCGTCTTCCATCCTGGCTTTCCTTTTTACCCGCCCTTTTTTTTTTGGAGGTTTTGCCTTAGGGTACATGGGCTTGCTGAGAGAGAGAGAGAGAAAGAGAGAGAGAGAGAGAAATCACTCCTCGGGGGATAGCCACATTATAATCCCTTCTCTATTCTCCTCCTGGGATCTTGGGCATGCAGATGTGTGCAGTGTGAGTTTCAAGCCACGGGATCTGGGATTTGAACTGTAGTTGGCCATGTGAGAGTCCAGCAACATAACCACTACACCATGTACTGGCCCTGCCTTTTCACTTTCCAGTGGCTTATTTTGATGAGCAGAAATTTTTTACTTTAATGAAATAAAATCTCATTCTTTTCCTGTTATTGTTTATTTTTTACTTCTATGTTCGTTTAGATAATCAGTTTGAATATAGCAAAAACACTTTTTCTATGATTTAGTGTAAGCTGCCGTGTGTTCTCACTTGAAGTTTACAGCTTTTCTGTTTCAATATATATAATCCATTATAGTTCTTAGACTATATATAGAAATGTAATATTTATTTTTATTTTTAGTAAATACAATAGTTGATGTCTATACAGTTGAACAAGTAAAGGCAAAAGCTTTGCAGAGTGAGGGAAAAGCCGACCCTTTTTTTGGCATTCTCTACGCTTACATCTCCACACTGAACATTGATGATGAAACTACAAAAGTAGTTCGGAATAGATGGTAAGGATCCAAATTACTTTTAACAAATTCATTTTTATAAGAAATGGTGTTAGTAAATGTAAGACCCTATAAGAAAGCTATTCCTGGACAAATAGTGATTATGAATTTGAGAGAAATGTATCAATAAACCATACTGAAAGTCTCCATGGCAAACTATTTGGATTAAAAAAGTTTTAGGGACCAGCAAATGGCGTAATGGTTATGTCACTGGACTCCCATGTAGTGGACTGTGGTTCAAGTCCCGGACCTGATGACTTAAAACGCATGCTGGGCCCATGTGTGTGCCCAAGATCCTGAGAGGAGAATAGAAGAGAAGGGATTGTGGTGTGGCCATTGCCCTGGGGGATGATTTCTCTCTGTCTCTCTGTCCCTCTGGCGAGCACACCCGCCCTATACCAAAATTTCTCCAAAGCAAAAACAGTTTTACTGAGGGGCCAGCAGATGGCATGGTGGCTAAGGTGCTGGGACTCCCAGTGGCAGACTGTGGCTCAAATTCTGGACCTGGCAGCTTGCTTTCTAGCTTTCTCTCTCTCTCTCTGGTGAGTGCATGTGCCCTGTAGCAAATTAAAGAATGATAGTAATGATAAATAAAATGAAATAATTATTTTTAAAAATTACTATTGCTTGGGCCAGTAGGCAGTATGGTGATTAAAGTGCTGGCCTTCTACGTGGTTGACTGTGATTTGAGTTCTGGACCTGGTGGCTTGAAAATCATGCCGGGCATGTGAGTGTGCGTGCCTAAAATCTCAGGAGGAGAATGGAGGAGAGAGGATTATGGCGTGGCCGTCCCTCCTAAGGGGTCATTTATTTTCCCTCTCACTCTCTCTCTCTGGTGAGCACATATGCCTTATGGCAAGAAAAAAGGAAAAAGTCTTAAATATTATTGTTTTTTAAAGTAAGATATAGTCCACTTTATTTCTGCAATCCTAAAATGTAAAGATATAAAACTTTTTTAGAAATCTTTTTGCTATAGGGCACATGTACTTGCCTGAGAGACAGAGACAGAGAGACAGAAAGTGAGAAATCACCCCCTCCCCCCCAGGGGGATGGCCATGCCGCAATCCTTTCTCCTCCATTCTCTTCTCAGGATTTTGGGCATGCACGAACATGTGCCTGGCGTGAGTTTTAAGCTGTCTGGGCTGGGACTTGAACCGCAGTCAACTATGTGGGAGTCCAGCAATGTAACCATTATGCCACCTGCTAGTCTCCTGTCATAAACTTTTTCTTTTTTTGAGAGGTTTATGCCATAGGGCGTGACAGAGACAGACAGAGAGACAGAAAGTGAGAAATCACCCCCCAGGGGGGATGGCCATGCCGCAATCCCTTCTCCTCCTTTCTCCTCTCGGGATGTTGGACCAACATGCACACACGCCCAGCGTTTGTTTAAGCCACCAGGTCTGGCACTTGAAGCATGGTCAACTACATGGGAATCCAGCGACATAGCCATCACGCTGACTACTGGTCCCACCTGTCAGAGACTTCTAGCTGGGATGAGGAGCTTGTTCTCTACGTTAGCAGAGAGCTTTTGCTCGCAGTGCCCTGTGGTAGTATAACGACAGTGTTCAAGACCTGACTGTCCAATTAATGGTGCATATGACTTCCAGCCTCTCCAAGGTCAGGGTTCGTACCTACTTGCATAGAAATTGCTCTCTGGGATCTTAGCTAAATGTTATTGCCAAAGTCTCCCTGTGGGTTATTTATTTATTTATTTTTTAAGATCCTGGGTTCAAGAGGTTACAGTAATTTTTTAAAAATAATTATTTTCTTTAACTTCATTTATCATTATTATTATTTTCCAGTCTGGGTCAGAGAGAGACAGAGAAAGAGAAGGAAAGTGAGAAAGCAAGCCACCAGGTCCAGGACTTGAACCACAGTCAACCATGTGGGAGTCTAGTGCCTTTAACTACCATGCCACCTGCTGGCCCCTCCCTGTGGGTTTTTGTCATGAAAATTTTTATTGAGGTAATTTTAGACTCACATGAAGTTATAAAGGTGACCTCCCCCTGTGTCTTTCGCTCAATCCCCCCAGTGGTAAGATTTGGCAAGGTATTTTTACATCATAGACAGAAAACTGACCTTCACTCAGCACAATGGTCTTGCGCACATCTCCCCAGATTTCCAGGCACTCATCTGTGTGTGAGCAGCTGTGGAACTCAGGCTTGCCGGGAAGATAAGACCAGCACAGCCACCCTAACTGGAAGGGCATGACAGAGCGCAAGGCAGCGCTGAGCAAAGCTCTGCCCGTGTTCCAGGAAGGGGAGGAGTGTGGTGGTGTGGGGAGGGAAGCCTCCAGCAGGGAAATGAGCCCGCACTGGAGCTCAAGGGCAGGGCAGGGACCCCAGCAGAGGAGATGGAGGGAGGCAGGACAGTGAGAGGACAGGGTACCCGGTTTCAGGGAAATCACAAGGAAACACCTGTGCATTGTTTCTTCTGTTTTGTAGCCTGACCGCACTGAGCAATCAGTTAGTGCCTCACCTGCGGGCTTAGGCTTTTAAGTGATAATTTTGCTAGCAATGAAATCTGTCACTTAGGGCTGCCACATTTTACCACTGTCCTTGTCTCTCCTAGTTCCAGCTGTGGCTACAAAGTAAAAGAAGCATCTGAGCCATGCACAACTTGCAACCGAGATCCTGCAGAATTTAGATCTGCGACTCTCAGCTTTGACATGCTGATTGATCTTACTGACCACACAGGTACCCTCCACTCCTGCAGCCTCACGGGAGAGGTTGCTGAGGAGGCGTTGGGCTGCACGGTAAATACCAAAAGGGAAGAAATGTATTGAAGTATTTCCAAATTGAATTCTCTTCCCCAATAATACAGGTTATTTTGGTGAACATTTGATAGAAATTCGTCCATAAGGAAGTCTGGGAAAAATTCCTCTTGATTTAGACATTCTGGTTTAGTGAATAGTTGCACGCTGTGTATTAAAACCTTAGTCAACAGTGACTGCTATGGGTAATAACTGAAGGTTTTAGAGGGCTGTGCAAATAAACATGGTATTTTACATAGTCAGGTAGCCATAGCTAGAGCAACATGCTAGAGATGTCAGTCAGTCAGGGGGGCTCTTCCAGAAGGAGGCTTTAGAGATGTTTAACCTACTCAGCCTTTTTAAATTTAATTTTAAAAATTTATTTATCTGTTTGTTGTGTCTTTCAAGCTGCCACGTCTGGGACTTGAACCATGGTCAGCCATGTGGGAATGCATTGCCTTAACCACCATGCTACTTGCTGGTCCCCCACTTAGTCTTACAAGTCAGCTGTGAGTCTTCTCCCTGGTCTGCAGCTATACAATTTAGAGATTAGCACATGTATTTGTCAGTGGGCACTGGCTTTTTATTGTTAAAAGCCAGCTTATGAAATTTACCACTAAACTCAGATTTCTGTTTCCACCTTTTTGTTTGTTTGTTTCCACTTTATTGAGAGGTTTTCCTTGCTGAGCCACTCTATTCGCTTTAGAGGTTCAGTTGATAGCTTTTCTTGCCTTATTTCCTGTATCAAAAGAACTGAACTACAATTGTGCTCAATAAAATCCTATTTGGGGCCGGCTCCGTGGCCTAGTGGTTAAGGCAGCTGGATCCCACATGGCTGAGTGCATGGTTCAAGTCCTGGCCCTGGCTGCTTGAGAAACACATGTGCACTCAAATTCCCAAGAGGAGGGAGAGGTGGAAAAGGGATTGTGATAAGGCCATGCCCCATGGGGGCTGCTTTATCTGCTATCTCTGTCTCTCCCTCTAACATCAACGACAAAAAAATTCCCTTTCTAGTGAGCTAATTAAGTTCCACATTGTTGGCAAAATGAGTCATCTATGTAGACTTGAGAAGTAATTTGTCTGATTCTTTTTCAACCAGGTAAATGAGTTTCTTGCAATGACAGATGAACAGAAAACAGCACTAAAATGGCAATTTCTTTTGGAAAGAAGCAAAGTATATTTAAAAGTTGGTATATTTACAGTACCGTGTTACCCTCTATATTGAAACAATGGAAAACTTACGTAAATTAAATTAGGGATGTTTTTATACTTAGGTAAATATAAGTTAGGGGTTTTTTGTTTGTTTGCTGCCATAAAGGCAGCACATGTGAATCCCACATGTGCTTGTGGTGGTTGCGGGGAGAGAGAGAGTGAAAAGTTACTCCCCAGGGTGGGTGACCATGTTGCAATCCCTTCTCCTCTATTCCCCTCTTGGTATTTTTAGGCATACACACACATATGGTGTGAGTTTCAAGCTGCCGAGTCTGACCAAAACCACAGTCAACCATGTGGGGATCCAGCACTTTAACCACTATGGCACCCGCTGGCCCCAAAGAAAAGTTTAAAACATATTAATGAGCACACGTTCCACTAGTAGGCAGAACAATGTCAGCTCAGGTGATGCCGCCTTTAGAAAATGATGTGCGGGCCAGCCCTTGGCCTGGTGGTTAAGATGGCTGGATCCCACATGGCTGACAAGGTTCACGTTCTGACCCAGTGGCTTGAAAAACATACTGGAGGCAGGAACAGCAGGTGGCGTAGTGGTTATGTCACTGGACTCTCACATGGCCAACTGAGGTTTGAGTCCCAGACCTGGTGGCTTCAAAATCACACTGGGTGTGTGTGTGTGCCCAAGATTGTAGGAGGAGAATGGAGGAAAAGGGATTGCAGCGTGGCCATCCTCCCCAGGAGATGATCTCTCACTTTCCCTGTCTCCATCTCTCTGGTAAGCATGCACCCCTAAAGCAAAAACCTATTAAAAAAAAAAAAAGGAAAGGAGAACATACTGGATGTACATATGTGTATCCCCAAAGTCCCCAAAAGAAGGAGAAAGGATTGAGGTGTGACCATGCCACATGGGGGTGCTTTCTCACACTCTCTCTCTAGTGAATGTATATGCCCTTTGGCAAATTAAAAAAAAAAACACATAAACTAGAACCAACAGATGGTGTAATGGTTACGTTGCTGGACTCCCACATAGTCTACTGCCGTTCGAACCCTGGACCCATCAACTTAAAACTCACGCCGGGCGCGTGTGCGTGCGTGCCCAAGATCCCAAGAGGAGAATGGAGGAGAAGGGACTGTGGTGTGGCCATCCCCCCCAGGGGGTGATTATTTTTCGCTTTCTGTCTCTCTTTCTCTGTCTCTCTGGCAAGCTCACATGCCCTAGAGCAAAAACATCTCTTAAAAAATAAATATTATAAAAAGTAAATAAAAAATAAACAGTGGGTATTGATTAGAGAATGAGAATGAAAGAGGCAGACACCTCAGAATTACTATGAAAATAGCTTTGATCTGGGACCAGCAGTTAGTGTAATGGCTATGTCGCTGGACTCCCACGTAGTCGACCGTGGTTTGCGTCCTGGACCCGGTGGCTTAAAACTCATGCCAGGTGCGTGTGCGTGCGTGCCCAAGATCCCAAGAGGAGAATGGAGGAGAAGGGATTGCGGCGTGACCATCCCCCCTGGGGGGGTAATTTCTTGCTTTCTGTCTCTCTGTCTCTCTCTGTCTGGCGAGTGCATGCGCCCTATAGCGAAAATCTCTCTAAACAAACAAACAAACAACAAAAAAACCCAGAATGTGTCATTTAAAAAACAAGAATGTATGGGCCAGCCATAGTGTGGTTGTAAAGGCAGCTGAATCCCACATGGCTGACTGCATGGTTTGAGCCCAGGACCTGGTGGCTTGAAAAGACGTCCCAGGTGCTCATGTGTCATGCCCAAAATCCTGAGAGGAAATGGAAGGGATGGCAGTGTGGCCATGCCCCAAGGGTGCTTTTTTACTTTCTCTCTCTCTCTCTGTCTGTCTCTCTCTGGTGAGTACATATGCCCTATAGCCAATTAAAAGAAAGAAAGAACTTACATTGCTTGGCTAATATGTTAAAAACAATGTATTTTTTTGGAGAGGTTTTCGCTATAGGGCGCGTGCGCTCGCCAGACAGAGACAGACAGAGAGACAGAAAGCGAGAAATCACCCCCCGGGGGGGAGGGCCACTCCACAATTCCTTCTCCTCTCGGGATCTTGGGCACACATGCACACGTGCCTGGCATGCCACTGGGTCCAGGACTCAAACCGCGACCAACTACATGGGAGCCCAGCGACATAGCCATTAGGCCAACTGCTGGTCCCAACAATGTATTCTTATATGCATTGAACATTTTAAATATTCATCATGCCTTAATTAAAAATAACACCTACTTAAAATGGTTCTTTTGGGTTTCAAAGAGAGGTATTCATTTTAATGTTTTCAAATATATAGTAATATTATTATGTCCCTATAAATCTGATTTTAGTGTTAAAGAATTATTTCCAAAAAGAGTAAAGCCTTGAACACTCATTAAAGATTTAAGTCATTAATTACTGAAGGAATCAGTAAGTTGCGGGGAAAAGGAGAGGTTCAAAGATAATCAGGGAAACTAGGCACGTACGTGGGCAATCAGAATCACCGAAACTTTTGCTTAAGATGCAACAGTGCTCTCTCGCCCAGGGTGGAAGCGAGGCATCTCCACCAGGTGAAAGATGCGGGGCTTTCCTTTCCATGAGCCAGGGTCATGTGGTCTCTGCGGGCTCCCTCCAGCCGCAGTTACAGACCAGCTCAGCCGGTGCAGTGGGCAGTGCAGACCTGCTTAGGGGCAGACCACTCTGAAGGTACTCCCACCAGCACGAGACCTGGGAGCATGCCTTTGAGAGAGTGCCCAGCTACGTTTACTGGCCAAGGAGTTATTTGTAATTTTTAGAAAAGAATGATTATTTCTTCATGTATTTGTATTTGACCAAGAGAGAGAGAGACAGTAAGAAAGCTAGCTGGACTTGGGCCGCGGTTGGTCACATGGGAGTCTGCTGTCTCAACCGGCACCACCTACCGACCCTCCACTGGCCATTTAAAACGTTCCACAGTTCTTTCCAAGGCGAGTACACTTTCCTCAGTCTTTGAAACTGAACTGGTGGATGTGTCTTTCTGCTCTATATTAACTAAAACGCTAGTGGAATTGCTTTGTAAATGATATGAAACAAGATAGTGTTATTAATAAATTGTATTGGGACCAGCAGTTAGCGTAATGGCTATGTCGCTGAACTCCCATATAGTCAACCGCAGTTCGAGTCCCAGACCCGGTGGCTTAAACTCATGCCGGGCGCGTGTGCATGCTTGCCCAAGATCCTGAGAGGAGAATGGAGGAGAAGGGATTGAGGTGTGGCCATCTCCTCTGGGGGGTGATTTCTCGCTTTCTATCTCTCTGTCTCTCTGTCTTTCTGGTGAGTGCACGCACCCAATAAGAAAAAAAAAAAAGAAAGAAAAAAAATTGTGCCACCCTGTCCTGTAGTTTCATATCATGTCACTGGTACAGGCTAATGCTAGCACAGCCATTGGTCGGGACATGCTATGTCCTTTTTCTTTTCTTTTTTGACAGATTTTTGTTATAGGGTGTTTGTGCTCAACAGAGAGACAGAAAGCAAGAAATCACCCCCCAGGGGACGGCCACACTGCAATGCCTTGTCCTCTATTCTCTTCTTGGGATTTTGAGCATACATGCGCACACGCCTGGTGTTGAGTTTTAAGTCGCCTTGTCCGGGACTCGAACTGCAGTCAATTATGCGGAAGTCCAACGATGTAACCATTACACCATCTGTTGGTCCCTCTATATCCTTTTTCTATAAGTTGAGGTTGGAATCCCAACTCTCCGACCTGAGAGAAATGTCAGGCACTAGGACATGGGTTTTTACAAAATGACCGTCAGAAGTTCGATCCATGGTTTCTCGGCTGCACTCTGCCTGAGACCAGAACACTTTCTGTTGGCGTAGGAGTGTGGCTGAAGCTTACATTACATCTGTAAATGAGGCTTGTGCAGCTGGTGGTGATCGTTGGTTTTGACATCATCTACAATTAGATAGTAAAACTAACCCTCTGCCTCTCCTTTCCCTGTAGTTTGTCTTGTCACAAAGAGCACGGGCCGGACTGAGGATTAGCGTCCTCGCCTGTAAACTTGCAGATCCTGTTGAGGCCAGCAGGAACTTGTCTGGACGAGGGCGTGTTTAAACCACATATTACTTTAAACTCTAGAAAAGTACAGGAGTTGTAACTCACTTTAAAATGGAATATTGGTTGGAAAATTATGGACAAAATTGTGTTTTGTTGCCGTCCCCTCCTGCCTGGAAGAGATGCACAAGAGTTAATAAACCCGTTTGTTCTTCCACGCAGATGAGGATGCTTTCTTTCCTTAAGCCACTTTGCTCTGTCTCAGCTCCCTGGGGAAAGCTAGACCCTGAGCTACCACTTAGCTTTTGCAGTGGCTCGTCATCTCACAGGTCACTGTTGGGGCTCCCTGGACAGCGGCGGGGACAACAGCCGTTGTGGGCAGCATTGGGCAGCTGCCTCGGCGCCACAGAGCAGTCTGACCTCTCTCCTGGGATGACGCTCTGAGTGACCAAGCGCCAGCATAGGCTGAGTCAGCAGGGAGGAGACCAACTTCTTAAGGTGCGTGGGCAGCTCCTGACTCTCAGAAGCTCTGCAGGGGCCGCTGCACAGTGTTAGGGCGACAGCCACCCTTCGCCTCAGCTTTATCTGCTGCTAGCTCCTCGACTTGCTTTGGCACAGACCCCTGCTTGTGAAGCCCCACCACTAACACAGCTCTGACATACACCGTCTGGAAGGCTTGGCCTACGTACGTTAGGTCTAGCCCTTCTGAAGGCTGCGCATCATTTGCCGCAGGGCTGGGAAAAAGTGAGTACGTGGGACTTGCACAGAGCTGCCGTGGGACTTGCACAGAGCTGCTGTGGAGAGCTTACCTGTTCAGCGAGGCGTCCTCTGGCTTTCACCTTGTACAGCCACGGGGAGGGATGGGAGCTGCCCCAGGTGTGTCCTGGGGGTGGTTCTGTGCCACAGGAGAAAGGGTTGGGCCTTGCTGTACAAAATGGGCCTGGTGAAATCTTCCCCTGCCCCTCCAGGAGGAGAAAGGGCTTGCTGAGCAACGTGAGTCGTGAATGGGCGGTGGATAGGCAAAGGAGGGTGAAGAAGGCAGGGGCTAGCCCAGGCACTGGGCGAGGGGCGGGGACAGGAGGCAGGTGGGCTGAGGGCGCAGCCAGCACAGATTCCCACTGGGTCTGTGCCCAGAACTCGGGGTGAGGAGGGACGTGGCCCCAATGGTGCGGGAGCTGGCGCCCTGACCTGTGGCAGCGGGTCCCCAACACTGGGCCTGGGCTCCTCCAGTGCTCGGCCTCACAGCACTGGCTGCTGTGCTGCTGGCATCAGGTGCGGGATGCCGATGTTCTCGCAGCGGGGCATCAGCAGTGCCAGCTCCTCAGCCCAGCCTGGAGCCCCCAGTCTGGCATCCCAGTGCGTCCAGGTTGTGCAGAAAGTCGTCCTTGAACATGGTCAAGTGCAAGGTGGCATGGGCCCTTTTTCCTAGGCAATCTGGCAAAGTATCGAAGTTCTAAAGTACAAACTATGTAAGCCCTTTCACCTCTAAGTTTTCCTCTGAGGAAATGAACAAGGGCCAGATGATGGGTACTTGTATCATTGTTCCTAACAGCAAGCGTCTGAAACCTGTGCGGCCTGAACAGGGCTCTCCAGTTTCATGGGGCTAGCAGGCGGCACGGTGGTTGAGGCACTGGACTCCCACGTGGCTGACGGTGGTTCAAGTCCTGACCTGGATGCTTGCTTTCTCACCTTCCCTCTCTTTCCGTTTCTCCCTTTCTCATCTCTCCCTGGTGAGTGCATGTGACCTATAGCAAGTCAAATAATAAGAGTAAATAAAATTAAATTAATAAAAAACAAAAACAAAAAAGGGATCTCCAGTCCCACCCAGACCTCCTTTACAGTGTGAATTAACCCCTCAGCCCCTTTGTCTCTGCTTTATTTGTAGTAGCCCCGGAGTATACCGCTAGCTCCTTGCCTCCCTGCCATTCCAGGGGCCTGCTTCGGGTCACAGACTCCTCCCTGTAGAGCCCCAGCACTGCTGTCAGCTTGTGGGTCTGGACCAATCTCTCAGCTTCTGTGAGGCCAGAGAATCGCCTGGAGAGGTGAGAGCGCAAGGGGAGCAGATTCTGGTGCCCACAGACTCCGCTCCAGAGCGCCCTCGAGACCACCAGCACCCTGAAGCTCGTCCCAAGCTCCAAGGCCACTTTTTAGAGCCTCTCCCTTTCGGCTTCCTTCACTGTCCATCTCCCGAGTGCACTCCTCAGTGAGTTACCGGAACCAGGTCTCCACCTTAGCTCTGCTTCCGGGGCGCGTGTTCGAAGCTACAGCACCAGCAATGACCATGCTCACCTATACTCACTGGCCTGGAAGATGTTCATGATGTATTAAAGGGAGGTATGATGCTCATATTTATAAATGCCCAATGAACAGGCTTTTTAAAAGACTTATTTCAACTTTATTATATTCTAATTTGACCAGAGAGAGATGGGGTGGGGGGCTGTGAGAAAGCTAGTCACCAGGTCTGAGATCTGAACCATGGTTGGCCATGTGGGAGTCCAGCGCCTTTAACCACCATGCCACTTGCCGGCCCGAAATGAACAGGTTTTTAAAAAGCACTGGAAGAACAGCCGTCAAGTCACGTGTCCTCTGTGCTACTGTGTGCAGAGTGTGCTCCTCAGTGTGATGGCAGCTCCTTTCCTTACGGGAGAACGGCCCTGTTCTCAGGAGATGCCTGTGAGGGGGCAGTGCTTCCTGCAGGCCCCTGCACAAGGGGTTTCCAAGATGAGGGGTGTGCGTGCATGAGTGTACATGCACAGACGAATGCCCACACAGGCTGTGCCCCACAGCGTAAGGCACACGTAGCTGGGACCAGCGGGTGGCGGGGCGCTCACGTTTCTAGACCCCCACATGGCCGGCTGTGGTTCAAGTTCCAGACCCAGTGACCTGGAAATCATGCCCGCTGTGTGTGCGTGCGTGCCCAAGATCCTGGGGGAGAAGGGGAAGGGGTTGTGGTGTGACCATGCTCCCTGGGAGGGTGACTTCTCACTTTCCCTCTCACTGTCTCTGTCTCCGGCGAGCACGCACGCTCATGGAAATGTGTGTTATGAAAAAAACTATCTGTGGGCTTCAACAATTTTTTGCACCATGCTAAACTTGTATTTAATTCCACTTTTTTCATAACATTTTGAAGTCTTCTGTACAGAGGACAAACAGCAGATGTTGACAATAGCTGAATGTAGTGAAGGGCACATGGAGCTCACTGCATTAGTCTTTCAACGTCCTCATAGGCTTTTATTCAAAATAAGACGCTAGGGAGAGAAGGATCTGGGTGCTGGGGTTACTGGTTGTGGTGACATCAGGACTTCTATTAGCGTCTCGGTTCTGGAGTCTTACACCCAGGGCTTTGTGTGCCACATGCACCAGCCCTGTGGTGCTGTTGGGTGTGTGTGACAGAAACTTGTCGCACCACTAGGGTGAGCAACATCGCCCCAGAGGTGCCGTGCACTCCCTGGGTGCTGGCTTAAGGCTGCCCTACCCCACTGGGGCTGCACGCCAACGCTGCCCCTACCCCACTGGGGGCTGCATGCCAACGCTGCCAACGCTGCCCCTACCCCACTGGGGCTGCACGCCAACGCTGCCCCTACCCCACTGGGGGCTACCCGCCAACACCG
>NW_006159653.1:1667510-1672454 GCF_000334495.1 Tupaia belangeri chinensis | reverse complement strand
TGGGCCCAGCGGGTGGCGGGGCGCTCACGTTTCTAGACCCCCACATGGCCGGCTGTGGTTCAAGTTCCAGACCCAGTGACCTGGAAATCATGCCCGCTGTGTGTGCGTGCGTGCCCAAGATCCTGGGGGAGAAGGGGAAGGGGTTGTGGTGTGACCATGCTCCCTGGGAGGGTGACTTCTCACTTTCCCTCTCACTGTCTCTGTCTCCGGCGAGCACGCACGCTCATGGAAATGTGTGTTATGAAAAAAACTATCTGTGGGCTTCAACAATTTTTTGCACCATGCTAAACTTGTATTTAATTCCACTTTTTTCATAACATTTTGAAGTCTTCTGTACAGAGGACAAACAGCAGATGTTGACAATAGCTGAATGTAGTGAAGGGCACATGGAGCTCACTGCATTAGTCTTTCAACGTCCTCATAGGCTTTTATTCAAAATAAGACGCTAGGGAGAGAAGGATCTGGGTGCTGGGGTTACTGGTTGTGGTGACATCAGGACTTCTATTAGCGTCTCGGTTCTGGAGTCTTACACCCAGGGCTTTGTGTGCCACATGCACCAGCCCTGTGGTGCTGTTGGGTGTGTGTGACAGAAACTTGTCGCACCACTAGGGTGAGCAACATCGCCCCAGAGGTGCCGTGCACTCCCTGGGTGCTGGCTTAAGGCTGCCCTACCCCACTGGGGCTGCACGCCAACGCTGCCCCTACCCCACTGGGGGCTGCACGCCAACGCTGCCCCTACCCCACTGGGGCTGCACGTGAACGCTGCCAACGCTGCCCCTACCCCACTGGGGCTACACGCCAACGCTGCCCCTACCCCACTGGGGCTGCGCGTGAACGCTGCCCCACCCCACTGGGGCTACATGCGAACAATGCTGCTCCGTATACCTTTAGCTTGCCCCACACCTGGCAAACTTATCTCAGCTGAACTTTGTACCCACTAGCTAGAGTAATAATTTTTTTTTGAGAAGTTTTTTTGCTATAGGGCGTGTGCACTCGCCAGAAAAACAGAGAGAGACAGAGAGACAGAAGGCGAGAAATCACCTCCCGGGGGTGTGTGTGTGTGTGTGTGTGTGGCCGGGGACTAGTGTGAGTGCGTGTGTGTGTGTGATGCCGCAATCCCTTCCCCTCCCTTCTCCTCTTGGGAACTTGGGCACGCACGTACACGCGCCCTGCCTGAGTTTAAGCCACCGGATCCAGGACTCGGACCATGGTCGATTATGTGGGAGTCCAGCGACATAGCCAACTGCTGGTCCCACACTCCACGTTTTCTAGAAGGCCTAGAGAACACATATCGGGTGCCTCTCTCCCTTTCTGTCATTTTGGTTAATTACTGGAAGATGACAGTTCCAGCCAAAAAGGCTAAAAAAATTAAAAAAAAAAAAAAAAGAGACAATTTCAATGTCCAAAAATTGAGCACTGACTTCAGAGTCTAATGCAACCACTGAAAATAATACTGTAGAAATGTGTTGAATATTCTGGATAGTCACAGTATACCATGAAAAACCAGATATGGTAGTTAGAAAATTACAGTGCTATCCATGGATGGGAGGGTGTACACCAATGCCCAACTTCGGCTCTTCGAGTAGGTAAAGAAAGTTTTGAGTATTCTGCTCTTTGGCTGTGCTTTGTGACTCTTCTGTAATAAGCATGTACTACTAAGCAATTAAAAACGAAACCAGGCCCAGCAGCAGTAGTGCTGGAAGTCCAGGCCATGTGGGGAGTCTGGGCTCATTTCCTGCCTTCCCCTAAAGCAGGGCAGTGGTGCCACCGCCGGTCCCAAGTAAAGTGAGTGAAGCAGGAGGAGCATGACCTGTTGAGACCCTATCCAAACAAGACCAACCCCTCCTACAGAGCTATTGACGGTGAAAGTAATTTAGCATGACATTTTTAAAAAGTAATTATTTTAGGGACCAGCAGTTGGTGTGATGGCTAAGTCGATGGACTCCCATGCAGTCGCAGTTCGAGTCCCGGACCTGGTGGCTTAAACTCATGCCAGGCCTGTGTACGTGCGTGCCCAAGATCCCGAGAGGAGAATGGAGGAGCAGGGATTGTGGTGTGATTTCTCGCTTCCTGTCTCTCTTTCTGGTGAGAGCACATACCCTATAGCAAAAACCTCTCAAAAAAAAAAAAAAAAAAGAATTATTTTATTTAACTTTATTTATTTATTTAAATTTGACCAGAGAGGAACAGATTGAGAGAAAGTGAGAAAACAAGCCTCCAGGTCCGGGACTCAGCCTACAGTTAGTCATGTGGGAGTTCAGCGCCCTTAACCACTACGCCACTGTCAGCCCCTAGCATGACATTTAATAGGCAAATTCCATATGGCACTTCATAAGAAATTGTAACTTAAACACAAGGCTAATACCCAAGTGTCTGAATACGACCTGTAAGACGCAGGCTGCAGCACGGGTAAGACTTTGGGGTCTGTGGTCTCGGGAGAGCTGCTGCACGGAATGCCCCATGGCCAGGCTTCCTGGGCTCCTCATCTAGGCTGTCTAACGCAGATGCAGTAAGCCCGACCTCCCAGCTTTGGGCAGGGCACATCAGACAGGGAAGCATGGGCTGAACTGTGCTTGCACCAGCCAAGAGTGCTCAGGAAACACTAACCATCATTGCACACTTGGACGTGTTGGGCGTGGGGGCAGCCTTCTGGACGTGCCAACAGCAGGGGCTCCCACCTGCTCCGTGGACCCTGACTGCCGCCAGGCTCCCCGGCAGCTGCCCTGCATTCACAGAAGGGTGCAGGCTGGAGGGAAAGCAACACTCAGGCCATTCACCTTCCCTGAAGCTTCATCTCTGGGAAGTAGAGGAGTCAATTAATAGTGAACAGTGCTTAGGAGGCCGAGGTTCAAAGTCAAAGTCCAGGGGCCTACACCCCACAAGAAGTACCCCTTCTCAGTACTGGGGAAAAAGGATACTCTCAGGCCACACAGACAGCTCACTTATTTGGAAAATAATGTCAAAATTATCTTTCAAACTCAGAATCTAAGGGTCACCCTAAATAAGCAGGTGAGCACCCATCAATTATTCGCTTCTTAAATAGAATTTTTAAATTAGTTACGTGGAGCAATATTTTCCCGCATTTCCCTGGTAAGAGCCACTTAAGGGGCTGGCAGGTGGCGTGGTGGTTAAGGGTGCTGGATTCCCACATGACCAACTGTGGTTCAAGTCCTGGACCTGGGGTCTTGTTTTCTCACTTTCCCTTTCTCTCTGTGTCTCTGTCTGGTCAACTTGAAAAATAATAATAACAAACAGAATTAAATAAGCAATTCTTTTTTTTTTGGAGAGGTTTTTGCTATAGGGTGCGTGCACTCCCCAAAAAGATAGAGAGACAGAGAGACAGAAAGCGAGAAATCACCCCCCGGGGGGGATGGCCACGCCACAATCCCTTCTCCTCCATTCTCCTCTTGGGATCTTGGGCATGCATGCACACGTGCCTGGCATGAGTTTAAGCCACCAGGTCCAGGACTTGAACCGTGGTCAATTACATGGGAGTCCAGTGACATAGCTATTATGCTAACTGCTGATCCCAAAATAAACAATTCTTTAAAAAAAGAGTCACGTAAGAGTCCTCATATACACAGATTCCTTTGGAATTAATTCAGATGGGCTAGTAATTTCAAATTTTTATTTTTATAAATGCCTCCAGATGATTATCAGAATCAAGAAAACTTGTGAGATGTGTGTGTGTGTGTGTGTGTGTGTGTATATATATATATTTTATATATATATATATATATATATATATATTCCTTTTTTTTTTGTAATTTTTTAAGCTGCAGGGTTCAGGACTCCAACAACAGAGAGCCATGTGGGACTGGGTGGCTTTAGCCACCACACCACCGGCTGGCCCAGTCCCAGGAAATCTGTCTGACTTGAGGCTCCCTTTACAGCTTTAAGTGTTGAACTTTTTTTCCTAGCATGACTCACGGAAAAGTCGTGTCCAGTCCCGTTGTATGAAAAGAATGAGGTCTTCTGAACATCTGGTGTGACACACTCTCTTCAGAGGAATCGGATCCTTTACTTTGGTTGGAACATCCCTGTCCCAGCTCTTCCAGATCACGTGTTTTTGAAAGGCCTCCCTTCCTGCAGTGGAGGTGTGACAATCAATCATACTTGGATTCGCATAAAGGACAGTCACGTCTAATAGCCGTTGCTCCCTTCCTCCTGACCCCGAGGAAGTAGGACGCTGTGTAGACTCAGCGTTCTGGCCTCTCCACCCTGAATCTCATACTGACGACCCCGTGAATGCCGGCCTCAATCTCGTCGTTTTCTTTAACCGGCCCAACTCCCTTGGGCGTCCCGGTCAAGATGATATCCCCCTCTTCCAAGGTCATGATCTTAGAGACGTAGCTGATGATGTACGGGATGGAGAAAATCATGGCGGAGGTGTCACCCTCCTGTCTGAGCTCGCCGTTGACCTTCAGCCAGAGCTTCAGCTGGTGAGGGTCCGGGACCCTCTCCTTGGGCACGAACGCGCTGACGGGGCAGGAGCCGGTGAAGCTCTTGGCCAGCGTCCAGGGCAGCCCCTTCTTCTTGCACTCGTCCTGCACGTCTCTGGCGGTCATGTCCAGGCACAGGGCGTAGCCGGCCACGTAGTCCATGGCCGCGGCCTCGGGCACGGCGCGCCCGCGCTTGCCCATCACCACCGCCAGCTCCAGCTCGTGGTGCAGGTTGCGGGTGTGGGCGGGAAGCGGGATCGGGGTGCCCTCGGGGGCGTAGGCGGTGGACGGCTTCAGGAAGAGCACCGGCTCGCTCAGCACGGCGCTGCGCATCTCCTTGACGTGGTCGGCGTAGTTCCTGCCCACGCAGACGATGTTCTTGCCCCACTCCCAAAAGCGCGACAGCGACTTAGCGGCCATGGCGCCGGCGCCGCTGCGGCCCTCGGACGTCACGTGACCCCGCCGCCCGGGCCCGGCGCCTACGGCAGGCCCGGGGGGGGGG
>NW_006159653.1:1658480-1666867 GCF_000334495.1 Tupaia belangeri chinensis | reverse complement strand
CACCGTCCACGCTGCAGGTGCCGGCCCCGGCGGGCAGACCAGGCGGACGCGCCCCCGGTGGGCTCTGGGCCCCGGCTGCCCAGCCTGCAGTCCCGACCGCCTCGCGGTGGCGTTTCGGCCCTGATTTCGCAAGCCCCCGTTCCTTCGGATCTGACGTATCTAGCTGGCGAAGCAGTAGGGGCTGTAGGTTAACCCGGCGCCCTGTGAGCGGGTTAGCAGTGACCTACATGAGCGCCGAGACTGGGTGGGAAGGCGCGAGCAGCGCCGCCGCTGGCCAAGCTCACACCGAGCTGAAAGCAGTCAGGTTCCCGACCCAGGTCAGCCTGTCCGCGCTGACAGTTTTTGCATCGGGGCCAGGCTGAGTCGCAAGGGGGCTGTGGGGAGTTGGCGAGCTGCAGAAGCCTGTTTAAAGGGAACCCCAGCATTGGGTGCCCCCAGTTCAAGAGAAGCCAGGGCTGTGAGGCGTCTTGAGTTTTGAGTTTTAAACAAATCTCTGGACTTGGACTTGGTTCAGACTTTGGACTGCAGGTCTGTGACCTCTGCTTATGCAAAATATCTCAGTTGGGCGGGGCATTTTCCAGGCAGTGTGGGCCAGGTGCCTTTATTTTTAATGAATTATTATTTTGTTTTAGTTTTGCCATAGGGTGACTGTGCTCATGCTCACAGGAGGGAGGAGAGAGAGGAAGTGAGAAATCACCCTCCAGGAGCCGTGGCCATGCCGCCGTCCTCCCTCCATCCTTCTCTCAGGACTCTGAGCACGTAGGCACAGGCTCCTGGGGTGCCTTTCAAGCCGCAGGCCTGGGACTCGGACTGTGCAGTCAGCCACGTGGGACCCGGTCACCTCGACCTTGACCACTGCACCTCTGGCTGCCCACAGGCCAGGTGACCTGTGCAGTGTGTCTGGTGGTGTCGCACCAGATGGACCCTTCCTTAGAAATAAGTGCCGGGCGGCTGGTGGCATAGCGGTTGGGATGGTGGGTCCCACATGCTGACTACGTGGTCCGGACCCAGGGTCTTGAAAAGCATGCCGGGGAGTGATTTCTCACCTTGCCTGTCTCTGTCTGTCTCTGTCGAGTGCCCGTGCCCTATGGTAAAAATCTAAAAATAAAATAAACGCAAGGATCCAAAGGGACAGCCCTGTGTGGGAGAACGCCGACGGGAATGGTACTAAAGCAGCACACACGTGCATTGGCCGCTTCCACGGCCCCGCGGTATGTGCTGGGTCTCACGTGGCGACCATGGTTCGACACCTGACCCAGTCAGCCACCCAGCTGGGCCTGTGAGTGCCCGGGAGGGGGTGAGCAGGAGGACTGGAGGAGGGCTCATGGTGTGGCCAGACCCTGTGGGGCGTGCTTCATGCCTCTCATGCTCTATCATGAGTTAATCTTTTTTTTTTTTTAAGAGCTTTTTTGCCTTACGGTGTGTGTGCTTGCCAGAGAGAGACAGAGACGGTGAGAGGGAAAGTGAGAGATCACCCCCAGGGCGAATGGCCACGTGTCAGTCCTTCCTCTTCCATTCTCCTGGGTTCTTGGGCACGCATGCACATGTGCCTGGTGTGATTTTCAAGCCACAGGTCCAGGATCCAAACTGCAGTTGGCCACATGGGAGTCCAGCGACATAACTGCTACGCCATCTGTGGGCTCTGCACTCATGACTGCTGAAAGAAGGAAAAGCAGGGACCAGCAGTTGGCGTAATGGCTATGTCGCTAGACTCCCATGTAGTCGACTGCAGTTCGAATCCTGGACCCGGTGGCTTAAACTCACGCCGGGCGCGTGTACATGTGTGCCCAAGATCCTGAGAGGAGAATGGAGGAGAAGGGATTGCGGTGTGGCCATGCCCTGGGGCGGGGGGGTGATTTCTCACTTTCTGCCTCTGTCTTTCTGGTGAGCGCACGCGCCCTATAGTGAAAAACCTCAAAAAAAAAAAATACGGTTGGTGCATCTCCCCAGGTTGCCAGTCCCCTGAGGCTCTGATGGCTAGGGCAGCCGGACACCAGGTGTGACCAGCCCTTCACCCGAGCCGTGCCCTGTCCTGTCTGTCCGTGGTGTCGTGGAGGTGCAGAAACGAATCCCCGCCCCTGTGGAACGCTGTTTTAGCCCTCTGCTCTCCACCCCACCCCGCCAAGCCCCGTGTCTGGGCTGCGGGCCTCCTGGATCTAGGGAGGTAGACCGACCTGGGGACTTCACCACCGCGCTCGGGGTGGGCTGGTGGGGTCACTGCCGCGTTACGTTGGGCCTGCTGCTTGCCCGCTTTCCTGGCCGCGGCAGGTGGGGCCACATTCCACGTTGGCAGCTGCGGAGACCCTGCCTGTCCGGTGGTCTGTGTGTTCCGGGAGGTGCCCCATTCTGGCACCTACCGTAGCGTCTCACTGTCTCCTGCCAGCTTTTGTGGCCTCCGCCCCTTTGGAACGAAGGCGAAAGTCCAGCTGTAGATGAAGGGGGTTCTTTGCTGGCCATGCCTTGACCTGCCTCCGGGTGTCGCTTCTCCCAGCTCCTTGCTGCCCTGGCAGGGCCCAGTGGCGTGTCTCTGTCCACTGAGCTCGAGTCCACAGCAGGCGCGGCCTGCCCCGTGGCTCAGAAGCCAGCCTCAGCACTCGCCGCGTCCCGATTCCGCTGTTCCGAGCTGGTGTTTCCCTTGGCCAGTGCCCGGAGAGGGCTCCGAATCACTCCATGCGTCGCCGGCTTGGCGCGGCACCACAGCATGCTGAGGGCGAAGGGCTGGGCCGTGGTGGCCGCTCTGGCCCCTTCTTGCTCTGAGCTGGGCGTGGCCCCAGCACTGCCAGCTGTCGTGCCGCCGCAGGCTGGCAGCCCTGTCCTAGCGCCCCGAACGAGGACAGCAATGTCAGCCCTCGGAAGCGTCTCATTTCCCCGTCACACTCCTGAGTCCTCCGTTAACCAGGACAGTCCTGTTGGGATGGGGGCCCTGCGTGGACCTGACCCGAGCTGCCGTGTCCTCAGGCCCTGCCCTGCTGGGGACCCTCCTCCATCACACGGATTCGAGGAAGAGCTTGGCTGTGGAGCAGGGCACCATGAAGGTGGAGCTGCTGCCCGCGCTGACCGACAACTACATGTACCTGCTCATAGACGACAACACCGGGGAGGCCGCCGCTGTGGACCCCGTGCAGCCCCAGAAGGTGCACCCCTGCTGGCTCCCTGCCCCGGCACGCTGGCTCTGCATCCCCTGGCGGGCCTTAGAACCATGGGGCCCTGCAGCTGTGCTGAAGCTACGTGGGAACCGGTCCTTTTGCCTTTGAAAAGCAAGCTGGTGCCCAGCCGCCCTGGGCAAGCCGGGCCTGTGAGGGTGGGGCCTGAGCCCCAGCGGGAGCCTGTCTCGAGGCCCCGGCCAGGTGTGCACCTGCCTTCCCTGGCTGAGAGAAGTCACAGCGGTACTGAGAGCAACCCCAGAGCCTGGGGTCAGCGGTCAGATGGGGCCAAGCACATCCTGGGGTCCACGGGCTCCCCCCATCCCGTGGTGGGTGGGTCTGGCTGGGAACGTGACTAGCCCTGTTCCGCCTCCGTGTGGCTGCAGGTTGTGGAGGCGGCGAGAAAGCATGGGGTGAAGCTGACCACGGTGCTCACCACACACCACCACTGGTAAGCGCTCCTGGCCCTGCCTGGAGCTGGCCCTGCCTGCCTGCCTGCCTGCCTGCCTGCCTGCCTGGGGAGGGTGGGAGCTCGGCAGGTGGGAGCCCGGGTCCCCCCCACCCCAGGGCTCGCACCATCAAAGCGCAGATTTCTGTGCAGGAAGAACGCCCCAGGGTCTGGCCCTTCCACCTCGGGTCTGAGTCCTGACCTTCAGTGGCAGGCCTGGTCATGCGGTGGCTGAGCTCAGGGACTCGCACCGTGACCCGGTGTGTACTGCTGTCCTCGGGGAGCCCCCCTGGGCTTCAGGGAGCACGGCAGCTGTCCTCATCCTGTGGGCCTGTGTGGGGACGGGCTGGCCTCGACCTCGGGAGCAGCACGAGGACGGCAGGCTGAGGGAGCCAACGCCAGGAAAGGCCTTTTGGCAGTTTGACACTTCGAAGCCCATCCAAACCGAGGAAGCACCCCTGAGGCGGTGCTGGCGCCTGTCCCTTTGGCCCCGTGCCCAGCCGTGGCACTGCAGCCAGGCCTCGGTGCCACCTGCCCTTGCCCCTCTCCTGTTTGGTCTTCTTGGCGGGAGTCAGGGTCTGCCTAAGTGAGTGCTCCATCTGGACACGGGGGTGGGCACCCACAGTCGCTCGGCACCCAGCCTCGGGGCACACCGGGGTGGGTGCGTCTCCCCAGGCACTCTGCTGTGGCCTTCTGGGCTGCCAGAGCAGTCCAGTTTGCCTCTGTCCCACACTAAATAATCTCACCACCACTCGGGAGTGGAAGGGTGACAGGGCAGGGACCTGGATAGGGATGGGGCCCCACTCTGTCCCTGGGCTCTCCTGGTGGGCAGCTTCTTGTCTGGTCCTGGCGTGATCTCCGAGGTATACGCCTGGCTGAGGGGCTGTGGAGCAAGGGGCTGTGGAGCAGGGCTTGACTGGTGGGGACTGCAGGGAGCAGAGGCCTCTGGCCCAGCGAGGCCGCACAGCCTGTCTGCAGTGTGGGTGTGCCCAGCACAGGCCAGGCCGGGGGGACCCTCCGACAGCCTCTTTCTGAAACGCAGAGCTGGAGCCGCCAGAGCCAGTGGTACCTCCCGGCTGGGGTGGATGCCAGGCTGGCCTCCCCGCAGTCAGGTTACCTGTGGATGATGGCTTTATAGTTCCGCGGCATCTCGGGCGAGCCCCGGGCTCAGCAGCTCCCAGGAAGGGGCAGCACGCAGGGTCCCTGGAGGCTCTTGACTGTCACCCTGGGCTGCCTGGCCAGCTGCATGCGGGTGGGTGGGGGTCGTGCACACATTTAGAGACCAGGTGGTCCCCACACACCTCACAACAGGAACCCTCAGCTTTGGGGTGTGCAGGTGTCTTGGCCGCCCCTCTGCTCGCAAGCCAGCCGTGGGAGATGCCCTCCCAGTCGGCGTGTTCAAGGACTTACTGGGTGGGGCCTGTTGACGGCAAAGCGTCCTTTACTTCTAAAACCGTACTGAGCGAGAGAGGTCCTTCTGGTGGGGTTTAAAAGCAGCCGGTGAGCTCCTCCCTGTCAGCAGGAGCCCCATGCCTCCTGTCCGACCCCCAGGGACCATGCCGGCGGGAACGAGAAGTTGCTCAAGCTGGAGCCGGGGCTGAAGGTGTGCGGAGGCGATAGCCGGGTGGCGGCCCTGACTCACAGAGTCACACACCTGTCCACTCTGCAGGTGAGGCAGCAGGAAGCCATGCAGTGTGGCTAGCCCGGTGTGGCCCCCCAGCTTAGGTGGGGTGGGGGCACAGTGGGGCCCGGGGCCTGCCTCAGCACCAGCCAGACCGCCTGCTCGTGAGACCGGAGGATGAGGCTCTGCAGAGAGCCCAGAGCATGGGCTGCCACTAGAGCACTCCTGCCAGGGCCGGCCGCCGTGGGCATGATGAGAGACAGGAGCAGCACGTGGGCAGCGGGCACGGGGGGCGAGGAGCAGATTCCCCGGCCGGTCGGGACTGTGTGGAGCTTGGCTCCCATCCAGGTCCTTGTAGGCTTGGGCGTTTCAGGAGTAATGGGCGGGTGGGCAGAGACCACACACTGGCAGGGGACGTCTTGTGTGGCAGTGTGCCTGGTGGCCGAGGGAGAGCCAGTTAGGGCCTTGGGAGTAGAGGGTGCTCGAGGCCCGTGTTGGCCTCCCTGGGGAGCTCCTGCCCACCCTCCGCAGCGCCCGCCTGGCGTGGGTCCGGGTGTGTGGGAGCGGCTGGGGGCGCGGGTGGCGCCCCGCTGTATCCGGTGGGGGGGGAGCGGCTGGGGGCGCGGCTGCCTCTCTGTTGAAGGTGGGGGCTCTCACCGTCAAGTGCCTGGCGACCCCGTGTGACACGTCAGGACACATCTGCTACTTCGCGAGTGAGCCGGGCAGTGCTGAGCCCCCTGCCGTGTTCACAGGTGAGCGTACGGGCCGTGGGCCGCCGTGGTTTGCGGAGGCCCTCTGTGGGGCGAGGTTTCAAGAGCCCCATGCCAGGAAGCAGGCGCTCCCCTCTGGGCAGAGCCTTGGCCACCCCTTCTCTCTTGTCCGACTGCAGGCCCTACAGCGGGGTCTGGGCCTACTACCAGTACCTCAGCTGCCAGTGGGCAGCCGGTGCGTCCAGGGGCCAGGCCACCCCGCAGGCCACCCCACTCCTCTGTGCCAGTCCTCAGCACCGATCCTGGGCTCGGGTTGGGCAGGCCTCCCCGCATCCCCGAGAACCCGGGAGCAGTCGGGGCGCTTACAGGTGGGCTCAGGCCCAGGCAGCCGTGTGAGGTGGCATCGGCGACTCCGAGGTCTGCCCGAGGTGGGGGTGTTCTTGCAGACAGGACAGCCAGTGCTGGGCTGGCAGACTGGGCATGGGTCTGGTGCGTGGCCGTGGCACCTGGTGGTACGTGGCAGCCGCCTGTGCAGGCGCGTTGGGAATTGGGTGTCTGCGTGTGTCCTGGCACTGTCGGTCATGCAAGTGCGGCAGGGTGACGAGGGACATGCCAGGGGGGGCTCGGGGACTCAGGGCCTCTGGGCCTCCCTGCCACTCCCTGTGAGCCAGAGGCGGCCAAGTCGCGTTGTTCCCTGGGAGCACAGCTGCCACCTTCACAGTGGCCAGCTCTGGGCGCCCAGGCGTGCGTGGGCAGGACAGGCCCCGAGCCCCTGCAGGTGTCGTGGAATCGCCAGGAGCACTTGGGCGCCATGTGAGGCAGGCCCGCCTCTGCGCAGCTGGGCGGGGAGCGGCTCAGAGAGCCAGTTGCTCCATCTGGGGTCTAAGAGGCCCCCAGAGCCCAGGCCCCACCCGCCCGTCTGTGCGAGGGCAGGGCTGCCTCGGGGCTGGCACCGACAGGCCACATCAGAACGCCATGCCGGCCTCGGGTGACTGTAGCATGGGCTCCTCTCTGTGGCTGTGTCCCTGCGTCAGGGTTGTGGGCTGGGAGCTCCCCTGCACCGATCCTGCTGTGGGCTGGTCACTGTGCCTTGCAGGGGCGTGGGCTTGGGTGCCAGCTGACCCTCCCGAGATGTGAAGTGGGCTGGGGCCCTCCACCCTGACCAGGGTCACGGGCCGACAGCGGGAACGGGACCGTCTGGCATCAGCCACACTGCTGCCCTGGGCTGGGCCTGCTGGGGTGAGAGCAGGAGGTGAAGGCCCAGGGCAGGGCGTGGTGAGAGGGCTGGCCAGCGCCCGTGGCTGCGTCAGGGGATAAGGAGTCAGCGAGGTGGGTGGGGTGGGTCGGACGGGTGCTGGCTGGGAGGGGCATGAGGAGAGGACCCCAGTGTTGGGACACGCCTAGGCGGAGGCTGCCAGGGAGGGCACTTGGGCTGGAACCTTGGGGATTCCCATGATGGCACTAGGCAGCCAGGGAGGGGGCTTGTGGCCGTGGCGTCCTCCTTGGTGGCAGCAGGAGCTGGGGACCACGCAGTGTGCTCAGTGTCTCCCGGGCGATGGACGCTTTGACCCGCAGTGTGGCGCTATGACGCTACTCACGGGGTTGTTCCTGGAAGGGCCAGGCTTTGTCCTGTTAACCCTGCCAGCCCTGCCTGGCCTTCCCGGGACCCTCCCAAGGAGAGCCCTGACGCCTGGGGCTCATAGCACCCCACCCCACCTGTGTCATCTCGTTCCTGGAGGAGCCCGGCCCAGCCTCATGCCCCGTGGGAGGCCTGCAGCACAGCTTCCTCTGGGCTATGAGGAAGCGGTGCGGGAGCCGGAGGGCTGCAGCCAGCAGGGCCCTAGGGGACAGAAGTGCGACAGCCACCACCGTGCTCGGGGCAAAGGCCACGGCCCTTGGTGAGACGAGGAGACCTTTCTGGGGTTGACCCGTGTGGCCAGCTGGGGCCCGGGGGAGTCACAGAGCCCCGGAGTGACCATAAGCAGCCAGAGGACACACAGAGGGCTGGGTGGTGTCCCCGTGCGTCCCGGGCAAGAGTCCAGGGCAGGGAGCAGGCTGGGTGCTGGGGTACGTGGCAAGGCGAGTCTGGCTGAGCCTGCGTGGAGAGGGCCATGGGGCCGCCTCTGGTGCCTGCTGGCTCACACCGGCCCTGGGTCCTGTCACAGGCTGGTGCTGGCCGCCAGGAGCACAGATGTGGGGCTGGCAGGGCCTGGGTTGGGCACCGGCCAGGTAGGTGCTGGTGTGTGGGGGCCTCTGCTCAGGCGGTGGGACTGGGGTTCGGGTCTGTGGCTAGGAGTCAGGGCGACAGTCTTATTTTTTTGTTTAATTTTATTTATTAGTTCATTTATTTTAATATGACCAGAGAGAGAGACGGAAAGTGAGAAAGCAAGCCACCAGGTCCAGGACTCGAACCATGGTCAGCCCTGTGGGAGTGTCCAGCGCCTTAACCACCACGCCACCTGCTG
>NW_006159653.1:1658018-1658380 GCF_000334495.1 Tupaia belangeri chinensis | reverse complement strand
GCTGGGGCTCCTCTGGCCCCAGCTCTGGACACCCCGGCTGTCCTGTTCTGTAGGCGACACCTTGTTTGTGGCTGGCTGCGGGAAGTTCTACGAAGGCACCGCGGACGAGATGTACAAGGCCCTGCTCGAAGTCCTCGGCCGGCTCCCTCCAGACACGGTAGGCGATGCCTCCCGTCCTGGCCTCGCGGGCCTCACTGAGGGCAGGACCCCGGCGGGGCAAGGCACCCCCACTCCAGGGCCTGCTCCTGGCTCAGGGCCAGGTCTCCCCGCACATGCCTCCTGGGAAGAGCAGCAGGGTGAGGCGTCCTCCCTGCGCTTCCTCCTGGCACTGGACATAAACGCCCCCTCCTGGGGGCCTCTCC
>NW_006159653.1:1652843-1654078 GCF_000334495.1 Tupaia belangeri chinensis | reverse complement strand
GGGCCTGGCCGCCAGGAGCACAGATGTGGGGCTGGCAGGGCCTGGGTTGGGCACCGGCCAGGTAGGTGCTGGTGTGTGGGGGCCTCTGCTCAGGCGGTGGGACTGGGGTTCGGGTCTGTGGCTAGGAGTCAGGGCGACAGTCTTATTTTTTTGTTTAATTTTATTTATTAGTTCATTTATTTTAATATGACCAGAGAGAGAGACGGAAAGTGAGAAAGCAAGCCACCAGGTCCAGGACTCGAACCATGGTCAGCCCTGTGGGAGTGTCCAGCGCCTTAACCACCACGCCACCTGCTGGCCCCCGGGGGTGACGGTTTTAAAATCTGCCGCTGGTTGGGTGGTCAGTGGTGTCACTTGAGACAAGGGTGGGGACTGATGGAGAGTCCTGTTGGCTTGTGGGGATGTGGGGAGGGTGGGCTCTGGGGCTCCTCTGGCCCCAGCTCTGGACACCCCGGCTGTCCTGTTCTGTAGGCGACACCTTGTTTGTGGCTGGCTGCGGGAAGTTCTACGAAGGCACCGCGGACGAGATGTACAAGGCCCTGCTCGAAGTCCTCGGCCGGCTCCCTCCAGACACGGTAGGCGATGCCTCCCGTCCTGGCCTCGCGGGCCTCACTGAGGGCAGGACCCCGGCGGGGCAAGGCACCCCCACTCCAGGGCCTGCTCCTGGCTCAGGGCCAGGTCTCCCCGCACATGCCTCCTGGGAAGAGCAGCAGGGTGAGGCGTCCTCCCTGCGCTTCCTCCTGGCACTGGACATAAACGCCCCCTCCTGGGGGCCTCTCCGTGCCACCCACGGCCCTGGAGGTTCCAGGTCGCGGCGGGAGCAGAGCCTGGCCCACAGACCGCAGGTGGACCGTCGTCTGAGGAGTGCCAAGGGTGGACCGAGCGGCCTCCTCAGAGCTGTGTGTGGCCTCTCTCGCAGAAAGTCTACTGTGGCCACGAGTACACCATCAACAACCTCAAGTTCGCACGCCACGTGGAGCCCAGCAACCCCGCGGTTCAGGAGAAGCTCACCTGGGCCAAGGTGAGGGCTGTGGGCCTGAGCCGGGGCAGGGCCAGACTTTAGCTGGGAGCAGCAGACTGGGGCTGCATGACCGCCCAGGGCTCTCTCCTTAAGGCCGTCTGGACTCGTGGGCTGGTGCCACCAGGAACCGTGGGGTCTGCCGGGCCTGTGGCTCTGTGGCCGTGTCGCCCTGTGCAAAGCCGCCTCTCCGTACTGCGAGCCCCTTATTTAAGTG
>NW_006159653.1:1645648-1652607 GCF_000334495.1 Tupaia belangeri chinensis | reverse complement strand
GGCTTGGTGGCCGTGCCGCCGTGTGAAAAGCCGCCTCTCCGTACTGCGAGACCCTTATTTAAGTGGTGGTGGGCGGGCGGTGTCCCTGGCCATCAAGGTGTTCCCCCCTGCGTTCTCGGAGAGCGCACAGGGCGGCGGGGGCTGCAGCTCGGCGGGCTGCTGCTTACACGGCGGGAGGCTCCCGGTTTTGTTAGCGCCCTTTGCGGCTGCGGGGAGGCGCGCAGGTCAAGTTGGTTGGCTTGACCCGGCGTCGGCTGGGCGGTCAGGTCCTCCTGAGTCTGCGGGGTGCGGGTGCCCACGCAGACAGAGCTGCCGCCCCACGCGCCCCCCGGGAACGTGGCGGAGTCCCCGGGGCGAGCTCTCGGCCCTTCCGCTGCCCTGGGAGGCTCCCTGGCCCAGCTGCCGCGCACCAGCCAGCCGCGATCTGCTTCCCGTGCCTGCGGGCCGCGCTCCGCCCGGCTCTCCCCAGTGGTGCCGGCGCCCTGCTCTGTCCGGCCTTTGCTCGCCTAGCGCTCCTGACATGCGTGGGCGTTTCTGCCCTGGGCGCCACCCGACCGCATAGCCGCGTCAGTGTCTGCCTGCCGCTTCGCTGTTTGAATAAAATTGCTGTGAACGTCTGTGTGTACGTCTTCTGGGAGACACATGTTTTCATTGCTCTTCAGTACACTTTTTTTTTAGAGAGGTTTTATTATTCTTTTAAGAGATTTTTGCTGTAGAGACCAGCAGACAGTGTAACGGTTACATCTCTGGAGCCCCAGCTACTTGACCACAGTTTGAATCTCGGATCCGGCACCTTAAAAAACTCACGCCAGGCGCGTGTGCATGCGTGCCCTAGATCCCGAGAGGAGAATGGAGGAGAAGGGATTGCGGCGTGGCCATCCCCCCTGGGGGTGATTTCTCACGTTCTGTCTCTCTCTCTGTCTGGCGAGCTCACACGCCCTATAGTGAAAACCTCTCTCTCAAAAAAGAAAATAGGGAAAAAAGAGATTTTTGCTATAGGGCATGTGCACTCACCAGAGAGACAGCCTTCTTTTTAAAAACGCCCTTCTAACCTTTTGTCCATTTCGAACATTGAGTTGCTTATTATTAAAGTGAAGAATTCTTACAGAATCTGAGAATGTGTGCGTGGGACGTTTTCTTTCAGTTTGTAGGTGCTCTTCCTCTGTCCACAGCATCCCTTGAAGAATAGATGTTGGGACCAGTGGGTGGCGTGGTGATTAAGGCACTGGACACTCCCACATGGCAGACCATGGTTTGAGTCCTGGACCTGGTGGCTTGCTTTCTCACTTTCTCTCTCCCTCTCTCTCTCGGTGTTTCTCTCTTGTCAAATTAAAAATAAATAAATGAATGAATAAATTAAGTTAAATAATTCTTTAAAAAAAAAAAAAAGAATAGCTGTTGATGCTTTTGGTGAGGCTTATTCATCTTTACTTTTTGTGTCCTGAGAAATCTCTTTATAATCTTAGATCACACAGTGAATTCCTCTTGTATTTTCTCCTAGAAGTTTTATAGCCCTTTATTTTACATTTCTATAAAATTTACAGTGTTCCATTTCTCTTTTATTCAAGAATTATCTATTTAATTTACTATTATTATTATTATTTAATTTGACCAGAGAGAGGGGGAAAGTGATAAAGCACGCCACCAGGTCCAGGACCCAGACCGTGGTCAGCCACGTGGGAGTCTGACTCCCTAGCTGCCGCGCCACCTGCCGGCCCTGCAGTGTCCGTCTCAAGTTAGCACTTACACGTGGGGCGAGGTGGGGAGAGGCTCACTTCTTTGCATCTTGGTTTTGGGTTTTTTCTATAGGGCGTGTGCTCCTGGCATCCTGGTGCCCGCCTGTTCACACTGCCCGTCGGAGGGTGCTCTTGGCATTGGATGGCCGTGGCCTCTGGGGGAGGACGGGCCATCGTGTGGGCTTGAGTCTGCCGTCACTCTGGACGTCGCTGCCTCAGGCACTGCTGTGAGCGTCGCAGCTTTATGATAAGTCAGGGGCCCCACAAGTGGGTGCGGCTTTGAGTGGAGCAGCTGTGGGCCCGAGAATAAACACAAACACCGGGACACACAGGTAGAGAACTGTGTAGACTAAGCGGGCATTGGGCGGCCCCAGCTCCTCTGACGGGGGCGGCCGGCCCGAGCTAAAGTTGCCAGGTGCTGCAGCCCCAAGCCGTTTCCAAGTTTATTTTCTTAAAAGACAAAAAGTTAAAACTGAAATAGAAAGCCAGTTGTTTTCAAATGTTAATCAGCTAAAAATAGACCTCTAGCGCCATGTAGTTCTGTGTGTCCGCTCTTATCGGCTCAGTCCTCTAGCGCCATGTAGTTCTGTGTGTCTGCTCTTACCGGCTCAGTCCTCTAGCGCCATGTAGTTCTGTGTGTCCGCTCTTATCGGCTCAGTCCTCTAGCGCCATGTAGTTCTGTGTGTCCGCTCTTACCGGCTCAGTCCTCTAGCGCCATGTAGTTCTGTGTGTGTCCGCTCTTACCGGCTCAGTCCTCTAGCGCCATGTAGTTCTGTGTGTGTTTGCTCTTACCGGCTCAGTCCTCTAGCGCCATGTAGTTCTGTGTGTCCGCTCTTACCGGCTCAGTCCTTTCTAGTGGACACACGCAACTTCCTTTAGCCAGCACAAAAGCAGCTCCGCATTCATTTGCTTCGCTATAAAAGACAGCCCAGGGCCAGCAGGTGGCGTGGTGGTTAAGGCGCTGGACACTCCCACATGGCCAACCACGGTTTGAGTCCTGGACTTGGTGGCTTGCTTTCCCACTCCCCCCCCCCCCCCGTGCTCTCTGTGTCTCTCTCTCTGTCTCTGGTCAAATGAAAATGAATGAATTAAGGAATAAATAAATAAATGACAGCCCAGGAAAGCACGTTTCTCCACGTGTCCAAAAGTCACCACTGTGTTACCCGAATTAGCCACTGTCTGCTTAAACCCTCTGACCTTACCCTTTCTCAGAATTGTCTTGGCTTGGGACCAGTAGATGGTGTAATGGTTACGTTACCAGACTCCCACATAGTTGACTGCGGTTCGAGTCCCGGACCTGGTGGTTTAAACTCATGCTGGGTGTGTGAGTGGGTGTGCCCATGCTCCCAAGAGGAGAATGGAAGAGAAGGGATTGCGGCGTGGCCATCCCCCGTGAGGGATCATTTCTCACTTTCTGTCTCTCTGTCTTTCTGTGTCTTTCTGGGTGAGTGCATGAGCCGTATAGCAAAAACCTCTCCAAAAATAATAGTAGTAGTCTTGGCTCTTCTAGGTTCTTTGTCTTTCCACATAAACATAAGAATTATCTTGTTAATTTCTACATAAAAGCCAACTTGGGGTTTGATTGGGACTATGTAGACTAAGTAGACTTAGAGAGAACTAGGAGTTTAACAGTGTGAATTCTTCTCTGAACTTGACAGTAACTTTCTATTTATTGAGGTCTTTACATTTTTTTTTTTGTAGCTATGATTTGTAATTTTCTTTGTTAAAAGGGTTGCACGTTGTATTCAGTGGTTTTCCTAAGTATTTCATGTTTTGGGATTTTTTTGGTAAATGTTTCTTCATAATACTTAGAAAAACACCTGAGTGTACTTCGGCTTTGTACCCTGTGACCTTGCTGCACGCACTCATTTCTAGCAGATTTTTCGTAAACTCCTTATTACACAATCATGTTGTCCAATAGTTTTAGTCCTTCCTTGCCAAACTGTATGCCTTTTATCTATTTTCTTGTCTTAGTGCACTGGCTGGGATTGCTAGTACAATGTTAAGTAGAAGCTGGTCTCTTTCCAGTCTTAGGGGAGCAGTCTCTTATCGTTAAGTATGATAGTGACTTGCTCTCTGAAAGTTTTTAATCATGACTGGGGCTGAATTTTGTCAAGTAAAAATATATATAATCATATGACTTGGCGTTTTACTCTGTTGATACAGTAGGTTACATTTATTATTACCATTATTTAATTTGACCAGGGAGAGAAAGTGAGAAAGCAACCCACCAAGTCCAGAACTCGAACCACAGTGGGCCATGTGGGAGTCCAGTGCCTTAACTCCCATGCCACCTGCTGGCCCCATGACTAGATTGTCTTTAGGTTTTATTTAAAAGTTTGATTTCTTGTATGGGTGAGAGAGGCAGAGAGCACGTACCCAGTTGGTCACGACCTGTCTCAGCCAGCCCTGGATGCTGGTGCGTATGCCCAGCTTTCTCAGGGAGGCTCGTACGTGAGCCTGGCCCCTTCCAGTGTGTGTCTGTCTCACAGCGTGTCCTTCACTGCTCGCCACCTTGTCCCTCACATGGACACGTTCTAGAACGTTAAACCTCATGGGGCCAGCAGGTGGCGTGGTGGTTAAGGGCACTGGACTCCCACATGGCTGACTGCGGTTTGAGTCCCGGACCTGGCAGCTTGCCTTCTCACTTTCCCTCTCTCTCTCTCACTCCGTCCCTCTCTGGTCAAATAAGATAAACAAATAAGTAGATGAAGTTAGATACAATAATTCTTTAAGTAAAAATAAAAGCTAAACATCACTTTCTGGATAAACGTCGGCATGGTTACCACCCTTTCCACGTGTTGTTAGTCTCTGTTTGTCGGTCCATGGGGAATGGCGGTCTGCATTTTTTTGATTTTTATTTATTTTTATTCCATTTAATTAATTTAGTTTAATTTGACCAGAGAGAGACAGAGTGTGAGAGAGAGAAAGTGAGAAAGCAAGCTGCCAGGTCCGGGACTCAAAGCACACTCAGCCGTGTGGGAGTCCGCACCCTTACCCACCCGCCGGCCGGCCCGTTTGGTCTTAGTATCAGGGTAACGTTGCCTCGTGAAGTGATTGGAGTGTGTGCTCCTGTCTCATGAATGACCTGCGTGGTTACTCTCTCTTGAATGTTAGTACTCACCAGTAGAGCGTGCACGTAATGTTCTCTGAAGGAAGGTTCTGCACCTCAGCGGCTTTCATCTGTGTGGACCCCTCGCTTTCTCCTTCTCCTGTGAGCAACTTGTGTCTCTCAGGGAATCCGTCCATTTTGTCTAGGTTTTCAAACTTGCTGGCAGAAAGTGAGAAGTCACCGTCCAAGGGGGAATGGTCACGCCATGGTCCCTCCTCCATTCTCGTCTGGGGGTTTGGGCATGTACGCGCACTTGGTATGCTTTTCAAGCTGTTGGGTCCAAGACTCGAACCATGAAGTTGGCCATGTGGGTTCCAGCCCCTTAGCTGCCCAACCACCTGGCTGGCTCCGTTATCCCCTCTCTTTTTGAGAGAAAGAGAGTTTTGCTATAGGGTGTGTGTACTCGCTGGAGAGACAGAGAGAGAGGGCGAGGCATCACCCGTGGGGTGGCCACTCTGAAACCCTCTCTCCCCCACTCCCCTCTTGGGATTCTGGGCAGGCACACACACGCCCAGTGTGTGTTTCAAGCTGCCAGGTCTGGGACTTGAACTGCAATTAACCATGTGGAAGTCCAGCACCCTAACCATTATGCCACCTGCTAGGCTCTTTTGTTTTTTTTTAAAGAATTGCTTATTTAATTTTATTTATTCATTCATTTATTTTAATTTGACCAGAGAGAGATACAGAAAGAGAAGGAAAGTGAGAAGCAATCTGCCAGGTCCAGGACTTGAACCATGGTTGGCCACGTGGGAGTGTCCAGTGCCTTAACTACCACGCCACCTGCTGGCCCCTGGCCTCTCTTTTTTTTGTTGTTTCTTTTGTGCTCTAGGGCATGTGTGCTCAAGAGAGAAAGGGAGAGGGAGAGGGAGGAAGAGATCCCCCCCGGGGAATGGCCGTGCCACAGTCCCCTTTTCTTGATGTCCTCGTGGGATTTGGGGCACGCACACACACAGCTGGTGTCATTTTCAAGATGCAGATTCTGGGATTTGAATGGAGCAGCCAGCCACGTGGGATCCCGCACCCTAGCCTCCACACCACCTGATGGCTCCATAATCCTATTTTTTTTTTTTTTGAGAGGTTTTTGCTATAGGGCGCCTATACTCACCAGAAAGACAGACAGACAGACACAGAAAGCGAGAAATCCCCCCCTAGGGGGGCTGGCTATGCCGCAATCCCTTCTCCTCTATTCGCCTCTTGGGGTCTTGGGCACGCACGCACACGCGCCCGGCATGAGTTTAAGCCACCAGGTCTGGGACTCAAATTGCAGGTGACTACATGGGAGTCCAGCACCACAGCCATTACGCTAACTGCTGGTCTACATAGTCCCCCCCCTTTCTTTTTTAAGAATTATTTTATTTAACTTTATTATTATTATCATTATTATTTTCCAGTTTGATCAGAGAGACACAGAGAGAGAGATATTGAGAAAACAAGCCACCAGGTCTAAGACTTGAACCGTGGTTGGCCATGTGGGAGTCCAGCGCCTTTAACCACCGTGCCGCCTGCCGGCCCCTATAACCCCCTTTTAATCGCACTTTTGTCGAGGTTTAACTCACGTGTAGTGAGCTGCATCGGTTTAAAGAGGGCACTGCGCTTTGACAGATGTACACACCAGTGACCTGGTATCACCTCACTGGCGCCTGATGCCCCCTGGTGACCGCAGACCTGCCATGTCGCGTGTTCTAGACTCCTGTGCACTCTGTGCTCATCCGGCCGGTCCGCTGTGCCCGTCACCGTACTGCTGGCCCAGCCTTGGCGGCTGCCCCACTCTGTCCACCCACACGCCTGCGTGAACACGAATGTCCCAGTCTCTGTGATAGCACTGCTTCCTGGACACATACCCCAGACTGTCCTCGCTGGGTCGCATAGTAGGTGTGCTTGATGTTTTTTTTTCATTTAATTAATGATTTATTCCATTTTATTAAAAAAAAACATTTATTTAATTTTATTTTTAAAAATTTAATCTTATTATTATTTTCAGATTTGCTGCAGGGCGGGTGTGATCGCTGGAGAAAGGCAGAGGGAGAAAGCGAGCGAGCCGCCAGGGCCGGGCCCCGGACTGCGCTGGCCACGTGGGAGTCCAGCACCTCAGCCACCGCGCCGGTGGCTGG
>NW_006159653.1:1640642-1645604 GCF_000334495.1 Tupaia belangeri chinensis | reverse complement strand
GCTGGGGCTCGAACTACTGTTGGCCATGTGGGAGTCCAGTGCCCTAGCCACCATGCCACCTGCTGGCCTGGTGTGCTTTATTTAAAAAGACATTTTTTAAGAGGCTTTTTGTGGAACCAGCAGATGGCATAATGGTTACATTGCTGGACTCCCACATAGTCGACTGCAGTTTGAGTCCTGGACCCAGCAGCTTAAAAATACTCAAGGTGTGTGTGTGTGCGTGTGCGTGTGCGTGTGTACGCCCAAGATCCTGAGAGGAGAATGGAGGAGAAGGGATTGCAATGTGGTCTTTCTGTCTCTCCAGTGAGCACACATACACTATAGCAAAAATTGGTTTTAAAAGAGGAAAAAAAAGAAAGGCAGGGTCAGTAGGTGGAATGGCGGTTGGGGTGCTGGACTCCCACATGGCCAATGTGGTTCGAGTCCTGGACCTGGTGGCTTACTTTCTCACTTTTCTCTCTCTCTGTTCCTCTCTAGAGAAATTAAAATAAATATATAAAAAACGTTAAATAAAATCATAAAATTTTTTTTTTGTAGAGTTTCTTTTTTTTTTTTTTGCTATAGGGCACATGCGCTTGCCAGACAGACAGAGACAGAGAGACAGAAAGCGAGAAATCACTCCCTAGGGGGGACTGTCATGCACCCGGTGTGAGTTTAAGCTGCCGGGTCCAGGGCTTGAACCGTGGCTGACTACATGGGAGTCCAGCGACATAGCCATTACGCTAACTGCTGGTCCTGCTGGCTGCTTTTCTGTGATGTGTGTGTTTGCTGGTTTTTCTGAGCAGCATGAACTTAGTGAAGAGAAAGCTCCCCGCACCCAGGGGAAGGAGGGTGCTTAGCCCACCCTGCGCTGCTCTAGTCCCCCTTGGCAGGGCACTGGTGGCCAGGCCTGGATGTTGAAGAGACGCCTTCTTCTGCAGGAGAAGTACGGTATCGGGGAGCCCACGGTGCCGTCCACCATCGCAGAGGAGTTCACCTACAACCCGTTCATGAGAGTGAGGTGAGGGGCGGGCTGGGCTCCTCTTTGTGATCTTGGGGGTCCCGAACCAGGGCCAGGGCCGCAGGGTCATGGCTCCCGCAGCTCTCCCCTGTGCAACTGGAGCTTGCCCATTTCTTAAAGTGGGGGTGCTCTCTGGGTGCCTCCATCGAGGCTTTTCTGGCCTGGGGTCCCAGAACCCGGGGCTGGTGGGAGCCTTGCAGCTGTGGGTGCCCTGGGTGGCATGGGACGCTGCGCTGTGGGTGCTCCTGCCTCCATGTGGCCGCAGGGCAGCTGCGGCCATGCCTGCCTGCCCTCAGCGGGAAGGGCCGGGCTGGCCGGCCCCCGCTCAGCACCATGGCCTCCTTGGCAGGGAGAAGACGGTGCAGCAGCATGCAGGCGAGTCGGACCCCGTGGCCACCATGCGGGCCATCCGCCGGGAGAAGGACCAGTTCAAGGTGCCCCGGGACTGAGGCCACCGCGCAAGGTCGGGGCGTCTCTGGGGCCCGCTCCCGCCAGTTGTGTGGGAGATTCCGTCTCTGCTCATTTCAAACGGAGCTCAGCCTTTGCCTGTGCTCTTAGAATCCGAATGTGTAGTGATGAGGGGTTTTAAAAGTATTTATTCCTGTACCTCCGCCTGCAGACTCTGCACTGCCCCGGCTTGTACGCGTGAGCCTCTGCGGGGGCCCTGGGCTTGCAGGACGCCCCAGCGAGACCTGCCCCTCCCTGCTGCCTGTTCTCTCATCTGTGCTCGGAGCCGGGCCGCTGCGGGTGGGGCTCCCTCAGCACCCGCTTCCCCAGCATAGCTGCCCTTCCCTCCACCAGCCTTCCCCCGAGGAGCCAGTGCCAGCCTAGAGGAGCCAGTGCCAGCCTAGAGGAGCCAGTGCCAGCCTAGAGGAGCCAAGCTCCTGGGCCTGTCATTGCAGGGCCCCTCCTCACCCACCCAGAGCCGCCAGGCTGGGCCCCTGCGGTCGGAGCTGCAGCGCTCCGGCTTGCCAGGCCAGCGAGGGTCTGGGCTGGACGGCAGGCAGGGAGCTCCTGGCTTGGCCCTGTGGCCCTGTGCCTGGCTTGGGTGCGAGTGCCCTTTAGAGGCAGGAGGTAGGCCTGGCCCAGCTGTCTGGAGCCTCAGCCATGTGGCAACAGCAGTGTCCCTGTGGCCCCGTGGACAAGCGTGCTCAGCCCACACCGTCCCCTCCTTCCCCACCTCCACGAAGGCTACCTCCCTGCCTGTCCTGCGCTGTGTCATCCCTGAGCAGGCTCTGGAAGCCTCCTGGTGGTGGCAGGTGTCCAGGCCTAAGCAGCCTATGGCCCTGGTCTTACCCGCTCAGGCTGCCCTGCAGGGAGAGGTCCCCGGACTGCCTTGGATGAGCCCCAAAAGCTCACAGCAGTACCCTGGGAAGCCGCCACCCTAGATGCAGCTCTGACCTGTGACCTCAGCGTCCCCCTGGGCCCTGGAGTATGTGGCGGGCGGCCCCACCTCCTCTAGACCCTGGCTCATGTCCTACGGTCACATCTAGGGCAGGACGCTGGGGGTCCCAGCCACCCAAGGCCCTGAGAAGGGAGGAGAGGGGTGTGCGGCGCTGACCCAGGGCTGGTGGGACTGTAGGACCCCCCTGCGTGGAGTGGGGCAGGCTGCCCTGGGCATGGTCACTTTGGCTCCCGTCCCAGTGTGAGCGAGGTGGCCTGTGCCCACCCTCCCAGGACCCTCGGCTGTTCCCTATGTGTGTGTCCTTTTTGCTCCTGGGGCTCAGCCGTCTTGGGGCCACACTGCCTGACCCCTGTCCAGACATTTGAGTTGCACAGTGGGAATGCGGACATACTCACAGAAGGCCCTCGGTTCATGCCCTGGCCCCGGAGCATGCGGGCACACACGTGCCCACGACTAGGGCGGCTGCCGACGAGGGTACACTGCGGCGTGAGGACCGTGCTGCGTGCCCGTCTGTCCGTCTCTGTCTCATGGAAGACAAATAAACTTTAACACTGCATGAGAATTGCACACGCTCACTCTCACGTGAAGGTGACCATTGTGTGCCCCTCGGCCCCCAGAGGTCCCACAGAAGGGGGTTTGCTCACGTCCACGTGAACACGTTCTTCGAGAGGTCACACCCTGCTCACGTGGACATGCCGTGCTGTGTGCACTCCCCCTGCCGTGGAGTGGAAACCAGGTGCCTAGGGCAAAGGCCGGGTAGCAGGAGTGCAGAGGGCCAGGCCCGCCGACGCCTGGCAGCTGGTGGGTGCCTGCGCAGCTTCCCGAGGGCTTCTGACCGGAAGTGAACAGCGCCCAGCGAGGAGGTGCAGCTCTGGGGACAGCCCGCCCACCTGCTCAGACGGCCGGGCCACGTGGACCTGTGAGCACCCCACGCACAGCTGGTGCCCTCCTCCGCTAGCGGGGCGTCCTTGGCAGACAACTGGCTGCACGCTCGCTCTGGTGCGCCCGTGCAGGTCCGTGTGCATTGCTGGTGTGCACGTTCCACGGTCTTGAGTCCACGGCTCCCGCCTGGCCACGCAGGGATGCTTCATGCACTCAGCCACAGCGCTGGCCGCCATTGGCGCTGCCCTGTCCCAGCAGTTCTTGTCCCTCCTGACCTTCCCGTGGGCAGGGCCAGCAGTTCTGCTCTCTGTGCAGCTCGAGTCTGGACCCAGGGGCTTGGACACGTGCCGGGTGTGTGTGTGCTTGTGCCCGAATCCCAACCGCGGAGCTGCTGCCCCTCTTGTGCCTGGCTCCGCACTCACACGCAGGTGGACAGCGGGTGCCCACCCAAGGGCAGGTGCGTCCTTCCAGCCGGTTGGTGTTCGCGGAGGCTGCCTCTTGTGAACCCTGCTCGTGGCCCCAGTGGAGCCAGGTGTGCTCAGGCCCCTCGTCTCACAGAACCGACTCTCCCGCCTGGGTGTTGGCCTGCGCTCTGCTGTGGGCTCCGTCCTGGTCCTGACACCAGCGACCTGCTGTACCCAAGTCCCATACCCGGAGGTTTCAGAAACACACCAGTGCGTGTGCATGTGTGCCCAGAATCCCAAAAGGGAGGAGAGAGAGAGAAGGGACTGCCGTGTGACCGTGCCCTATGGGGGCTTTCTCCTGTCCCGCCGTCTCTGTCTCCCTCTGGCGAGTGCACACATCCTCTGGAAAAAGCAAAAACTGGAACCCTGCAGGCAAAGGGCTGCAGACAGCCTGGTGAGGGCTAGGGTGAGTGGTCGGACCCCCACACTGCAGTGCAGCCCGCGGCCCAGACGGCCACAGGCTCCACGAGCCCCCGTGGAAATGAGAGGGCCAGGAGGGGCCAGGACGCTAGGGGGGGTGGTGAAGAGGGGAGTCACCTCGGCTCACCCCAAGCCTCCGCAGCTCAGATGGGTGGGAGGAGGGAGCTGACCCGGGTGAGGAGCTGGCTCACACGGCCCTTGTGGGGCCACAGGCGATGTGGCCGCAGCTGGAGCCGTCGCCTCTGGAGGACTCCACCTGTGGGCCGGCCAGACTTGGAAATAAACGTGGGGCATGTGCACCCAAACTCCCGAGAGAAGGGAGGTGGAGACGGGGCCAGGGTGGCCGCGTCCCGCGGGTGCTTCCTCACTGTCCCTCTCTCCTCTGGGTGAGCATAAACAAGAACTGGTACGGTACAAACGCTTGCCCTTTGGGGCTCCTGCAGACCCGCGCGGGAGGCCGACCCTGAGCCCCTCCGAGGCACCTTCAGAACATACTCCGGCCACATGCCAAGCAGGGCCTGCAACCACAGGGTCCGCTGAAGGACAGAAACCCCGCCGGTCCTCGTCTGTCGCGGGGCTTTGGGGAGCCGCGTCCAGCATGTACTTCAGGGGCATCTCCGAGACGCGAGGGAACGGGGCTCGCCACCCCAGAGGGCAGGAGGGCTGTCACAGGCACAGCCAGGGTGGAGCCTGCGACAGCCCCGCGATGGGCCATGGGGGCCTCACAGGTGGCCACTGCGCGGGCCTCCCGGCGCTCCCCGGCTGCCCCCAGGCCAGCATGGCCTGCCCTG
>NW_006159653.1:1638376-1640065 GCF_000334495.1 Tupaia belangeri chinensis | reverse complement strand
GCCGTGGGCCGCCCCGCCCCGCCCTGCTGAGCCTGCACTTTGCTGTGTACACCGCGGCGGCCAGCGGTGCTGGAGGGCGAGGACTTTCTGCCGCCGATCTATAATTCTCAGAAGAGGAGCTGAGGAGGGCCTGGAAAGGGCTCAAAGCTGCCTGGGGACACAGCCGCCGTTCGAGCCCACATCCTGCCCCTTCCAGCAACTTCTGTGAACTCGGAGCTGACCAGAGACTGGTCCTCAGGGACACGCAGGAAGGGACAAGCGAGTGGACCTCAGGACTGGCGGGGGGAGAGACGCCCGCCGCTGCACCACGGCCTGCTGTGGGGTGGCTAGGCGCTTGAGGAGCCTGGGGACAGCACGGGACAAGAGGGGCCACGGGGCCAGGCTGCCCCACCCGCCTGCTCCAGGGGGTGGCCCCGGGGAAAGCAAACACTGGCTCTGGAGGCCCGCCAGGCGTTCCTAGAAGAGGCCCTGGGGGAGGGGCACCGGGCGGACCCCAGCTGACCCCGAGGTCACAGGAGAGCCCAGGCTGGACCAAGGAACCCACCTAGGCTGCTAGGAAACCCCCAGGGCTTGCCGGGCAGGTGGGTGGGCGCTGGGCAACAGGGCGGTGCCACGGCCCTCTGCTCAGGTGGGGGCAGGAACAGCCTGGAGGCCTGGCTGCAGCAGCCCCTCTAAAGCCATGCCCTGCCCCAGCCTGCAGAGGGGACATGGAGGGGCCCGTGGGCCCCAAGTCATTCACCACGGGCCATGAGCCCCAGTCCCTCCCCTGCACTGACTGCGTCCTGGGAATGAACTGTGACACAGGCCGCCTGGCACGACAGGGTTAACGGCCAGGCCACGGGCTGGGCTGGGCTGGGCTGGGCTCAGCTGGGCTGGGCTGGGCTGGGGCGAGCCAGCAGTGGGGAAGCCCATGGGTAGGAGCAGCCAGCAGACGCCCTCGCCAGCCCGCGCCCGCGCCCGCTCTGCACGTGGGATGGCCCTGAGGAACGGTGAGGCACTCTGAGCACCCCCTGCCACTTGCCCTGCGGTTGGGGGGGCACAGCTGTACCTGGCTCAGGAGGTCTCTGTCCCTTCCCCCCAGCCACAGGGAGCCAGGCACCAGCTCCTGTCCCTCCCGGGTCTCCCCAGGGGTGGGTGGGGTAGGCTCCTGGTGCCTAGCCACCCAGAGCCTGAGCCAGTCACCCTGACCTGAGGGCACGAGCTCTCGGAGGCAGGGGCAGAGGCCAGGTGATGGTGCCCAGTGCCCAGTGGAGGTTTGGGGCACCGTTGCTGGGGGCTGCTGGCTGGGCCGGGGGCCTGGGTTCCTTGATCTGAGATGCCATCTACCCTGGTAGGTTAAGGGCCAATTGCCCCAAGACCTGCACCTGGCTACTGCCCGCAGCGCTGCGTCAAAGCCCAGGTGTACTCCTCACCTGGAGTGGGCAGTGGGGCTGCTGGGGGGTGCCCATCTCACTACCCAGCCTTCTGTGGCAAGTGTACACCTCGCCCGGGCCTTCTCAGAATATTCTGGAAATGGCCAGACCTTGGCCAGTGGCGAGGTTCCCTCCCTCTCTTCCACGCCAACGCGGCAGGCTGGCCTGGCTCGAGCTCCTGCTTGGGGGATACAGATGGCCGCACAGCCGGAGGCCAGGGTCCAGGCTGCCCGTGCCACCCAGCAAAGCCAGGAGTGGCAGGGGGGCCCGGGGGGGG
>NW_006159653.1:1631812-1634760 GCF_000334495.1 Tupaia belangeri chinensis | reverse complement strand
AGCTCTCGGAGGCGGGGGCAGAGGCCAGGTGATGGTGCCCAGTGCCCAGTGGAGGTTTGGGGCACCGTTGCTGGGGGCTGCTGGCTGGGCCGGGGGCCTGGATTCCTTGATCTGAGATGCCATCTACCCTGGTAGGTTAAGGGCCAATTGCCCCAAGACCTGCACCTGGCTACTGCCCGCAGCGCTGCGTCAAAGCCCAGGTGTACTCCTCACCTGGAGTGGGCAGTGGGGCTGCTGGGGGGTGCCCATCTCACTAGCCAGCCTTCTGTGGCAAGTGTACACCTCGCCCGGGCCTTCTCAGAATATTCTGGAAATGGCCAGACCTTGGCCAGTGGCGAGGTTCCCTCCCTCTCTTCCACGCCAACGCGGCAGGCTGGCCTGGCTCGAGCTCCTGCTTGGGGGATACAGATGGCCGCACAGCCGGAGGCCAGGGTCCAGGCTGCCCGTGCCACCCAGCAAAGCCAGGAGTGGCAGGGGGCCCTGGAGTGTACGCTGGCTTCTGCGCGACTTGGCCGTCCTGCCGGCTTTGCCTCCTGTGTGTTGGGGTGACCACACGCCTCAGCTCACTCATGGGCTCCTGCTCTGGCTGAGGTCCGGGAGCATCCCAGGCCCTCGGACAGAGCAAGGCACCAAGGTGCAGCTCCTCTCCCCGCAGGAGGCCCGGCCCTGGTGGTGCTGCTGGTCTCCTGGGCAGCGCTGGGCACCTGCAGCCCGGGAGAAGTGGAGCCCGGGGTGCCTGGGGACGCCGAGGGCCCCCCGTGCCCGGTCGCCTGCGTCTGCAGTTATGACGATGACACGGAAGAGCTCGACGTCTTCTGCAGCTCCAGGAACCTCACGCGGCTGCCCGACGGCATCCCGGGGGGCACCAGGGCTCTGTGGCTGGATGGGAACAACCTCTCCTCCATCCCCCCGGCAGCCTTCCGGAACCTGTCCGGCCTGGATTTCCTCAACCTGCAGGGCAGCCGGCTGGGCGGTCTGGCACCACAGGCACTCCTGGGCCTGCAGCTGCTGCACCACCTGCACCTGGAGCGGAACCAGCTGCGGAGCCTAGCGGCCGGCACGTTCGCGCACACGCCAGGCCTGGCCTCGCTCAGCCTCAACAACAACCTCCTGGGGCGGGTGGAAGAGGGCCTCTTCCAGGGCCTGGGCCAGCTCTGGGACCTCAACCTCGGCTGGAACAGCCTGGTGGTGCTCCCCGACACGGCCTTCCAGGGCCTGGCTGAGCTGCGCGAGCTGGTGCTGGCCGGCAACAAGCTGGCCTACCTGCAGCCAGCCTCTGGGCGAGCTGCGCCAGCTGGACCTGAGCGGGAACGCGCTGCGCAGCGTCAAGGCCGGCGTCTTCACGCAGCTGCCCCGGCTGCAGAAGCTGCTGCTGCACCGCAACCTCATTGGTGCTGTGGCTCCGGGCGCCTTCCTGGGCATGCGGGCGCTGCGCTGGCTCGACCTGTCGCACAACCGCGTGGCTGGCCTCCTGGAGGACACCTTCCCAGGCCTGCTGGGCCTGCACGTGCTGCGCCTGGCACACAACGCCATCGCCAGCCTGCGGCCCCGCACCTTCAAGGACCTGCATTTCCTGGAGGAGCTGCAGCTTGGCCACAACCGCCTGCAGCTGCTGGCAGAGAGAACCTTCGAGGGCCTGGGCCGGCTGGAGGTGCTGGCGCTCAACGACAACCGGATCCAGGAGGTCCAGGCCGGCGCCTTCCTGGGCCTCCCCAACGCGGCGGTCCTGAACCTCTCCGGGAACTGCCTGCGGGCCTTGCCGGAGCAGGCGTTCCAGGGCCTGGCCAAGCTGCACAGCCTGCACCTGGAGGGCAGCTGCCTGGGCCGCCTGCGCCCGCACACCTTCGCCGGCCTCACGGGGCTGCCCTGGCTCTTCCTCAAGGGCAGTGGCGTCATGGGCTTGGCTGAGCAGAGCCTGTGGGGGCTGCCGGAGCTGCAGGAGCTCGACCTCACCGCCAACCAGCTCACGCACCTGCCCAGCCCAGGGCCTCGGCAAGCTTGAATACCTGCTGCTGTCCCGCAACCAGCTGGCAGAGCTGCCCGCCGATGCCCTGCGCCCGCTGCAGCGGGCCTTCTGGCTGGACGTCTCGCACAACCGCCTGCAGGCGCTGGCCCCCCGCCTCTTCCTGCCGCTGGGCCGGCTTTTTTTTTGGAACAACTCGCTGCAGAGCTTCGAGCCACAGTCCCCGGGCCTGGAGCGCCTGTGGTTGGACGGCAACCCCTGGGACTGCCGCTGCCCCCTCAAAGCGCTGCGGGACTTTGCCCTGCAGAACCCCAGCGTCGTCCCCCGCTTCGTCCAGGCCGTCACTGAGGGGGACGACAGCCAGCCCCCCGTGCACACCTACAACGTCACCTGCGCCGGCCCGCCTGGCGTCGCGGGTCTTGATCTGCGGGACGTGGGGGAGGCCCACTTTGCTCACTGCTGACCTGGCTTCGAGTCTCAGGCCCTGCCCAGCAACACGGCCCTGCAGCCGGGGCGGCCCTCACCGTCCCTGGAGGGACAGGCCGGTCACTGCCCCAGGCCGCCTCCTCGCTGAGGGGGCAGCATGGGCACGGGTGTGCTGCTCGCAGGCCACCAGGAGGGACGGCAGTCCTACCAGCTGTCACCGATTAAAGGTACCGACGAACTCGGCGTGACCTTGAGTTAAACCCGGGCACGGGGGAGGCGCTGCCCGAGTGCCCCTCCCCAGCCCACGCCCGGAGTCCGTCTCAGCCCGCACATGCCCCATGGCCCACTTGTCTCCTGGCTTGGCCGACTCCTGTACCTATGTCCTCAGTCCTCAGAGCTGTCCCATGCCCACGACACCCGCCTTGTCCCTGAGGAGCAATGGGCACCACTTGTGTCTTCCCAGAGACCCCGCACTGTCTCCTCCAGGGTGTCCTTGGAGGCGCCTGGTCCTGGCAGCCAGAGCAGGGCCGAGGCAGTGGCTGCCGGGCGCAGCGCAGTC
>NW_006159653.1:1629110-1631795 GCF_000334495.1 Tupaia belangeri chinensis | reverse complement strand
CCCAGCGGTCGCACCCCCCTCGGTGGGAGCGCCCCCGCAGCCACTGTGCTCCCCAGAGTCCTCAGGGCTTCTTGGGGACAGGTGAGGGCAGAGTCCCTGGCTTCCCAGCTCACCTTGAAACTTGCCTTTCTGGGTCCCAGGGCCCCGGCCCCGGCCCCGGCCCCCGCAGTGAGCCCCAGGAGTGGCAGGGCGGCCAGGGCGTAGCACCCCCACTCCAGTCTCCACAAGGAGATGCACCTGTGCCTCCCAGGTTTCCCAGGGCCTGCCAGCAGTGGGGCGGGCACTGTGGGGCCACAAGCCGGGACGTGCGGTCGACGAGCGAGACTTGGGGCGCCGTGGGCCCATTTAATGGTACTTCCTCAAAAGTTACAAGACGTGCCTGAGGTCAGCCTGCCACCCCCTGGGCTGCCCCCGAGCAGGGCAACTACCCAACTACTCAATGACCCCAGGCTGCAGGCGGCTCCTCTCCCACCGCTGAGTGAATGCACTGTGTAAGCGGCGTGGCCTTGGCGCTCAGTGGCGGCTGGCCATCAGGGACACAGACCGCTGCCACCCCAAGGCCACGCGCCAAGGTGAGCCCAGGGCCACGGCACCAGGCAAAGCCGGGCTCAGCAGGTCCAGCTGGGGTGCCACCAGCGACCCAGGGCGGGGCTGAGGACCCGGGGCCCACGTGGCAGCAGGCAGCTGCACACTGGCCTCGGTCAGGGGGGCGGGGCAGGCGTGCTGTCTAGAATCTTCTGGGCAATGGAGGTGAGCACAGGGAACGCAGCGCTCTGGGGGAACTCCCGGATGAAGTCACGGCCCTCCTCCAGGCTCCTCGTGAGTGCGGGGTCCAGGGGCACAGCACCTGCACACAGCGGGGGTCGGGAAGCCGGTGTCGTGGGCAGTGCAGCCACCCACCATGCTGGCCTGAGGCTTGGCCAGAGCTCCCTCCCGGTGCTCCCAGGAGACCAGCTGAGCACCCAGCACAGAGCTTGGCGCCTTCCGACAGGTGTCCCCAGGACACAGGCCAGCAGAACCGTCCCACCCTCTCACCTCAGGGCTCCTTAAACCCAATCTGCTTGTTTGGTGACCGTTTCGCTAGAGTCGGCCAAGCTGGGCATGGAGGGTAGTGGCTCTTGAGCACTGGAAGACAGATCCCTGGACTCACCCAAGAAGGGGACGCCGGAGTGCCGGGCCAGCTCCTCCCCACCGCCCCTGGAGAAGACGTTGGTGCACTCCTAGGAGACAGGGTGAGGGCTGGCTGTGGGCGGGGAGCAGCCTTTGCGGGGCGCTAGCCGACCCCGGGGGGCCTGCCCCTCGCGGCCCGCCCGCCGCTGCCCTCTCCCGTGGCTCACCGCGCAGTGCGGGCAGGCAAAGCCGCTCATGTTCTCCACGACCCCGACCACCTGCAGCCCTGTCTTCCTGCAGAAGGTCAGCTCCCGCCGCACGTCAGCCACACACACCGCCTGGGGGGGCCCGACGCGACGGGTCAGTTGGGCGTAGCCAGCACTATGCACCAAGCGGGGTGATAGTGTGGCTGCTGGGTACCTGCGGGGTGGTGACCACCAGGGCTCCTAGGGGCCTGTAGGGGCGCAGGGCCTCCACAGCCGCGATGTGCTCGTCAGAGGTCCCCGGGGGCGTGTCCACGACCAGGTAGTCCAGCTCCCCCCAGGCCACGTCGGACACAAACTGCTTGATGAGTGCTGCAGAGACCAGGGTGTTCAGGGTTGGCGGTGCCTGGGTGCCGCAGACTGGGAGCTCCAGGAAGGGCCCGGGGCCGAGTGGGAGTGGACTGTGGCACTGGGGTCCTAAGCGGGTGCTGTCTCTATCTCTGTCGTTTACAGAAAGGACTAACTTAAAAGAGAAAAAGGGGGACCAGCAGTTGGCAGCTGGTGTAATGGCTATGTCGCTGGACTCCCATGTAGTCGACTGCGGTTTGAGTCCTGGATCCAGCGGCTTAGACTCACGCCGGGCGCGTGTGCATGCGTGCCCAAGATCCTGAGAGGAGAATGGAGGAGAAGGGATGGCAGCATGGCCATCCCCCCTGGGGGGTGATTTCTTGCTCTCTGTCTCTGGCAAGCGCATGTGTCCTATAGCAAAAACGTCTTCAAAAAAAAAAAGAGAGAGAAAAAGGGCCTGAGGTAGGTAGGCAGGGCCGCGTCCTATCACAACACTTGTCCCAGCACGGCCGAGCAGCACAGGGACAGGCAGGAGGCTGCGCCGGCCCTGCACCTGGGTGCCCCTCCTCCCAGCTGTTGCACCCCTCAGCCTGCAGAGGCCCCGGCTCAGCACGTGGGGTTTGGGACACTGTGTCTGGGACAGACGGATGTGGCAGGGTACATGGGCCTCAAGCTGCCAGCACCAACCGGTTCCCTCCCCAAGCAGCCTCACGGGGGTGGCGGGGCGGGAGGGGAGAGTGCCGCGCACAGCCCCAGACTCCACAGCCCAGCCTCAGCCCCTGTACGAGCAACCCCACAGGCCATGGCCTCCGGTCCCTGTGAGCCAAGGGTGCAGGTCTGAGCAGACCCCACCCTTTGTGACCAGGGAGGCCAAGGGCCGCTTGGCCCACCTGCCCACCCTGCCACCTGGCTGCTCGCACGAGTAGCAGGGCCGTGCGAGCGGGAGCCCGTCCTCAGACAGGCCGGGTGGCCCTTCTGACAGATGGCGGCCTGGGCCCCTCCGAGGCCCATGGAGCACCCGCCT
>NW_006159653.1:1622121-1629088 GCF_000334495.1 Tupaia belangeri chinensis | reverse complement strand
TGGACCCCCGCGCTTGTCCTCCCCCCTCTTCTTGGGGCCCCTCCACACCACAGCGTCGTCTGGCCGCTCCAGCAGGAAGCCCACAGACATGAGGGCGATGCTCTGCTCCTGGTCCAGGAACACGGGCACCCAGCCGCTGTCACACTGGTGCACGGGCCTGCCCTGCGCCCGCAGCATGTGGGGGATGCTGGGCCCACACAGGTCCACGTCGAGGATTCCCACCTGCCAGCACCAAGATGCCCAAGGGGAGGGTCCATGAAGCCACAGGAACCCACGGCCTACGGTCCGGGGCGAGGCAGACACATCCCGTGCACCTGGGCAGTGGGCGTAGGCAGGGCCAGCCGCAGGGGCGGAGGGGCGGCCTCACCTTCTTGCCCGCGTGGCGCAGGGCCAGAGCCAGCTCGGTGCAGAGGGTGCTCTTCCCAACGCCTCCCTTCCCCGAGAGGACGAGGAGGATGTGCTGGACGCCGGCCAGGTTTCCAGGTCCTGGTGGGAGCCGGGGAGGTCAGCCGCCCGAGCCGACATGCACTCACCACCCCGTTCAGGACCACCCCTCCCATAGTCCCGCTCTCACGGCAGTGGCTAAAGGCCAGGTGTGGCCACGATCCCCGGGCCAGCTCTGACATGGGGCTGGTGAAGCAGAAAGCCCACACTGCTCCCGGGCCTGCCGCGTGTCCACGTGGGCCTGACTGTGTCCCAGGGCTTGCACACATGGGTGACATGTACCCCGACTCACAGGGTGCCCTCACCCTTACACTCACGTGCAGTGCACCTGCCACTGCCCCAGGGTTGGGGGAAGCAGGCTGTGGCCAGGCCTGGTGTGTCTGGGCTGCCCCGGGCCACTTTCACCCAGGCCAGGCACGCCCAAAGAGAGCCGAGTGAGGCTGTCCCCATTTCATGCTGGGCAAATAAGAGCGGACCCCCCTGGCCATCCAGGTCCTGGCCAGGGGGGCTGGCAGGGCACACGAGGCACGTCTGCACGCCCCTGGACTCTGAGGGGAGGGAGGGAGGTGACGTGTGACCAGGCCCGCTGCCCAGTGCCTCTGACGCATGCCTACAGGCGGTGCGGCGTGGGCGCTCTCTGGAGGCAGGCAGCCAGGCAGAAGGCGAGGAGTCCTCTCCTGGAGACGAGCTCAGGGCCCCCTCCTCCATCCTCTCAGGGTCTCCACATGTGCCCGGAGTGCATTTTAACCTGCTGGGTCTGGGCTGAACAGTGCAGTAGGCCATGTGGGACCCAGCCACCCTGACCACTGTGCCACCAGCCGATCATCTTTCAAAAACGACCTATTTAAAAAACCATGGGGCCGGACCAGCAGATTGCATAATCATTATGTCTCTGGACTCTCAAGTAGTCAACTGTGGTTTGAATCCCAGACCCCGTGGCTTCAAACTCACACTTGTGTGTGTATGCTCAAAAACCTCGAAAAGGGAGGAGAAACAGGTGACCACTCCCTTACTTTCACACCTCCAGTGTACGAGCCCTCAGGCAAATCTGGCAGGAAAAAAGAAGCTGTTACTGAAGTCCATTCAGCATGGAAAGGCACTGGGCTGCAGGGGAGGCCCCGCTGGGCCAGCTTCTGGCCCTCACGCCTGCCGGGCAGCGCAGCCAGGCTGAATCCCGACCTCCTCGCTGGTAGAAGAGGCTCGTTCCAGTGGCCTGGGAACATGCAGGGCCCCAGTGCTGTCAGCAGGTACTTCCCAGAGGGCCATCCCGCTCAGCCCCCAAACCAACCAAGGAAGTCTGCCCACCCGCATTCGCCCAGGGCCTTCTGCACACGAGTGGAGAAGCTGGAAGGGCAGAGCAGAACCCCCACGGGGGAATCCGGGGCGTCCTCACATCGCACCAGGCCTCTATGGTAAAGGAGCTACAGCCCTGCGCGTGCATACTGCCTGTGCGCTGGGGCTGTCGCGGGCACAGGGAGGTCATCAGGCCTTCTGAACTCTGACTGCATTTTCTACCGCACTTTAAAAAGGAAATCTTCCATCAACTTCAACGCCATTCTCCTCGCCTCAGCAGATCTGCCCTTATCGGGAGAACCAGTACCCATGTCACCTCTGATTCGGATCCAAGCTGCGATCTGTAACCTAGACCGCCGATCAGGGGCACTGACCCTGACGCCAGCCCGAGGGCTGTCCCACACCGGCAGGCGCCGCTCACAGGTCGGTCTGCGACCTCGCTACACCGCAGGACTTCCACTTTGCTAAGGCTGCACAGCTAGAGCGGCTGCCGGGTGACCGGGGCGGCGGGGTGCCCCCAGAGGGGAATGGAGAGGGGACTGCGGGTGGCCATCCCCCCTGGAGTGCTTTCTCTCTCGCCCCCAACCGTGTCCAGCCAGCGTGCGCTAGTAAAGTTATAAATATAAAAGAGGCTAGAACCGAGAACACGTGATGATATGAGTGTCACGTCCTGCTCAAAACTCGAATCCGATCAAACACCCGCAGCGAAGACCTCGGTGCAATCCCGGCGTCTCCGCCTGTTCTTAGGGACGCCCAACGCCAGCGACCACACGGGGGCCTGCGCCGGAACGTCACGCCGCGCGCACGCATGCGCTCTCGGCGCACAGACGGCACACGCCCGGCTCGCCTGACGCCGCCTTGGCCAGAGGACGCACCCTGCAGCCCTGCGGGGGCGCCCAGGGCCAGGCAGGCCACGGCGCGCCCGCGTGAGGAGGACGCCGCGTCCACCGCACACTCGGCCTGGGCCCCGGGCCCCAGAGCAGCCTCCGCCTCACACCTGGTGCTGGTCACCTCTGTGGGCTAAGTGTGAGGCCCTGACGCCACATGTGGGAACCTCAGGTGACGCTTTCGTAGACTCCCTGTAGACTCCCCATCCTATTTCTAATTACCTACCATTCACACGTGACTCAGTCCCGCATGCTTCACTAACGAAAGGAACAAAGATGTCAGACATATCTGTAATACTGATGGAAAGATGTGTGACTTCTTTTTCTTTTTGAACGTAGAGCACATGCTTTTACCAAAGAGCAACAGAGAGAGAGAAAGTGAGAAGTCACCCCCCTCCCCCCTCGGGGGGATGGCCACGCCACTATCTCGTCTTCCCCACTGTCCTCTCAGGATCTGGGGCAAGAACGCAGCAAGAACGCACACGCGCCCAGTGTGATTTTCAAGCCACCAGGTCCAGGACTCGAACCACAGGAGGCCATGTGGATGTCCAGCACCTTAATCACCATGCCTCCTGCTGGCCCCAGAGATGTGCATTTGAAGTTTGCTCTGTGAATCCAGAAACAGCACAAAGTCTAAGTGTGGGCGGTTTAACTCTGACTTCCTAACATGGCAGTGAACGTGTTTCTCCAAAGGGATGAACTGTGACTCCCAGGTTAAGATCCTGTATGTACAGAGCAGTCTACCTGGCCCACGGTCCCTTGTGTGTTTCTAGGTGGCGCTGAGAACGTCCGCCGGCCTGCACCTGCGCTCGCCGCCCACCTGCCTCTCCAGCGGCCCCTGCCCTGGCCGGGGGACAGTCCGGGCGGGCCACTCCGCGGTGAGTCGGGTCTGGAAGGTGGGAGCCCTGGAGGAGACAGCCCTGGGTGAGCAGGGAGGCCAGGCAGGAGAGCTGGCCACAGACCGGGCAGCGTGCTGCGGGCGGCGGCGAACCAGCCTTTTGCCGGGACAACGGCGGGCCCTGAGCAGACGTCAGGGTTGGTGTTTCAGAAGAGACTGCTCGGCCCAAAGAGCGAAGGGAGGAGCCCAGGCGTGTGGTCCTGGGAGTGCTGGGGGGTGGACTCAGGTGTGCTGGGTCCCAGGCGGGCAGGCCTGGGCCGTCAGGAACGATGACTGTCCCGTGTCTGGCATGAGGAACTGGGAGGCTGAGGATGCCATTTGTCAAATTGGACGAGGGAGGAGGAGCAGGTGGAGGTTGAGATGCCAGAGGGACAGGCAGGCAGGGCAGCCAGGTTTGTTGCGCGAGGTGGGCCCAGAGCCGCATCACAGCCAGTGTCATGGGTGTCTGGGCGGCTTTGCTTGGTGTCTGCCTGGGTCTCGCCAAGGTGCTCAGGTACTGGAGCGAGGTAGGCCCAGGCAGTGACCCGGAGTCCTCACCTTGGGATGGGTCTGTGGGGTGGGTGGGGCTGCTGGGAGACACTGTGGTTTTCTTCCAGATCCTCTCCATGATGGCCCGGCGTCCCCGGAGCAGCAGGGCCTGGCATTTTGTCCTAAGCGCAGCCCGCCGGGACGCAGACACCCGGGCTGTTGCTCTGGCAGGCAGCACCCCCTGGGGTTACGATTCTGATGGACAGGTAAGTGACTTGGCTGGACTGAGGCATGGAGGTGCCCTGAGCAGGCATTACCTGGATGGGAAGAGGGCAGGACCTGCTCCGGTCAGCTGCACTCAGCCAGCTCCTCCCTTGTGCGGGCCTGCGAGTTACAGCCGTGCAGCAGGGACCTCGCTGCACTCCCCTCTGAGAGGCACAGCAGGGGACCAGTGGGCTGGTTTTGGCCAGGTCACTTGGCAGAAGGCCTTCCTGCTGTTTGCCTTGCTGTTCTCCGAGGTAGCTGTTACCTTGTCGAGCACAGTTCTGCCTGTCTCTCTCTACATGTGCCGTGCTCACACAGAAAGCCGATCCGGGAGACCCCGATCCTGCTCGGTGGCTCCCAATTCGGGAGGCAGCTGGAAGTGGAGCTTGGCTGTCTGCCTGGCTCAGGCTTCCGGGCAGACCTGTTGGCCACACAGCCAGAGCTGTGTACTCTGCAGGCCTGTGGCCCAGCGGCATGGCTTCCACGCTGATGGGGTGCAGTGAGGGGCCGGGGCCTGGGTTGTTACCTTCCTGAGGCTGTCCTTCACCAGGGTGGGACTTGGCTGCTTCTTGTGGGGCTATCGTTGGGTGGACGGGCTCTGCTCTGCCCCAGGCACCCTGCCCTCCCAGCGCCCTGTGGAACCACTAGGCCTAGAGTGTGGATGCTGCCGTGCTGCTGACGTGCCAGTGTCACAGCTGGGCCCCTCAAGCGCCATCTTATCTTCAGCTCTGTGACTGTCCCATGGGCCATTGCTGTGGGATGCAGGCATGGCTGACACATGCATGCTGCTGCCCTTTGTCACCTAATGGGCCTGCACCATGAGGTGTGAGCAGGTCTGATGAGTACCTTCGAAGCCTGAGCGACACCCGCCCCCCAGGAGAGCTGTGGTGGCAGCTGCTGGGACTGACGTAGGGAGGCCCCTCCACGCTGTGGTGTGCAGGCCTCTGGGCCTGTGTGGTCCGGGAGCAGAACCTCACCTCCCATCTGGGACAGCTCTCCTGCCCTGGGGATGGTTCCCAGGGGCCCCCGGTGTCCTGCATGGCAGGTCTCAGGACAGCTGGTCCCTCGCCTGCGCACGTGAGGGGGCCGTGCCACGGGGGTGCACGTGGCTGCTGCACGGGTCTGGGACAGTGCAGGTGAGAAGGGGCAAACAGGTCTCCCTTGAGCCCTCGTCCTGATGGGAGGAGGCAGAGATAGGACAAAGGAGCACCTCAGGGAAGCACAGTAGGTGGTAGGGAGGCAGTGGCCTGGGGTGGCATGAACCCCCACAGGCAGGGTCCTGGGTGTATACTCTAGGACCTCCCTGAGTGCATGGGGCACACGTGTGCCTCTCAAGGAGTTTGGTTTTTGTTTGTAAAGAGACTTTTTGCTATAGGATAGGTGTGCTCACTGGAGAGACAGAGATGGAAAGCGAGAAATCTCCCTCAGGGAGGAAGGCCAGGCCGTAACCCCTTCTTTCTCCTCTTGGGATTTTGGGCACGTGTGCACTGGTGCCTGGTTTGAGTTTTAAGCTGTCAGGTCCAAGACTTGAACCGTGGGAGTCTAGCAACATAACCATTATGCCATCTCAAGGAACTAAACGAGCAAACAGGACAGTCTGGAAGGGCCTTCCTGGGATCGGTGGGAGACATGACCGTGTGTGGATGGGAGGGGCTGAGGCCAGGCTGGGAGGTCTCTGGGCTTCACTTCTGAGGGCAGCAGGGCCTGCACCCAGCGCAGGAGATGGGCGGGACCTGGCCACTGTGGGGCTGCACAGACGGGGCTGAGGGGGTGGCACAGAGGCAGACTGGGTTCCCGGATGGTCCGAGGCTGACCTCCCCGGTGAGGTGTGGGCCCCTGGGACTCAGGGCAGCAGGGGTGGAAAGCCAGTGTGGACCCACGGGCTCGGTGGGGCCATGATGGGAGCGAAGGCAGCCACCCCTTCCGTGAGTGAGGGTCCTCGTTCCGGCTCAGGCTCAGGCCAGTGCTGAGAGGCCCTGCTGCTGCCTCTGGCAGGGCTGGGCATGGAGGACACAGGCAGTGGTGTGGGGACCCTACCTCGGATCTGCTAGTGGCCGGGCCTTCAGGGTTCCCTTGGTGGTGCAGAAATGGGCTTGACCCTTGAGGTGGGCCTTTGGGAAGGGCTGGGCCAGGTCCTGGACGCCAAGGACACCTAGTTGGCACCACAGACCAGGGGAGTGTGCTGTGTACCAGGGACCCCAGGCGGCCAAGTGCCCAGTCCCTCCCTTGGTGGGTCCAGGCAGGGGCTCAGCTGGGCTGTTGGGGGCGGGGGCATGGCTGGCCACAAGGTGAGGACAGCCTGCCCCCCTTTCTCCAGCACAGCGACTCGGATTCTGACCCCGAGTATGCGACCCTGCCGCCGTCCATCCCCAGCGCCGTGCCTGTGACCGGGGAGTCCTACTGCGACTGCGACGGTCAGAGCGAGGCCTCCTTCTGCGGCGGCCTGCACACCGCCCACCGTGGCCAGGACTGCCGCTGCGGGGAGGAGGACGAGTGTGAGCGCTGCGCGTGTGCAGCAGAGCTGGCGGGGCGGGGAGGGGGACGAGTGTGAGCGCTGCGCGTGTGTAGCAGAGCTGGCGGGGCGGGGAGGGGGACGAGTGTGAGCGCTGTGTGTGCAGCAGAGCTGGCGGGGCGGGGAGGGGGACGAGTGTGAGCGCTGTGTGTGTGCAGCAGAGCTGGTGGGCTGGGCGGGCTGGGCCCATCCGGCCCCCGG
>NW_006159653.1:1620303-1621144 GCF_000334495.1 Tupaia belangeri chinensis | reverse complement strand
TGTGGGGGCGGCGGGTGCGGCAGAGCTGGCGGGGCGGGGAGGGGGACGAGTGTGAGCGCTGTGTGTGTGCAGCAGAGCTGGTGGGCTGGGCGGGCTGGGCCCATCGGGCCTCTGAGAGCTGCCCCAGCCTGGGCTTCTGCTTGTTGCAGGCTTCGACTGGGTCTGGGATGACCTGAATAAGTCGTCTGCCACCCTGCTGAGCTGTGACAACCGCAAGGTCAGCTTCCACGTGGAGTACAGCTGCGGCACGGCGGCCATCCGTGGCACCAAGGAGCTGGGGGAGGGCCAGCACTTCTGGGAGATCAAGATGACCTCCCCGGTCTACGGCACCGACATGGTAAGTGCCGTGGCTCCCACAGGCTCGGGGGGCCCCGGCAGGGCGCTCTGGCCAGCATGGTGTTCCTAGATGGTGGGCATCGGGACGTCGGACGTGGACCTGGACAAGTACCAGCACACGTTCTGCAGCCTGCTCGGCAGGGACGAGGACAGCTGGGGCCTCTCCTACACGGGTGTGTGCACTGCGCTGGGGTGGGGCGGGGCAGGGTGGCAGGCAAGGCTGCTCCTGGGCTCACCCTACCCTGGCCGCTCCCAGGGCTCCTCCACCACAAGGGCGACAAGACGAGCTTCTCCTCGAGGTTCGGCCAGGGTTCCATCATCGGCCTGCACCTGGACACCTGGCACGGCACGCTGACCTTCTTCAAGAACCGTGCGTGCATAGGTGAGGGCAGCACTGCAGGGTGTGGGTGCTGGGGGCCCTGCAGGAGGGGACCAGGCTGGCGGCTCCGGGGGCCTGCCCACAGCTGGGGCCCCAGAGGGTGGGACAGCGTGTGGCGGCTCCCGA
>NW_006159653.1:1616649-1620158 GCF_000334495.1 Tupaia belangeri chinensis | reverse complement strand
TGGGCCAGCGTGTGCCGGCTCCCGACGCCTGGCCTGCCTCCCAGGAGTGGCAGCCACCAAGCTGCAGAACAGGAAGTTCTACCCAATGGTGTGCTCCACGGCGGCCAAGAGCAGCATGAAGGTGACCTGCTGCCGCGCCAGCCCCACGTCCCTGCAGTACCTGTGCTGCTGCCGCCTGCGCCAGCTGCGGCCGGACTCGGCGGACACGCTCGAGGGTCTGCCGCTGCCGCCCGGCCTCAAACAGGTGCTCCGGAACAAGCTGGGTTGGGTCCTGAGCATGAGCCGCCGCGAGCCCCAGGCGCGCGAGCCCACCGCAGCAGCCCTGGCCAGCCCTGATGAGCCCAGGCCCTGCCAGAGAAAGCGCTGCCGACGGACCTGATTCCCATGAAGACCGCCTCTGCCACTCTGGGCTGGCAGCTCCTGGCAGTGCCGCACAGAGGCTCCAGGCTGTCGCCTGCCTGAGCCCAGTCCACTGCCCAGGCTGTTGGGGAAGTGGCTGCAGTGTCCTCAGGCCTCTGGGGAGGGACGCTGGGCACTTCTGGACCGAGCCTGCAGGCCCAGGAGCTGGGGGCTGCATCTGTGGCCTGGAGAAGGGCAGGGCCGGGCCCCCCAGAGCTCAGCTGTTCCTGGTCCCATGGGGCCTAGGCTTTCCCCTAACTGGCTTTGCATGTGGTCAGCTGCCACTCCCATCAGAGACCTAACGACTGTAATAAACGCAATTTCTGCTGACGCTGCGCCAGCCCGGCCTGGCCTTTAGCATTGGTGGTTTGCCTTTGGGTCTGGGTGTCCTGGCTCCCCTGGGAAGTGTTTCCTTGGAAACACCATTTTTCTGTCTCTGAAGGTGACACCCCCAGCCTGCAGGGAGCAGAGGGGACCTGGGTGCTGTCCCCCAGCAAGGCAGGCCCTGTCTCAGGGTCCCCTGTGACCAGCATGGCTGGGCCCAGGGCAGATGAGTACGCTGTGGACCTGGGGCTGCTTGCCTGGAAGAGAACTTCCTCTGCTCGTCCCGATCACTCTTGACCTTTCTCTGTGCCCTTGCCCTGCCTTGAGGTGAACTAAACCCGGGTTGCTGGTGCCACTGGCACCGGGCCACCCTCAGGTGTCGGCCAGTGCCCAGGTGGCAGCTGGCCGTCTCCTACTTGGCAGGAAGAGGCGTGTCCTCGGTCCCGCAGGAGTGGTCAGGAGCCCAGGTCCAGCAGGAGATCAGGGTTGGTAGTGGTCAGGAGGAGGCAGATGCGGCGGGAGAGGTCAGGCCCCACCCTGCGGGGGCGCCTGCCCTCACTGTCCTTGACGGGGATGTGAGCCAGAAGACCCAGGCGTTCCTGCTCTGTGCTGCAGGCTGCCAGGGCCTAGGACAGGCACAGGGGTGAGCAGGGCGGGCCTCAGGGCTCCATCCTCCATGCAGGGCAAGGGGTGTAAGCAGGGGCCCACCTGCTGCAGAAGGCGGGGGCAGGGGAAGGCGGTGACAACGGCATCGGCCACAGCCGGGCTGACCCGGTGTAGCTGCCTGATCTGCCTCCACCAAACCCCCCGCAGCCCTGTGCCATCTCTCGCCACCCGCTCGCCAGATGCCCAGCGGCCTGCCGTGCAGAAGGGAAAGGCCTGGAGCTGCTGGTACCGCCTAGAGAGTGCACAGGCTGCTGTTGGCACGCCCCCTCCTGGGCCACCCTCCCCCAGCAAGCCCTCCAAGGGCCAGAGAGGCACTGCCCTCAGGCGACCCTGTCCCCTCCAGATACTGTGCCAGTTCGGCAGGAGGCACGCACTTGAAGGGGCGCTGGGCGAAGGCTCTGGTGAAGGCACATACGTGCTGGCTCAGCTCTTGCCAGGAGGCCACCAGCAGCACGTCTGCATCTGCCTGGAGCTGCAGCAGCACCAGGGCCTGGGCAGGGTGAGGTCAGCCTGTGGGTGCGGGCAGGAGGGCTCCCGCAGAGGTGGCCGGGGCCCACCCATGCACTGCCCTGGGGCTGTGTCCCACTGAGGGCTTCACCCTGCCCACCCCAGCCCTCTTACCTCCTCCACCTCAGGCCAGCCAATGGCCACCTGGGCACGGGCTGCTGCGGGACCTTGTGGCCACTGCTTGCCCTGGTCAGGGTCCCCGTGAGACCTGAGCAGACATGTGGTCCTTCCAGCTCCCCACACCCCGCTGGTCCTGCCCTCCCAGTCTCCCTGGCTCCACAGCAGCCCCCACGGGTGCCCCCTCCTTGCTCCATCTCCCTCCCGACGAGCCCTGCAAGGCCTCAGGGTGCATTGTACCACAGGTAGGCATCCAGTCCAACGACAGCCAGGTGGAGGCGGGCAGGGCTCTCAGAAGAGAGCCAGGGCACTGAGCAGGTCGGGCCAGAGAGCTGAGGGCAAGAACAGGTTGCATTTGTGGGAGGGCTTCGGCACGGCCCTGGGCCACCACACAGACCCCTCTGCAGAAGGCAGCGTGGCAAGTCCAGGGTAGAGCCGGTGGCGCAGGTAGGGCTGGCAGGTGCCCCCTCAGTACCCACCCGGGCTTCTAGAGCACCTGGACCCAGCACCCTCATTCCTGGTTTACGTCTGCACCCCAGCCTGGAATCAGCTGGCACACAGCAGGTGCTCAGTAAACGCTGAGCCAGGCCACAGCGACAGCGACGGGCCTAACCTGAACACATGCTGGTCCGCCAGCTCAGCGGGCTGCCCCCTCCAGCCTGGCTACCCAAGCAGCTGGAGCAGTGTGGCCAGCCCCTGGCCCTGCCCCTCACCAGTTGTGGACAGCTGACCCCAGCTCCCTCCCGAGGTCCTGTGTTGGCTCCTGTTCTGGTGGGGCAGCGTGTGGGAGAGGCCCTGCTGGCCCTGTTCACCTTCCCCGGGACACCTGCAGCTTCAGACTAGAGGAGCCCCAGCCCAGCCGAGCACCTGCGTGAGCTGGACCACGCTCTGCAGGAACTCCTGGGGCTTCAGCAGCTGCAGCAGCTCCTGGTCTGCAGCCCACACCTCTGGAGGTACCTGTGGGGACATCGGGACACACCCATGAGCTGCCCTCCACAGCCAAGCCCAGGCCGGCTCCAGAGTCTGGGGCCTAGCCGCAAGGGCCAGCCCTGCTCCTGTCGTGCCTCGCTCCAAGGCGCCCACCCAGAGCCCATGCATCATCCCCAAGATGTGCACATGGCCAGCGCACACCCAGCCTGGCTGGGCCTGAGCCACCAGGAATGGGCGTCCTGCGGTGAGACCCTCCTGGGACACTCACGCCGCCCGGGCAGGGGTCAGGCCTGACCCTACTCCACAGGAGGCTGCGGGCAGGGTGTTGGGGCTGGAGGAGGGGCTCACAGCCCAGGTCGCTCAGGGCCTCCAGCAGCACGTCGGCGCCAGCGTCCTCCAGGATGGCTGGGCAGCGGGAGAGAGATCGAGCGGTCACCTCCCTGCCACCCGAGGGCCCGTGTGCCGCTGGCCCTGACCGCGAAGCTGCCCGCCCATCGGTCCGTCCCGGCTTGCCGCACCCGGGTCCACGCGCACCACCAGGCGCCTCAGGGCCTGCTCGGGCCGCA
>NW_006159653.1:1614909-1616202 GCF_000334495.1 Tupaia belangeri chinensis | reverse complement strand
AGCACGACGAGCCGTGCTACTGGCGCTTGACGCGGGTGCGGCCCGACTACACGGCGCAGGTGCGTGCGCACCCAGCACTCCCTCTAGCCCCCGCGTGGGACGGGCCCGGGGCTCCCGATCCCTGCGGCGGGGTCACCTGACTCGACCGGCTCCACGCTTGCTTTGCAGAACTTGGATCACGGGAAGGCCTGGGGCATCCTGACCTTCAGAGGTGAGGCCGGGAAGCCTGATGGGGGTGGAAGGCGGGCGTGGGCTGCCAGAGGCCGAGCGAGGGTGTGCGAAGATCCTTAGTGTTTCCCCAGGGAAGACGGAGAGCGAGGCCCGGGAGATCGAGCAGGTCATGCACCATGACTGGCGGGTGGTGCCCAGGCATGAGGAGGCGGCCTTCACTGCGTGCACAGCCCGGCCCCAGCACACGCTGCACTCCGTGCCCTACCCGCCTCTCCTGCGGGCCATGATTCTGGCAGAACGACAGAAAAACGGGGATACCAGTACCGAGGAGCCGCTGCTGCATCTGGAGGGAATGCGTGTGGATCCCTGGGACTACCCTGCAAAGCAGGAGGCCAAGAGAAAGGCCAGGGGCACTCCCGTCTGAGATACAGGACAGGGCTGCCTGAGGACTGGAAGGCGCAGGGGCGTGGTCCTGATGGAGAATATATCTGAGAGTGGGCAGCAGGTGGCCTGGGGGCTACCGTGCTGGATCCCAACTGTGTGGTTGGAGGGCCCACCTAGCCACAGGCCAGGCACATGTGCTGAGGAGACTGAGGACGGATCGTCGCCTTGGTGGGTGACCTCACTTTCCTTCTGTCACTATGAGCACACACACCCTGTAACTTAAGGGGGGAGGGCGAGAGAGTGTCTCTGGGTGATCCTGGAGTCGGCCCCCTGCGCCCTGAGATCCCACCATCCCTGCTGCCCCACCCTCAGCTGTGTGTGGCCACTCAGGAGGGACTGCTGGGCAGGCCAGCAAATGTGGACCCAGTGCTGGCACCTTCGCACTTCTGGGCTGCCCCCTACCCCCACGGTGGCCTCCACCCACGTCCAGGCTGCAGCTGCTTGTGAGAATAAAGACCACGACCGAGGAAGCTGTCCATTGTGATTTCTGTGCGCTCGGGGCCAGGGCGGAGCCGCCGGTCTGCAGAAGTGCACGCCGCCTGGTGCTCCAGCGGTGCCGCGGGTAGGGCGCCCACCGGCGGGTGGGGTGACCTGAGCAGGGTAGGGTTCCACTTAGACGCCGCGCTGCCCTCTGGCTCCACAGAACCCCGGATTCCCAGCGAGCACGGTGTAGTGGCC
>NW_006159653.1:1610386-1614811 GCF_000334495.1 Tupaia belangeri chinensis | reverse complement strand
GCGGGGGCGGTGCCCGGGCGCGGGGCGGGGCGGCGCGGGGCCGGCTAAAGCCCGGTCGGCTCCCCGCAGCCTGCACCAGCGCGCAGGAGCGCACCTTCTTGGCGGTCAAGCCGGACGGCGTGCAGCGGCGGCTGGTGGGCGAGATCCTGCGGCGCTTCGAGAGGAAGGGCTTTAAACTGGTGGCGCTGAAGCTGGTGCAGGTGGGGGCGCGCGCGCGGGAGCAGGTGGGCGCAGGGTACGCGCAGGCGCAGGCCACCTGTCCCCTTCCTCCCGCAGGCCTCGGAGCAGCTCCTGCGGGAGCACTACGCCGAGCTGCGCGAGCGCCCTTTCTACGGCCGCCTGGTCAAGTACATGAGCTCGGGGCCCGTGGTGGCCATGGTGAGTGCTGGCAGGCGGAGGCGACTGGAGCCACGCCCCGCGCTGACGCCGCGCCCCTCCCGCCTCGCAGGTGTGGCAGGGCCTGGATGTCGTGCGCGCCTCGCAGGCGCTTATTGGGACCCCGGACCCCGCTGACGCCCTGCCCGGTACCATCCGCGGGGATTTCTGTGTCGAGGTCGGCAAGTAAGGCCTGTCTGGAGTCCCAAAGACCGCCCTGCCCAGCCCGACTGCCCTGGTGGCCCTCACAGCGGGAGCCACCTGGGCCTCATGTGCGCCCCTCCCGCGCAGGAACGTGATCCACGGCAGCGACTCGGTGGAAAATGCCCGCCGGGAGATCGCGCTGTGGTTCAGCGCCGCGGAGCTGCTGTGCAGGGAGGACAGCGTGGCCGCCTGGCTGTAGTCAGGTTCTGCCGCTCTGTGCCCTCCAGCTCCCTCCAGCCCCCCGGACGACGTCTTTCTGCAGCGGGACCTGGAGCCCAGGCACCTGGAGCCCAGGGCGTGGGATGGGAGGCGGGGAGTGCCTGCCCGGCTGGGTACCAGGCCACAGGCCTGGTGTGCTCAGGGAGGTGCAGGTGGCTCAATGTGGCCATTTACAATAAACGGGCAGACTGTGCCGCACTGGTCGTGTCCAGGGACAGGCGAGGCGTGGTGTTAGGGCATTTATTACATGGAGCAGGTGTGTGGGTGCACTTGCAGGGGCCAAAGCCTGAGGAGAGGTCACCAGGCCCCTTCCCCCAGCTGCACCCACCCCCCCAACCCAAGCCACTGCACGATCCTGTGGGACACGAGGGCCTGGACATACATCACAGTGGAGAGGTGGCAGGCGGTGGGGAGAAGCCAGCAGCCGCTCCAGGGCCAGCTCCCCAAGATCTGTGCTTCTCTGGTGAGGGGCATGGGCAGCAGGGGCTGGGCTGCCTGGCTCAGTGCCTCCCGGAGCAGGAGGGCAGCCTGGGCAGGTGGGGAAGTCGGCCAGCAAGGCCGTCCACCCGGGAGGGCGGCTGTTCCTCACCACGCCTAGAGCCTGGGCAGGCCTGTCCTCCGTTCGCACGCCTCTGCCTGGCTGTTGAAAGCTTCCGCCAGCAGGCAGCCCTAGGCACTTAGCGTGTCTGGGAGCTGGGCTCCTTTGGAGCCCACGCAGGAGGCAAGCCCCAAGAGCAAGCCATCCCTTGTCAACCTGAGGGCCAGGGGCCTCCCCTTCTTCCTGAGGCCTGGGCCTGCCCTGGCAGCCTGAGAAATTCCACCCTAAGGGCTTCCGGGAGGGGCAGGACTCCAGGGCGACAGAAGCCTGGGGGACACAGTGACGGCTGGTGAGGCTCCAGGCTCCAGCGGTCACCTGGTCTCGTCTCAAACAGCTGCCCCAGGGAGTTCATGCCAGGTCCCCAGGTGAGGGGACGGGCAGGGGCTGAAGGAACAGGCATGGGGGATGCCCCAGAGGAGGCACCTCCCTGGGCAAAGGCTAGTCACTGGCCCTGCTCCCTTAGGCAGAGCAAGGGCCTGGCAGATGGGGGACCCTACCCCACAGCAGCATGCAAAGGCAGGGGTCTCAGGACGGGAGGACTTGGCAGCATGGAGCCCCTGCTTTCTGCCAGAGGGGACCTGGGGAGTGGGGAGCCCAGGGCTGCCCCCAGCCACCTCAGACCCCACCTTGCTCTGGCCCTAAGATGCCCAGGGGCTTGACTGTGGGCTGGGGCCAGCCAGGAGTTACTGGCTCCCCCTCCCAGCCACCCCAGTCACTCCCTGCCAGCTGGAGGGCCTGGACCTCAGGTGAAAGCTGCAAGTTGAGAGGTTAGGGGTGGGCGGGGGCCTGGCTGCCTGGAGGGGGAGGGCAGGTGGGCGGGGCCTATGTACAAGGCAGGGCGGGTGGGCTCACTTAGGGGTGTCGGACTGCCGCCAGCCGGGAGGGCGGGCCTATGTGCAGGCAGGGCGCTCACTCTGGAGCGTAGGACACCTGCCACACGATGATGTGGCTCCGCTCCGCCTTCGACAGCATGGGCTTCACCTGGCTCATGTCTCCTGCACTGTCGTCCGTCTCGTCATCTTCTCCGTCCCCTGGAGAGAGACCGTCACTGTGAGGGCCGGCTCCCACGTGCGGCCCAGCCACCCCAGCCGCCTGCTCACCGATGCGGAAGTCGATGTAGCCCTCCCCGCCGCTGAGCACCAGAACATTCTTCAGCCTCTGGCCCTCCGCGTCTGAGGCAGGGGCGGCAGGCCCAGGGCTCTCTGATGGGCTGTCCAGCACGCTGCCGTTGAGGGTGGCCAGCACATTCCCTAACGGGGCAGTGGGACTTCAGGCTAGTGGCCGCCCTGAGGGAGACCACCGTGTGCGGGCGAAGGCTGAGAACTTGGGGAGTGGGGGCGTGGCGTCTCACCCGGCACTGAGACAAAGAACTTGACGGCATCGCGGTGCCCATGGAAGCAGAGCTGGGCCTGGGCCATGGAGCAGTAGGGGATGAAGCTGCTGGCCGACCTGTCACTGCAGTCGTCCCCGTACACATGGATGACGCCCCCTGGGCGGGCCCCCTCCCCAGATGTGGGGGATGTCTTGTTGGCTGGAGACAGAGAGGAGCCTGAGCTGGCAGGGGTGGGGCAGGGGGCAGCGCCCTAGAGCTCCAGCAGGCGGGGTGGGCGGGAGAGCACCCTTCTGGGCTGCAGGCAGGCCGGCCTCAGCCACAGGTCTGGACTTACCTCGGAGACCCAGGAGCTGGCCTCGGTGCAGGACCACAGCTGGGGAAGAGAGCAGGGCAGGGGAGGCAGGGGAGAGAGGCGGTCAGCGGGAGGGCAGGGGGGTTCTTGGTGGCCGTCACCACCGTCAGTCACCACCGTAGTGCCCCAGGCGCACTCACTCTCGGTCAGGGGGATGGAGATGACGACGCCGTTGCCGGTGCCCACCCAGAGGCGGCTGCCAGCGATGAGCAGGGACGTGATACGCACGAAGGAGAAGCCCAGCTTGCCGGTGCCTGCGGGGACAGGGGTCAGCACCAGGCGTGGGGCCGCGCCTGCCACCCCACCCACCTGGTGCGGCCCTCACCCAGCATCTTGCTGACGTAGGGCTCGATGTCCACGTCCTGCAGGTGCTGGTGGGTGTGGGCGTGGTAGAGCCGCAGGGTGGAGTCCAGGCGGATGGACACCCACACCCCGTCGCCAATCCACGCCAGCTGCCGCACCTGGCTCTCCCGCCTCGGGTGTGCGTCGAACGACTTCTGTGGGGCCAAGCAGCCCTTGGTGGGTGCAGGGCAGAGGAGCGGGGAGGGATCGGAGCCTGCCCAGCCCTGGTCACCCTGGCCGCTTCAGCCCCCCACCCAGCAAGCGGGGCCCACGTAGCTGTTCCCTGGCACGCTCCAGGTGCTGAGTGGCGGTGACAAAGGGCAGGCTCCAGATGCTGGCGCCCACTTGGAGGGGACAACTCCGAGCCCGAAGTCCCCGCTCGAGCGCTGGCTCAGGAAAGCACACGGCCAGCAGGGCCCCGCGGCTGGGCACGCACCTCCACCTGCTTGGTCTTCGGCTGGATCACGTGCACCTTGTTCTTGTAGCCGCACCAGACGCGGTCGCACACGACAGCCATGCAGCGGATGGAGTGGTGCGGGTGGCCCAGATCCATCAGGTGGTAGTTGCTCAGGTCCCACTGGCCATCTGGCAAGAGCCCACAGCGGCGCTCAGCCTGGCTGGGGTTGGGAGGACCAGCCTGGGGACCCAGGGAGCCCCGTGGTGGCAGGGCTGCCAGGCTCTGCACAGTGCCACCAGGCCTCACCTTCACCACGGTGGAAGATGGCCAGAGTCCCGTCTGCTAGCGCCACCAGCACGCGGCCCTTGACGTGCCTAAGAGGAGAGGGTGCTGAGTTGGGCTGGAGGGCAGGGGTGGGCAGGGGCGGCACAGGTCCCCACCCAGCCGGGGCTGGCGGTCACGTACACCAGGCTGAGCACGGAGTCCTTCAGCTTGATGGAGTGCAGACACCTCTTCCAGTTGACCACGGCAGAGTGCACGTAAAGCCTGCAGAGGAGCCCTGGTGGGCCTGGGCTCGGATCTGCCTGGCCACCAGGCCTACCTGT
>NW_006159653.1:1605762-1609310 GCF_000334495.1 Tupaia belangeri chinensis | reverse complement strand
CCGCGCCCCCGGGCCCTCCCTGCCCCCCACCGCCCCTCCCAGCCCTGCCCCAGGTCTGTCCCGGTCAGATTCCCCAGGCCCTGCCCGCCCCACTCCCAGCCCCGCCCCACTCCCGGCCCTGCCTACCAGCCGTTCTGGGTGCCCAGCCACATGGTGGGCGCCGCGCTGTTGCCTGTCCCGACTGGGTCTCCGCTGGACTCTGGCTCAGGCTGTGTGCTGCCACCATCAGGCTGCGGGCCGTCCTCACTGCGGGAGGAATGGCAGCCCCAGTGCAGCCCACAGAGTGAGCTTGGGATCGGACCCCAGGGCCCTTCCGTCCGCTCAGTGCCCGCCCTGAGAGCCCACCTGCCGGGCTGCGTAGGCGAGGATGGGTTGGGGGCCGGGTCGGTGAAGACGTGCTCCGTGAGGGGCCCAGGACGCACTGCAGCCGTTTCTGACTCGCTGGGCCCAGGGTCTGGGACCTCTGTGGCCTCCGTGGCCTCCTCTGTGGACTGGGACGGGTTGACCTTCCCATTGGCAACAGCAGCCACCTCCCCTGTGGAAAGAGGGAAATTGTGCCGCGGAACAGAGGGCCTGGGCGGGCAGAGGACTGTCTGGGACTCACCCTGCCCTTTGTCCAGCACCGGGGTGTCCCCCCGGGAGGAGCAGCTGCTGTGAGGCACGTTGCAGCGGGTGGCACAGCCCACCAGGGTGATGCCGGCCAGCACGCCGTCCGTGCCAGAGTCCTCGGGGTTCACGTCGCTGTCCAGGAACATCTCTCCAGGGGGGTAGTCACTGTCGCTGGCCGCTGCGGGGAGTCAGCCCTGTCACCCACACCCCGGAACCCAGGGCTGGGAGGCCGCACCCAGAGAACTGACGGGCAGCAGGGTGCACAGGAGCTCCTCCCACGGCCTGCCCCGCCCCTCCTGCCCAAGGTTGCCAGGTAGTGAGCCCAGATGGTGGGCAGATGGACTCGGCTGTAGGGAGCAGCAGCTACTTCAGGAAGCGCGCTGGTCTCACCCGGGACCCCATGGGGCCTTGAACCCTCCCTCCCACTGCTGGGTTACAATCCCTGCAGTGAGTACCTGCGGGGACTGGCCCAGCCCTGGTCTAGGCAGTGGGGTCTGGGCCCTTCCCCTCCCCACTGGGGTAGAGCTCCTACACTGAGGGCCTGCAGGGGCAGTGGGGTCTGGGCCCTTCCCCTCCCCACTGGGGTAGAGCTCCTACACTGAGGGCCTGCAGGGGCAGTGGGGTCTGGGCCTGACTGGGAGTTTCACACATGCCCACACAAGTGTCTCCTCTGGCCCTGCCTGGGGTTCCAAGTGGCCCAGCTGTGGCCCTGTCACTCCTGGGTAAGAATGCCGTGGGGCCAGGTCTCTGGGTCTACAGGGTGCACAGGAAGACATGCACAGGGTGGGGGCTCGTCGTGGCTACGGGCACTCCTGCATGGCAAGGCGCAGTGTGGGCTGGGCTCACCCGGGATGCTAGAGATGCACAGCACGTGGGCGTTGCAGACGGTGAACTGGTCCACCACGGTGCCTGGCTGGTTCGCATCGATGATGACCACCTTGCTGGTGCTCAGGGTGCTGGTGAGGATCCATACCCGGCTGGAGGTGGCGTCCGCCTCGGCAAGCTCCTTTGCCTGTTCCGGAACACGGAGGGGTCCAGGCTGGGGCCTGAGCTCAAGGACCCCCAACTGCAACACGCAGTCACGGGGGTCCTGGTGTCTCCGGACCCTTGACCAAGGCTCGACTGAGGCTCCAGGGCCCTATGTCCATGCCCTGCCACCCATGGAGTTCTAGCACTTATGCTCGCACCCACGGGGCCTCCCACCAGCTGAGGGAGGGCGCCAAGTGGCCCTGGATGCAGGTGCTCCTCCCTCACACCCAGGCTCACGGACACTGTTCTGTCTGTCCTCTGAGCCGGTCCTTCCCAACCACAGCCACGCTGACCTTCTTCTTCTCGGGAGACGTGTGGGTGCTCTTGGGCTCGCTGCCTTCCACTTCCCGGTCACAGGTCAGAGGGTCACAGCCTGGTGTGGGCTTGATGCTGTTCCCAGGAGCGTCGTCGCCTGGCTTCCACCCGCTCAGGTTGACCCCCGCAGCACACCACAGCTGCAAGGACAGGGCGTGGGCTCCAGCACACCTGCCCTCTGCTGCTGGCCAGAGGGCTGTGGGTCCGACGGGCTCCCTCACCTTCATGGTCGGGTCCTTTTCCACCAGAGGGCGGCAGTACACGGGGACAGGCACGTGCTTCACCCGTGTGTCCTCCTGGCCCCCGTTGGGACTCAGCTGCAGCAACGCAGGGAGCTGCTGGGGGCGCAGGGCAGGCCCTGGGCCGGAGGCTGTGGGCTGCTCCTACACCCCTGCAGACAGCTCCAGACCCCACTACAGTGGCCACCCTGCCTCGCCTGGCCGCCGGCCTGCACCGGGCCACCCCTTCCCCCGCCCCCCCCACCTGCCCCCTCACTCGCCCCGCCCACGCGCACCTGCTTGTACTTGGCCGGCAGGCTCCAGCCGCAGGCCTGCAGCCGCCCGTCATCGTTGCGCACGTGCTCGCGCACCTGGCGGTACTGTTCACGCTTCTGCTCCCGCCGGGCGGAGGACGTGCAGTCGCTGGGCAGGAGGAACCACGGTTATAGTTTGTGTGTGTTTCAAGGTGAGCAGCAGACACAAGACCTGGGGCACCCACACCCCGGCAGCGGCAAGGAGGCCGGCTTGGGCCTGTCTTGCCTGTCCTCGGGGCTGCGAGGCGCCCGCCTGCCAGGAGGGAGACTTCCCAGCACACGGTGGGTGCATGAGGACGCGCCTGGTGCCTTGGCCAGCGTCCTTCCCACGGTGGCTGCCGCCACACTGGCGAGCTGAAGGTGACCCTCAAAGCCCTGTTTGAGGGCCTGTAAGGGTGGAACCCTGGGCCAGGCCAGACGGTGAGGGCCGCGACACTCACTCATCGGGGAAGAACTCCAGGGGCCGGCTGCCTGCCGAGATCTGGCACATGGCATGGCTGCGGCGCTGGCTGAAGCCGGCTGCGGTGGGCGACTTGTAGTGGATGTTCACTGAGGGGTAGGCCCGCTTGGCTGGAGGGGGACTGGAGGAGGAGCTGAAGAGGCGGCTGAAGCTGCAGCAGGAGGGACAGAGGTGAGGGGCAGCGGTGGGGAGCTCAGCCGCTGCCTCCCCACAGCAGCAGGTCACCCGTCCCGGCGACCCTGACTCACAACTGCCAGATGGTGGACTTTTTCTTCTCCTGGACAGACGGGTGTTCTCGGGATGCTCTGGAGGGAAGGCCAGAGGAGGGGGCTTGCTGGGACCAGGGAGGCCCCGCACCCTTCCCCCCGCTGGCAGCGCCGATCCTGTCCCCACGAAGCCACGAGGCTGGAGCACGGTCTGCACTGGCTGTGAGTGCGGGGCCGGCGGCCAGGCCCACCTGATCATCTCGGTCCACCGTACAGCCTCCTGCAGCTCCATCAGCCGCTCCTTGTACTGGTTCCGCTCCATGAGCACTCGGGCCATCTCCACCCGCGTGAAGCGGCGGCGCTGGGCCATGGGGATCTTGTCCTGCAGCAGGAGAGG
>NW_006159653.1:1591233-1603412 GCF_000334495.1 Tupaia belangeri chinensis | reverse complement strand
CGCGAGGCCTGGGGCCCTGCCACAGGATGAGGCGTGGCCTGAGGCAGGGGAGGGCCAGTTTCAGAAAGTCATCCGCTGGGCAATACTGAGTGCTTCAGGCAGAGCTCAGGCCGGACAGGCTCAGTGAGGCGGGAGGGGTTAGGCCCGCTGCAATGGAAAACCAGGCCAACCGACTAGCGGGCAGGCCGGCGGCCAGGCGTGCCCCCAGCTCACCGCTGGGCTGCTCCAGGTGCCCAGGTGCACAGCCCAGGCCTGGAGCCCAGAGGCTGAGACCAGGACGGCACCTCCTTCCTAGTCAGTACGGGGCTGGGGCCGCACCATGATCACCTCCAGTCCCCCGAATCTGAGCGTGGGCTACACGGGATGGGCAGAACCGAGAGTGACACGACCCACTTCACCCTCACAGCCTGCTCAGGTCACCAACTAGAGTCGGACACAGGCCGGTGTGACCCCAGGAGCCTGGCTGGCCCTCCAAAGCAGGCAGTGGTGCACCTGGGCCTCTGCCCCAGGAGGGGAGGCTCTGGGGTGGGCAGGCCGACAAGGGCCAGGCCCGGAGGGCTCTGCTCAGCACGCCGGGGAGTGGGTGGCACGCCTGCGGAGGGCACAGTGCACAGCTGCCACCCTGCGGCCTTGCTTTGCAACCTGGAGGGTGCAGGGTGCTGGCTGGGCTGCACGGCTGGGGACACCTAGTCCAGGAGGACCCAGTGTCACTGGGAGGCTGGGATCCCCTAACAGATTCCCCGAGGGGTCCCCAAGAGGCAAGTTGCCAAGCTCAGACGTTGCATAGGAGGGCTGAGGAGGGTTCAGAGCCCTGAGCCAGCCAGTCCCTGGGAACCGCCCGCGCCACCCCTGCCCGGGGTTAACAGTGGGATATACCAGTTCTGTACAGAGGTAGCTGCTTACATCCTCCACCTCTTCTTTGGGGTCACGGCGGGCAACGATGACCTCTGACTTCGCTCTGCAGGACCAGGGAGGAAGCGGGCAGGTGAGGGCCTGCTCGGGCCAGACTCCCCATAGGAGAGAGCTCACGTGTGCCCCGAAGCCCAGACACCCATCCTGACGGCTCCCGCCAAGGAACAGCACTGGTGCCTGTGGGTCGCAGCAGAGGTGGCCTCGGGCGTCTCACACTGCCCTTTGCTGCCCGAGAAGGGCGGCAGCTGTGGCAACACCGCCAAGCCGACCAAAGGGCTGGGGAGCAGAGGGCCGTGGTATCAGGGCTGCCAGGGCAGCCTGAGGCCCTCACTCCCCCTCAAAGTGGAAAGAGTAAGAGCTGCAGCCAGGCCGCATGGCCACTGGGACACCCGGGCAGGACCAGCACACGCGGGGGGTCCCACGAGGTCCCAGCACCCCTCTCCCTGGGCACACGGGCCGGGCTGGGCAGAGCTGGGGAGCAGGGCAGGTGCACACGGCCACTCAGGGAAGGACGGAGCGGCAGCACTGGGCCCGCGGCCCTCACCGTCTCAGCTCCTCCTCCAGCTCTCTGACCCGGCTCTCCAGCTTGACTTTGGCCTGCTTGGCGGCTTCCAGCTCCCCCCTCAGCACCTCCTGCTCCCCTGACAGCTGGTCGACCTTGGCGATGAGGTCATTCTTCACCACGTTCAAGGCGTTTCTTGAAAAGGCAGACACACGAAGCTTCCTGCGAGCCCGTGTCTACGCCGTGGGGCTCTCGCTCTTGTCTGAGGGCCTGCCACGCCCTGGCCAAGAGGTGGCTGTGACCACAGGGCCCAGTCGCCCATGAATGGGTGCTCGACAGGCTTTCTAAGGAAGACCCCGCTCCCGCTGCCCCTGCTGTCACGTCACAGCCACCATCGGCCCTGGAGGGCGCTCGAGTCCCCACGGCCCAGGCCGCTTACTTGGTCTCCAGAAGCTGGGAGTTCTCCAGCAGCAGGTTGCCCACTTCTTTGCCCATTCCTGAAATGAAAGGCCTGGGTGTTAGTGTCCTGCACCGGGCGACCCTGCCATGCCTGTCTCGGCAGGGCCGGTGTGGGGATGTGGGCTGACGCCCGAGCTGCAGGCTCTCCGGCCAGCCCTGTTCGCGGGGCCCCATGGCAGCAGCCCTGGGCCCTGGCTCCAGCCTCCCCACGAGGCGGTGCTCCACAGGCCCTGGGATGCCGCGATGAGCGAGCCCATCCTGGCCCCGGGTCCCCCCAGACCCATCATGAAGCAGACACCCTCCAGAACCACCACCCCCTGACTGGTTCTGGAGCCTGAGTATTGGGACAGACACGACAGTACAGCGCTGGCAGGAAACCCTGGCTGAGATGGGATGATTCCATGGCAGGCGTGGCCCTCCCCTGGGGCTAGGAGCAGGCCTGGAAGGACCATGTGGTGGGGGTCAGCAGGAGGTGGGACATGAGGGCCTGAGAAGGACAGGGCTCCTGGGTGCCCGCCTTCCTACGGAGCAGACTCGGTTCCTTGGCCACTAGGCCCCACAGACCCAGCAGGCATGTCACAAAACCCCAAGGACCAAAGCTGGCCCTTGATAACAGCCCCAGTCTATGCTGTCGTGAAACACACGTGTGCGTGGGCTCTGGGTCTTGCCCGCCGCCTCTGCCCAGACTTCCGCCTGGGATGCAGCAGGTGGCCTGCTCAGCCAGGCCAGGCCGGAGCAGCCCAGCAGGGTCAGCCAGAGCTCAGCGAGGCCAGGGGCCCCTCGAGCTATCAGAGGCCTGTCCCCAGAGAGGGCACCGCCTCCCACAGCCCGCCAAGGCCCCCAGGACTGCCGCTACTCTGAAGGCTGAGCCCCTGCCTCCCACCACGCAGAAGGGAGCAAATGGGTGCACGAGACAGGCAGAGGAGGGAAGCCGGGAGGGAGCAGGCACGGGACAGGGTCTTGGCCTTACCAAAAAAATCATCGCGTACTATGGGAGCGTCCCAGTCCCAGGGAGGTGGGCAGCAGGCGGAGGAAGGGGAGGGGAGAAAAGAAGCAGTTAAGCCCCAGCAGGTAGCGGAGGAGGGTGAGACCGCAGGGCTGCATGTCCCTGGGCGAGGGGGCAGGGAAGGGATGGAGCCAGCTGCTCTTTCTGGAAAGGGTGCCCTTGGAGTTGCACGGAAGACTGCCAGGCCAAAGTGGTTTGTGGGTGCTGTTGGAGTCAGCCCACGGAGCTGGGGTGCTGAGGGTGGAAGAAGCCCCACAAGTTCTGAGAGCCACGCCGGGGTGCAGGTGCCTTGGGCTCAGGGGGGGCTGCACCTGGACAGGCAAGGGGCCCCGGAGCTCCAGCTACAAGGCAGGGGGCAGGTGCTTGGCCAGCCCACTCTTACGCGAGACCACCCTTGGGCTGAGCCAGCCAGGGGCTCACAGGGCCCTTGATCCATCACAGCTTTGCAGAACCTGCGGGAGTGGCCTGGGGGACTCCTCAGGTGGGGCTGGCAGGTCAGACAGCGGGTCAGGGTCGGTGGTGACTGCAGCACCTGAGGGCTGAGTGGCCGCGGCTCCCAGCCGGAGCGCAGGCACCTCAGTGCTCAGGCGGCCTGGGGCAGCCGGGTTGGGCTGGGACAGGGCGGTCTGCGGAGTCCACGGAGGGGGTAGCTGGGGGGAGGGGCCACAGACGAGCACGACGGATACACACCTGAGAACTCCCCTGGGCCGTGTCCAGCGAAGCAGAGACAGGGAAAGGAATGACAAGGTCAGTTGGTGACTGAAACCGACAGAGCAGGTCCTCGTTAAAGAGAAGGCTGCAGTGAGCCAGCGAGCCCCAGTGGCACGGAAGGGCTGGGCACACGCAGGGGCTGTGGGCGGGGCCCCGGGCAGACCCTCGGGGCTGGGACCCCGGGCCCAGTGCGTGTGCTGCGTGAGCGGCCTGACCGAGCCTTGCTTGGTCCTGCTGGGAGCGAAAGCCAGCTCACCTGCCTGGCTCTGCTCCGCCCAACTGGGCACCTATGGAGAGAGTGCACTGTGAGTGTGTGCAAAGGGCCCTCCAGAGCGAGTGGGCCACGCTCCGAGCGCCGTGGCAGTGAGTGTGACCCGGATGGACGTGGGCCTAGAGCTGGGCTTGCGGGCTCCCCTAGCCAGCCAGGGCATGACCGTGGCGAAAGGTGATGAAAGGGGGAAGGGTGCAAGGCCCCCACAGTGGAGGAAGAAGCAACCTTCCAGCGCCGGGGGCAGTTGTGCTGCTCCCGCTGGGCCAGCTCTCCCCACCACGCAGGGTGTGCTGGGAATCCCTTCCCCAACACGGATGACGTGACAGAATGACTCATTTCCACTCAGTTCCCTTCTCACAAAAAGGGAGCTGGCCTTGGGAACCAGCAGTTAGCGTAATGGCTATGTCGCTGGACTCCCACGTAGTCGACCGCGGTTCACGTCCCGGACCTGGTGGCTTAAAACTCACGCCGGGTGCGTGTGCGTGTGTGCCCAAGATCCCGAGAGGAGAATGGAGGAGAAGGGACTGCGGCGTGACCATCCCCCCGGGGGGCGATTTCTCGCTTTCTGTCTCTATGTCTCTCTCTGTCTGTCTGGCGAGCGCACGCGCCCTATAGTGAAAATCTCTCTAAAAAAAAAAAAAAAAAAAAGGGAGCTGGCCTCTCAGCTGCTTGATCTAAAAGAGAGAGAGTGAGTCCAGGGGCCAGCAGATGGCATAATGATGATGTCACTGGACTCCCACATAGCTGACCGCAGTTTGAGCCCCGGACCTGGTGGCTTAAACTCACACTGGGTGTGTGTGTGCCCAGATTCCGAGAGCAGCATGGGGAGGGACTGCCGTGAGGCCATCCCCCCGGGGCGGCGCTTTCTTGCTGTCTCTCTAGCGAGTCTTCATGCCCTACAGTAAAATATCTCTCTCTAAAAAATAAAATAAAAAAATAAAAGACACAGTGCAGCATTTACCATGGACTGCAGATAACGTAGCAGCACGCCCCAAAGCAGCGATGTCCCACGACCAGTGCCTCCTTCAGGCCTTCCCACATGAACGCCCGCCTCGGCCCGGCCGGCCAGTCTAGCCTGCAGGACCCACTAGTGCTGGCGCTTGGGACCCCCCCCCCCCAGTTCTCTCTGACAGCAGGGCATCTGCGGTCTGCACGGCCACTTGGAATAGCACCACGGCATCCGTGTGTGGCATGCAGCCCTCCCTGGGACCTGTGGATCCCGTCAAGCCCTCTGCTGTTGTTCCGAGTGACCGCGGGGCCCACGCGCTCCAGGGCCAGGCAGCCACCTGGCAGGTGCCTGTGGGGTCTGGCTGTGCAGAGGCCCAGGGAGCCGAGACGCCCCGTGGCGCTTTCCTGTACTGCCCTTGTTTTAGGTGTAGTTGACAGAGACAGGAGGGAGGGTGCGAGGCTCTCAGCCTGACTCCGCAGGAGCCGAGACTACAGGCCTGGACAACTGCAGTGTCTGGGTGGCCCAGGGGGTTCCCACATGGGGCCAAGTGTACCCCCTGCCTGGACCTGTGCTTACACCTCTAATCCTCCTAGAAAGTACTTCTATGGTGTGGGGTTGGATCAAACTTCACTATTCCAGGTACCCAGGGGTTCCCAACTCCTGGGCTTTGGCCTGCTGGGGCCGGGCCACGCAGTGGGGAGGGCGGTGGGCAAGGGCCCCAGTGTCAGCTCCCTGTGCCTGAACTGCCACCTGGGCTCCGCACCCCGTCGCTCAGAGGCATGGAGTTCCCGTGGAGCAAACTGCTGTCCCGTGACCGTGTGCTGCGATGCGGCTGTGGCGAGGATGGGGTGCATGACGGGCCCGTGTAACTGCCAGGAGCAGGCCCCAGCCGGCAGCCACCACGCCTCTCGGCCCACGAGCTCGGCAGCTCCTCACCCAGCGCGGCGACCCTGCAGCCGTCCTCCCGTGTGCCGCTCTAGCTGGGCTTCGGAACCCACCACCAAGTTCCAGGGAGACACGCCTGTGGGGCCGTACTGGCAGCCGAGTCTGCGAGGAGTGGGCTGACCCGGGAGATGCGACAGCTCCCAGACGCTTCTGTGCCCCGCCCTCAGGCCCCTTCCTGTCGTCTAACCTCACTAATTCTCCACCGAGGCTCATCCGCCTCCAAGGTCACCTCTGGACCTCCCTCAGGTCTGGTCCTGTGCCGGAGGCGCCGCCCCTGAGCAGCTGCCACCGCCGAGTGGGGCCGAGAGCCAGCAGCTGGCCTCGGGGTCTCTGGTTCCCACTGAGCGGGACGGCTCGTTGCGCAGCTTCCCTGAGCTCTGACGTCCTTGCCTGGGCCGCGGAGAACCCGGACCCTCAGCGTGCACCAGCCCCGAGACGCCCACAGGCTGGTGTGGGCAAAAGGCTGCAGGTGCCCCGGGACCAGCTAAGTGTGGCCCCATCACACCAGTTCTGACGTGTTCTGTCCACCCTCACACCTCCCAGCCAGGGTGGTCTCTGACAGGCAGCGGCACGTGCAGCCAAGCTCGCGGGGCTCCTGGGAGAGGGGAATGCCTTGTCCACAGTCACAGGGTCAGGTGCTCCTTCCTCGGCTCCCAGCCTGGGTACAAAGCCACAGGGCTGTGTCCTCACTGCACCAACCACTTGGCACTGCACAGCTGGGCAACCAGGCCAGAGGACGTGTCCGGCCCCACCCCTGCCTGCTGAGCACACGGTGCCTGGCTGTACCGTCTCAGGAAAGTGCCAGGGGCCCGGCGATGCGGGGGCACGTGGTTCCCATGGGACCCGCTCCAGGTGAGCCCGGCAGCTGCAGCCCCAGTTTGTGCCTCCGCCCTGGGGGCCTGGGAGCCGGTTCCATGGCCCAGTGTCCTGTCCCAGAGGGCAGCAGCCAGGAGCCCCTCCACAGTCCTCAGGCCTGCCCGACTCCCAAACCTGCATTATGATTACAGTTACGAGACCCCAGCAGGTCCCCTAAGAGCTGGGCCCTGTGCCAACGCTGAGGCAGTTTCAGGATGACCCCCAAGGCGGCACGGTGACGAGTCACGGCCTTTGCTGCAATACCAGAAAAGGGTCGGGTCCCAGCTCTTCAGACACCCCGAGGAGGTTCTCGGGGAAGCCCGGGGACTGACCCTGGGAGACTGGTCGGACAGCTCCCTGCCAGGGGTCGGCTCCGCCCGGCACAGAGGCAGTGACCGATCCGCACATGCGGTGACGCGGCCTCAGCCCCCAGCCGTCACCCCGCACGTCACTGTGTACAGCGGAGGCAGTGGTGACCACGATAAGGCTCCCTGAGGGGGATGAGGGCACGGCCACGTGCCAAAGGCCAGCTTCCGGCCAGGCTGCCGCAGTGGGGCACAGGGGCTGGGCCAACATCGTGGACGACGGCCGGGTGGTGCAGAGACGGGGAGGGTGTACTCTGCAAGGTGGCGGAGCTGCATGAGCCAGCAGGGACAGCCCACATGGCCCAGGCCTGGCAAGGCCAGGTGAGTGCCCGATGGACATCTGTCTGCGCGAGGGCGCTGCTCAGTCACGGGCGAGGCCCTGCCGACATGGGCAGGCTGGGCAGGGCAGCACATTGTTCCGAAGCATCCCGAACAGGCGAGTCTAGAGACGCTGGCCGCTGGGATGGAGGTGGGGCTGCTAATGGGGCTCCTTTCAGGGTGAGCACACTCTCAAAGCTGTTCCAGGCCAGAGTGCAGAGAGCCCTGCACGGGCAGGGCTGGGTCACTCGCCCTCCTGGCCTCGGCCTTTGGTGACAGTGTGACCGCAGGGGGCATGCATGGCAGTACACGTGGGGTCGCTGGGACAGACTCAGTGAAACGGCTGTGGCTCTGCCCTCGGCTCAGAGCGCTCTGGTAAAAGGACTATCTTCTTACCTAGAAAGGTGACCAACCTGTCACAGACACTCAAACACTCAGGCACGACCCGTATGTGACTGTGAGGCTGGCCTACAGCCTGTCGCCTGCCACTCACAGCAACACCCCGGGCCCCATGGCGCCTCCCAGGAGAAGGGCTCGTGTCTGGCAGATGCCGATAATCCTCTGCCTGCTCCGACCCTTCCCTGGACTAGGTCTCATCCGCACCCAACAGCCGGCACTGCAAGGCCTGCCTCCTTCAAAGGCTGCCCGGAGCCGTGTCTGTCCCAGCAAACGTGCTTCATCACGTGGACTGTGGGTCCTTGAGGCCACGGCCAGCCTCGTCCACTCAGCTCCCTTCAAGGACCGGGCTCCCGGGCTGGTGCGAGCGAAGTGCAGAGACGCAGCCAGGGGGCGAAGCACATGCCGCCTGGAGCCCATGGCTGGACCGGGGCACTTGGACCTCTAGGCGCCTACGCTGACTGCCGGCAGGGCAACCCAGGTGCGGCTGCATGATCGCGTGCTCGGGACGGCAAAAGCTGGGACCCGGAGCGGGGGCCTGACTTAAGGCACACGCCTGGCGCCGTGTGAAGAGAGAAATGCACGCGTGTAGCGGCTTCTGTAACTGCCCATGGAGATGTCCCCATCATCCACAACCCCCCAGGTCCTGTGAGGGTGCGCACCGCGTGTGCTGCGGGGCGAGGTGTTGCCATGACACTGCGAACGCCCCCGTGGCACAGGACTCCTGTGACCTCGCTGTCCTGGCACTTTCTGATACTAGTTGAGTGTCATAAGCAGCTGTCATCATCTCTCTAAAATAAACTACCAGTTAAACACACAAAGACCTGAGCTACACGAGTGGGGTCGAAACAGCAACAGTAACCCCCAGAACGTTCCTGAGTGTCAATAGTGTTTGTGTTTTTCTTTCTAAAGAGGGCTTCGTCTAGCGGGGGGCATGCACTCGCCAAACCCTCCTCCATTCTCCTCTTGCGGTCTTGGTGTCACGCACGTGAGCCTGCTGTGCGTTCTGAGCCACCAGGTCTGGACTTGAACTGTGGTCAGCTCTGTGGGGTCCAGCAACGCACCCATTACGCCATCTGCTGGTCCCAGCAGTGTTTGTGTTTTACCGGCCGCAGAGGGAGCGGGCTCAGGCTCCGCCTTCCAAGGCAAGCAAGCTTTTCGCTGCCGACCAGTGGGGGCAGAGCAGGGGCTGTGCGTGGGAACCTTCCCACAACTAGCACTTAGGCACGTACATGTGCACACATGCACTGCCCTCCCGGTACTTTTGAGCTGGGGAGGCAGTACTGGTGCCGCCCCAGCTCAGTGCGTCCCCGGAGTGCTCGTCCCAGGTGAGGGGCGCCTGTGCCAACACCACGAGGCGGGTCTGAGAGAGGGGGAGTAAGGCGGTGGCTGTGGCCAGGGCCTCACCCCTGCCAGTCCACACTGACGGCTGACCCGTCTCGGGGAGACACCTCGCACCCCTGACGGCACGGCTGTCTCGGCCATTGGGGGTGGCAGCGAGCCTGGCCAGACTCGGTGCAGGACGGCTTTGCTCTGGGCAGGAGGCGGTAAAGGGCCGGCCACAATAGTACAGACGGAGCTGGCCAGGCGAAGCTGGAGCAGCTGCCTGTCCTGCGGGGACCGAGGGCAGTGCACGTCCAGCACCTGCCCCTCACGTGCACCTGGGGGCTCTGAGCACGGAGGGATGAGAGGCAGCCTGGGTATGCCAGGGCCCCGGAGGCTCTGAGCACGGAGGGCTGAGAGGCAGCCTGGGCATGCCAGGGCCCGTTTTTTGGCTGAGAGTCAGCCTGGGTATGGCAGGGCCCCGGAGGCTCTGAGCACGGAGGGCTGAGAGGCAGCCTGGGTATGCCAGGGCCCCGGAGGCTCTGAGCACGGAGGGCATGAGGCAGCCTGGGTATGCCAGGGCCCGGAGGCTCTGAGCACGGAGGCATGAGAGGCAGCCTGGGTATGCCAGGGCCCGGAGGGGTAGCTAACGGCAAGGAGCTGAGACTGGACCTCCTACTTCCCGGCTGCCATGCTCAGAGCCAGGTGGCCAGGCTCAGGCTACCAGCAGGCTCCCCACCGACGGGGTGGCCACGGCCACTGCAGGACCAGGCATGACTTCTGGAGACCTGCACACTGAGGTGGCGGAGGCTGTCTGTGCACCCTCCCACCGGGCAGAGGACCTGTCCAGCCGAGACCCTCGGGACGCCCTAAGAGGCTGCCGGGGTGGAGGAGGACCACAGTGAGGGCTCAGCAGTGCTGGAAGGAGCAGCGCGTGTGCATGCCTGTGTTCGCGGCCTCTGCTGTGATGGCTGGGCCACCGAGTGAGCACGCCAGCAGCCAGGAATGGCGTGCTTCGGGGAGAGCCACACAGACTCGCACAGACAGCAGCCGCGGGCCTCCCTCCATCATAGACAACCACGGCAGAACGGCGCAGGGCTGAGGTGAGGCCGCAGGCTTACCTAGGAGGTCAGCCCCTTCGTCCACATCCCCGATGGCCTCGGACCCTGCCGTGGAGAGCTCGTGGTACAGAGAGTCGGTGTTGATGCCGAACGCCTTGTTCACGATGCCCTGGGTGGGGCTGGCAGGGCACGGCGGAGGTCAGTGGAGCCACGACTGCTGCGCACCAGGCGCCTGCAGCTGCGGCCAACACTGCGTGGCTCGTGCAGGCGCGGGCGGGCGGTGGGTCTGCCGGACCACGGCTCTCCCCATTCAGCATCGCCGCCGACTCTGGTGAACGCTGAGCCCCGCCCCCGGGGCCCAGGGCTGGGCCGAGTGACTACCTGCTTCCTGTGCGGTCCAGGTGCGTCTCAGGACACACGTCCAACTCTGGAGTGGAGTCAATGGTGTCTGGGACATCAGACCACTCGTCACTGCTGCCCATGCCTGCGGGGCACAGTGGGCCCTGGGGTCACCCCGCTCTGCCGGCCTCTGCGCCCGAGCCAGAGGCCCCACACTAGACTGCCTGTCTGTCTGGCAGAGAGGGCTGGAGGAGGGTAGAGGACCCCAGGACTGCAGGGATCCGGGGGTGGCATGGTGGCCTCTCAGTGGACTGCAGCCATGCTCAGTGAGCAGGACAGGTGTCCCCTCTCTGCCTGCACTGTCTAGCTCAACTGGGGCTGTGCGTAGCAGTGGTCTGCTCCTTCATGCTCGAGGTGTCCCCAGTTATCGCTGGGATCCCAACCCACGAAGGGACTGCATCTGGAGATGGCCTTCTAAGAGGTGATCCAGGTATACAAGGTCCTCAAGGTGGACTCTAACCCCATCTGCCTGGACACACAGGGAGGACAGGGTCTGCAGCCAGTGACCGGCCCACCCACACCCCTCGGGCTCCAGACACAGGGGGAGGAAGTCCTGCTGCCCGAGCTGGACTAGCACACCCCAGAGCCAGTGTGCCCGGGGGGGGGCATGCCATGCCGACGTGCCGAGCCGGCCGGGAGGGCGCACCTATGCTGACGTTGCGCATCTCCTGAGCGACCTGGACTTCCATGTTGCGGCTGTTGCGCTTCTCGCGAGCCCGCTTGCTGTTCTTGGTGTTGACGCCATAGTCCCCCAGGGGCTGCAGGCTCTCGTTGAGGGGTGTGACTGCGGCCGAGGGCACGGAGGACGTGGGCGTGTTAGACTTGGTGCCCGTGGTGCTGGGCGTGGCTGCAGCTGAGGACTGCCCGGACTCAGACATCTCGTCGTGCGGACACTAGGGCAAGCAGGGGTGGAGCATGTCACACGGGCCGTGGCGTGGCTGCAGGTGACCATCTGGGCCTTAAGCTGTACGCAAGCCACACCACGGCCGCCCGTGGGGGCAGGACTCCTGCAGGCCGCCAGCCCGTCCCTTAGGGCCTGGTCACTCTGTGCTTTGCTCCTCCGGCCACTCCCCTGGTTTCTCGGAAGCAGCCATCACTGTCCTTAAGCCTGCACCCTCCACAGAGCGTCCGGCGCAGCCTCACACGACAGGCATGACACTACACAAGGACACGGGCAACCCTTTGCAGCCAGAGGTTGGTCAGCGGTGACTGCGGCCCGGGGGAAGAGGGCACCACTGTGGACCCAGGGAGGGGCCGGCCACTGTGGCCCGGGGGCTGCTCCCACCTGCTCCTGCTCCAGCTTCCCTCCCGCCTCCAGGAACTGCCTGCTTGCCCCTAGCTAAGGTTGCGGGCCAGGAGGGGTCAAGCACTCCACATCTGGGAGAGGGATGCCCTCTTAAAGAGCATGCAGGCTGGACCCCCAGGGCTCGACTGGACCGACACTTTTAGCCCTGGACAGCTACGAAATTCATGTAACTGAAACCTGCTTTTCAGAGTGAGGCTGCCGAAGCACCTGAGGGAGCGCCGAGTACTGGAGCCTGCAGGCAGCCACTCAGGTGCCTCACGGTGGCGCTCTGCGTGGTGTGGGGCAGGAGACATGTGCTCCTACACCAGGCCTTTCCTACTGAGAACGCTGGGCAGATGCAGGCAAAGCAGCCGCAGGCTCTCCCGTCAGCTGGCGCGGCCGCCTCCGCGCTCCGCGCCCAC
>NW_006159653.1:1589414-1591001 GCF_000334495.1 Tupaia belangeri chinensis | reverse complement strand
GGCAACCCCCGCCGCAGCCCCCCCCGTCAGCGGGCGCGGCAGCCTCTGCGCTCCGCGCCCTCCTGGTGCAGGGGGGGCCCGGCCTCGTCGGGCACAGCCCGGGAGAGTGACCACGGGCTCTGGGGCCTTCCCAGAGGGCATGTTTTCGAGGGACCTTTCCTGCAAAGGGGGTGCCCACCCCGTCTGGAGGGTGACTCTGGACTAACTCATGCCTGCCTTCAGCTGAGGCAGCAGCCCCAGAGGCAGAGCTGGCTCGGAGATCTGCCTTTGCCTGACCCGCCGGGTCACTGCAGCCTCAGGACAGGGAGGCTCATCCAGAGGAGGGTCCCTGAGTTCTCTGCGAGGTGGCTCTGGGCGACTATGCCCCTGGGGGCTCCAGCTGTCACTTCTGGAGAAGGGGCTACCACGGGCGCTGGTGAGGATTAGTCGGGGGTGCTCAGCACCCTCCAGTGGCCAGGACGGCCACAGCTGGGCATGCAGGGCTGAGTGCACAGGGCTGGCGGAGCGTCCCTTGCTAGTGCTGGCCACCGTGCCCACGGGGCTGGGTGGGCTTCTCGGCTCTGGACCCGGGCCCTACACCTGCACTGCCTGGAGAAGAGTAAGGAGGGGCTGGGAGGCCGGAGCAGGAGCCTGTGTTAGGCGGCTGTCTCCCCACAGCGGCACCTGGATGCCCCGCAGGGCGAGGCCCGCGCAGGCCCGGCGGGGCGTGTCCGGCCACCTTCCTGCACGGCCTGTCTCCTGGCGGCGTGTGGCTCCATTGCTGGGACCTGGGATGGGGTCGGGCACGCCTCCCAGGCCCTCCTCTCCGTGACCCTCAGGGCCACCACTCACCTGGAGGCAGACCTCTCAGCCTCCCAAACACCAGTGCGCAGCGGCCTCCAGAGGGAAAAACCCCACACTGAGCGGCCGTTCCTCACCATGAGCAGCCACACTGTTTGGTTAAAACGCTAAAACAGCACAGAGAACAAAACGGAAAACAACACACAGCAAAAAAGTGAGAAATTAGAAAAACCTCAACACCTAAAACATGAACTAAAAAAACTTAAATGTAATTGTCTTAAAAAAAAAAAAAAGAAAAATCAAATTAAAACGCACCAATGAACCAAACATAAAACACTGAAATTTTACGGAGAGAAAGGCTGTTTCAGACAGTGCAGAAGAGAAGCCCTGACAGAAAGGTGGTCCAGACACGCACGGGGTGGGGTGGGCCCAGGAGGCCGGTGGCTCTGGCGAGGGCACCCATAGCCTCGGAGGCCCCTGCGGTTTCTGCTCGAGTCCACAGGGCGAGCTCCCCATGGCCCAGTCTGTGCACTAGCAAGTGTGAGCAGCCGGCGGCGGTAGCAGGCGGGTCATCCGCGAGGCCAGCAGGCCCACAGGCCTGGCCTCCTGTGCCCAGCACAGCTGCAGGGGGTGAGGGACGGGGTTGGAGCCTTCGGATGACGTGGACACACCCAGGTCCAGACAGGCAGAAGCAGACAAGGCCGCTGTGGTCAGGAGCTGCAGCAGCCGGGTAGGAGCTGCAGCAGCCGGATAGGAGCTGCAGCAGCTGGGTAGGAGCTGCAGCCGCGTGGGGGCGTCCAGAGAAGC
>NW_006159653.1:1582854-1589071 GCF_000334495.1 Tupaia belangeri chinensis | reverse complement strand
CCCCGGGGGGCCGGTGGCTCGGGCGAGGGCACCCATAGCCTCGGAGGCCCCTGCGGTTTCTGCTCGAGTCCACAGGGCGAGCTCCCCATGGCCCAGTCTGTGCACTAGCAAGTGTGAGCAGCCGGCGGCGGGAGCAGGCGGGGAGGGAGCGCCGCCAGCGGGATGGGAGCTGCAGCAGCTGGGTAGGAGCTGCAGCAGCGTGGGGGCTTCCAGAGAAGCCCAGGCCGGGGCTGTGCCCACCTCAAAGGCCAGCTCCCTGCCCCAGGTGATGGCAACCCTTGCCTGGCAGTGCCAGTCTTGTCGGCCACAGCCTGTCCACCGAGGCAGCCTGAGCCTCAGGGTCAAACTGGCAGCAGATGACCCGGGGCCTGAACGAGCATGGGTAGGAGCTGCAGCAGCGTGGGGGCTTCCAGAGAAGCCCAGGCCGGGGCTGTGCCCACCTCAAAGGCCAGCTCCCTGCCCCAGGTGATGGCAACCCTTGCCTGGCAGTGCCAGTCTTGTCGGCCACAGCCTGTCCACCGAGGCAGCCTGAGCCTCAGGGTCAAACTGGCAGCAGATGACCCGGGGCCTGAACGAGCACCCTGGCTTTCCCTGGGTCCCCACATTCTGGGGTGTGCCTCTAGCCAGCTCTGTACCCATGGGCTGGGGAAGAGTCACCCCCTCCAGTCGGGACTGAGGCAGCATTATAGGGCCGAGCAGGTGAGGGTACGAGATGAGCCACCACCTTGCCTCACCGTCCCCACGTCCCATCCAGGGACTGGGACATGTGAGCGCCCACCAACAATGGGCACGCTTTTCGGGGTGAGGCCTGTGGCCTCGGGGTGACTGGCAGAGGGCACTAAGCGTAGCCCTCAGTGGCCCCGGTCCCCCGGCTGCAGGGTGGCCCGTGCGAGAAGCCAGGCCCCTTCTCCAGGCACGGGAGCAGCTGGGAGCTGGGCCTGCCCTGTGGCTGCTGGGCCCTGGCTCGCTCCTCTGCTCCTGGGCCTCGTCAGGGGAGAGGGAGCTAACCCAGGAGTGCTGCAAAGGGTTGTATGTGAAGACGGGGCTTTGTGCCCGGACACACAGAGACGCCAGCGACAGGGAGAAGCCTTGCTCCACGGCACGGCTACAAAACCTGGTAGCTGGAGCCGGACTGCAGCTGGCCGAGGTCGCTCAGGCGCCAGTGGTCCCCCGCAGGCCCCAGCTGGCCCCGTGTCTGTGCACGTACCGTGCCGTCCGCCTGCACGTACTGTGCGGTCCGCCAGCGGGAAGACGTTCAGGGAGCTGGGACGCTCCTTCCTGCTGGGACACGAGGGGAGGACAGCGGGTTAGACGAGGTGGGGGGGAAGCCAGCGCTTCCGGCCACGCAGCTGCCTCTGAGGACGGAGCTGCTCCTGACGCCGCCCCGCAGCCTGGCTCGGAGGGACGAGGCAGGCAGCCCTGCTCTGCTCAGGCCTCCAGGCCTCTTCACGAGCCCCAGCCCCGGCCCACGGTGCCACGTGGCTCCTATTGAGGGGCCTTTGAGCAGCCGCCACAGGATGCCGAGCCCCGGGCAGAGCGAGTGACGCCCCTCCATGGAGAAGGCCTATCTCAGGTGAGCCCAGGCCCGTCGGCCCTGTCTGCCTCCCCGGCTGGCAGAGAGCCGCTGGCTTGTGGCCTGCTCTGCTCTCGCCCTGCCCAGTCCCTTGTAGTCCTGCTCCCTGGGGCCTTCTCCTGGACGCGTCCCGCATCACCCTGCCAGAGCCCGAGGGGCCGTCTCTCCACCCTCCTGGCTGTCGGGGGCATCTGTGCTGAAGACAGCCTCGCTGCTTGGCTCTGCTGGAGAGTAGGTGTCTGGGGGACGGCCGTCACGAGGCTGGGGCTAGGGGCTGCCACCTGGGGTGGGGTGGGCACGGGCACTGTGGACAGAGGTCCACATCCTCGCCCCACAGCCCCCTGTCAGAGGTTCCAAGCAGGTGGCCCAGGCTGCCACGCGGGGCACACATGTCCTCAGGCTGGAGCCTGCACTTCCTGAAGTGAGACGTGTTCCGTGTGCACGCTCGTGGGAGTGAGTCACCCCAGAGCCTCTGCAGCTCGGAGCTCAGCCTGGAGCGCGGGGCGGGCGCCCTTGGGAGGCCAGCCTGTGTGGAGGGGGGCACTGCGGATGCAGAAAACGAGGAGGAGGGCAATCAGTGGCCACCACTAACTGGAACCTGCCAGGCTGAGCTGGGCTTCCGGCACGTGGCTTCACCCGCTGTCCCCCATGGGCTAGTTCCAGTCCAGGGAGCATGTCTCCTGGGGCCCAGCCCTGACCCAAGCAGGTGCGTCTAATCAGGACCTCAGGGGACATGTGCATGGCGGGCGCCTAACCAGCCAGGCTGTCGTCAGAGGCCACAGGGGATGGCAGGGGCAGAGGAGTGGCGAGGTGGGCTCGCTGCCCCCCCAGAGATAGCTCCCTGACCAGGAGGGGGCCTCGTCTCTGTGTGGCTCCCCGTGGAACCACGTGTGACCCTTGTCTATGCCCAGCAGGCAGCTGGTGGCATGACCGACAGCCTGGGGTCCTCTCAGTTCATCCTCACGCTCCCTCAGGAGATGCGCGTGCCCATCCACTCCAAAGACCATTACCCTCAGGCGGGCATCACGGTCAGGCCACCCACAGGCCCTATGGCCACCAGAGCCCACACCGTGCTACCTGCTCTGGGCACGAGTGGGTGAGTGACAGAGCAGCTGGCCAGCCTTGCGCTCTGTGGCCTGCTTACCGGTGGGTTACGGCCGAGACAGGGCATGTGCATTGTTACCTCCTGGGCACCCCCCCAGGGCGCCGCCTCCTGCGTGACTGGCAGGTACTCCCGACCTATAACCAGCTGCAGAAGACAGCGCTGCTAAGGAGCCACTACGGGCACATACAGAGAACAGTCCGCTGCCCGGACTCTCCCCGGGCAGCCTCAGGCCCGAGGAGACTCTCCCGACCACCTGGCAAGCAGGAAGCCAGGCGGCCGCGGGCTTTACCTTTTCCTCCATGACTGGCGAGGACTGCGGGTGGCGACAGACACGGGCAGCACACAGCAGCGACAGCACAGAGGCGAGACAAGAAGACAGAGAACACAGTCAGGTGTTCTGTGCACGCACTCGCGGGAGTGAGCGTGCAGCTAGGTGAGACGTGTTCCATGTGCGCGCTCGCGGGAGTGAGTGTGCGGCTAGGTGAGACGTGTGTGTGCGCTCGTGGGAGTGAGTGTGCGGCTAGGTGAGACGTGTTCCATGTGCGTGCTCGCGGGAGTGAGTGTGCAGCTAGGTGAGATGTGTTCCATGTGCGCGCTCGTGGGAGTGAGCGTGCGGCTAGGTGAGACGTGTTCCGTGTACGCGCTCGTGGGAGTGAGCGTGCGGCTAGGTGAGACGTGTTCCGTGTGCGCGCTCGTGGGAGTGAGCGTGCGGCTTGCGGGAGCATGCAGCTAGGTGAGACGTGAGGGCACCCCGCCGTGCTCCCTCACATGAATGGACAGAGGTGGGCACACGGGTGCCTAAAGGCGACACACAGATGCAGCCCTCCTGGCTTAGCAAGAGGTCCTCGAGGCTGTGCACATGACGCTCACCCAGGGCAGAGCAGCAGGGCGCCAGAGGGGTCCCTTCATAGACAGCCCAGCACACATGTGCACAGCACACAAGAGCACACAGCACACATGCACAGAGCACACGAGAGCACACGGCACACATGCACAGAGCACACGAGAGCACACGGCACACATGCACAGAGCACACGAGAGCACACAGGACACAGCACAGGAGCGCACACAGCACACATGTGCACACAGTATGAGTGCACACAGCACACGTGCACACAGAACACGTGCACATACACACAGACGTGCTCTTGCCCACACGTCGGCGGGCCAGCCCCAGCACAGACAGACGTTTGCACTCACACGATGGCTTAGACAGACTCAGAAAGCCACACCAGGAGGGAAGGAAACGCCGTCTGAGCTCCGTGGCCAGTGGCTCAGCGGGAGCAGGCGAGGGCCTTGCAGGGAGTCTGGCTGTCTAGCCAGGCACACAGGGCAGACTAGCCAGGGCAGACACACGGCCAGGGATCAAAGCCGTGAGGAGAGAGGAGCAGGCTCCCTGTGGGCAGAGTGGGCTTGCCTCCAGCCGCCCACTTGGCAGTGGCGCCGTCCCCACCCCGAGCTCTGCACGTCAGGCACCCACAGGACCACAGAGGGGCTGGACCCCCAGCTTCCACCAGAAACACGGGGCTGCGGCTGCCACATGCCAGGCCAGCTTGCTCCCCACTGCGGTGCTGACAGCTACCGTGGCGAGGAGAGCACCGTGGACTCTGGGTCTGGTGAGCTCCTAGATAGGCGCTGCAGGCCCAGGGCTGCTGACCACAGCCATGGCCTAGGCGCTCCCACTCTGCCCGGCTCGCCCCTGCACCCCTGCAGGTGCTCCTCTCAGGAAGGTGTGCTGCAGGCTTCCATCCTGAAGGTTCTGGAACGCACCACACACTGGGGGGCACACCACGGGGCACTGTCCCGCTGCTCTCCGGGAGGTGCCGAAGGCTCCACCTCTGCCCGTGCTTGATGGCTCTGTCCAGCCCTCAAAGGACAGTAAGGGGACCACACAAGGCGTAGCGGTTACGCTGCTGAACTGCCTCGTAGTCCCCCACGGTTTAAGACCCAGACTCAGCAGCTGAGAACTCACGCCAGGCACATACGCGTGCGTGCCCAAGATCCCGAGAGAACGGAGAAGGGACTGTGGCGTGGCCATCCCCCAGGGGCTGATTTTTTGCTTTGTCTCTGTCTCTCCAGTGAGCACACACGCCCTAAGCAAAAATCTCTCAAAAAAAACACCACCACAAGGTCCCTGGTTCCAGACTGGATCTAAACCCAGTCACTGGGAATCTCTCTGGGGATACTCGGAGGTGAAGTGAGGACCGGGCAGCACGTGGGGACTTCACAGGCCACGAGATGGCAGCGTGGAGACCAGACTTCCTCCTCTGAGCCTGCAAGGGTCTTCCTGTCTACCTCACACGTTCACATGCATAGCCTTGCTTCATTCTCACAGTGCTTCGGGGCAGGCCACTCATCCAGGGATAGCATCTGCCTTCCACGGCTGTGGGGTCCACTTCCCACCATGCTGGGAAAGACCCTGTGCAAACACACTCTGGTCCCCAGCCAGCCCTCCGGGGTTCTGCAAGGCCTTCGCGCACACGGGCATTTCTGCTTTCCCGGGGAGTATAAAGCACAGACCCTAACAGCTCCACCCAGAGCTCCACCTGGAGTCCCACACAGGGACCACAGAGCGGGGCTGAGCAACCTGGGGTCCTCTCTGCCCAGAGCAAGCCGGCACAGTGGTAGACTTGCAACCACGGGTCGGCATGGGACTGGAGCTTAAGGCTGGCGCTGCCATGGCCCTGGCTTCAAAGGGTTTGGCTGCAGGAATGAGCGACACGTCGTGCCTCTCAGGGCTGGTGCCAGCTCAGTCTGAGGGTGGCGATTCTGACATCAGGCCTTCCCCCTGCCCGAAGACTTCCTGACAGTGGTCCTCTCGTCTCCCACTGGACGAGATCAGTGGACACTTGGGGCCTGGGGTCCAGTCCAGCACGGGAGGACACAGGACGTGGGGAGGGAGCTGGGGCTCCCAGGCTTCTGCCCAATCACCAAGAGACACCAGCAGCCGGCCTGTACTTGTGCCCAGCATGGTTGCGCCACCTGCCAGCCGCAGGCCTACAGGGATAGCGGCCCGGCATGGCCTCAGAGCTGCCGGCCCGCAGCGGATGGCCTGGCACGGCAGATGACTGCTCAAGCAGGATGTCCCAGAAGGCCCTGGACACGGAGCTGGTGAGCACAGAGAGCCGCCCCTCGCCGAGTATGCGCTACGAATCTCACCCGGACCGATCCGAGACCCCGAAACAGCTCATCCATCTCGACTCCATTTTCTTTATTTTGCAAAAGTGAACACCAGGTCCGAAATCCTGGGTGACTGGCCTGAGACCAAGAGCTGACCAGGGCAGGGCCTGCCTACAGCCAGTGGCCAGCAGGCAGAGAGGTGGAGTTCAGTCCAGCCTGCCCGGCCGGGCGCCTACCCACCGTGGCGGACCCCGTAAGCTGTGAGGACTGCCATGGCCAGGCGGACCTCAGGGTACAAGCACACTTTGGTGAGTGGCCAGCCGTGGGGCACAGCGGCAATGTTCTGTACTGCAGAGGCCACGTGGGAGGGTGCTGGGTTCGCGTCCTGACCACCTGGCCATGTCAGCACGTCCAGGAAT
>NW_006159653.1:1570921-1582124 GCF_000334495.1 Tupaia belangeri chinensis | reverse complement strand
CCTGCGGTCAGGGCCGCTGAGGCGGGGGGGCCGTGGCGTGACGACCTGAGGCGGATGTCTGCCTCTCTCCCGTGGAAGAAATGAGCTGCTGTTTTAGAGGTTTTCCCCACGTGTTTGTTGGGCCAGCCCTGTAGTGCAGTGGCTAAGTGCTCCGTGGAGGAAGTCAGACCCCACATGGCTGAGCGGGGTTCAAATCTGGGCCTGGAGCTCGGAGACTGAGCACCCGTGCGCTTGCCCAGGATTCTGGTGGGGCACGGATACGGAGGGCAAGGAAGGGGTGCTTTCGCACTCGCTGGTGACCACACGTGCCCTCCGGCACTCACTCACTCACTCAACAGGACTCGTTCCTGCAAGAGGAGAAACATGCAGGGCGGGACCGCGAGGCTCTGTGGGTGACTGCGGCGGCACTACCCTGCCCGACACTGACGCGTCTCATGTGTCTTGGCGAGAAGGCACACCTGCACACAGACTGGGCGGCTCTGCCCACCTCCACACCCCTGCTTGCCCGGCGCCTGCTGGCCTCTCCGCCCGCCCGCAGCCCGTACCTCCTCCCGGGCAGGCTGCTCTCCGTCTGGCCGCTGCCCCCGACCTGCTGCAGCTTGGACCTCTCGATGTGCTCCACGTAGGTCTGGATCATCTGCGGAGAGGGCTCCTGTTGGAGCGGCTGGGGCGCCCCGCCCCGGCCTCCGCCCCTGTTGGACCGGCTGCCGCGCCCTGCCCTGCCCCCCGCTGCCGTTTGCAGACACGCTGGGGCAGACAGCAGCGAGTGCGGCACGACCGAGGCCAGCGCGAGGCCCACCGAGGCAGCGCGCCCGAGAGGGAAATGCTGGTAAGGCAGCCAGGGGTCGGCAACGGAGCACGAGTGGCTGCGTGGGCACCCTGCCCTGGCCTGCACTGGGCACTCACCTCCGTGTGTCGCTGGTGCAGAGCGTTGTACTCCTTTTTCATCTCCGATTCCCGCTCCTCCAGCCGGGAAACTGGAAGACACCACCCTGTGTGTCAGCACATGCCACCCGCCTCTGCCCTCCCCGCTGGCTGTGCCCCTCTGGGCTGTGCTGCTGCTGTGCAGATCAGCCGCCCCACAGTGGTCCCCAGCAGCCCCGCGAGGGCTCAGCACGGAGGGCCCTCACCATCGCAGGGGGTCCTGGGGGTGTGAGGCCATGGCGGCCGAGGTGGCAGATGGGTGCTGCAATGGGGACCCACGGAGCTAACTGCCCAGCCCGGCCTGGAGCTCCTGCGATGCAGGCAGCACCCAAGGCTGTGCCCAGTGCAGCAGGGGCAGGCGAGGCGCAGCGGAGTGGGGCTCAGGGCCGGCCACCCCGAGCTGCAGGAGGAGCAGCGGGGCAGCAGGAGGAGGAACACAGCTGCGTCCTCACACACCCTGGGTCTACAGGCTGCCAGTGACCAGGGCGGGCACCTCACACACACACAGCCATGCTGGTGTCTGCCTCTGGACGTGGACCTACGCGCGGGGGTATGTGTAGACACAGCCTGTGACTGTCGAGTCCATGACACGCCCCGCTAACGGACGGTGTCCCATGTGAAACCGTCGCAGCCTGGTTTTAGAAAGAAAAAGTACTAAAGTCAGATTTCCGGGAACAGCGGCCTTGTGGTCAGCACCATGAGTAGGAGCAGAGGGGAGCAGGGTCGGGGCTCCCCAGCAGCAGCAGGCCCGCCCCAGCAGGGGGTCATGGTGTTGGGAGCTCCACCCCCCAGGGTCTCTGTAAGACCAGGTCATAGCTGTGCCCCTAAACTGGTGGCTCCTGGTGACACCCAGGATTGTCCCCTGGGGCCTTGTACATAGAAGGCAGTGGGCTGGCAGAGGAGCAAGTGGGCCACTGGCCTTGGTACTTCTCGAACTGTCCTTGTGTGGGGAGGGCTGCTGCCCGGCCAGGCTTGCGGCAGGTGAAGTGGGTGTGAGACACACATGGGCGGCCCTCCACAGCCTGTGCTCTTCCTCGGGCTGGACCCTCCCTTCTGGGTGTCAGCTCTGGGGATTTCATGAACCCCTTCAATGGCTCCCTTTGGTCCATACGCTTTCCTGCTCTGTGACCTGGGCATGGCCTACACTCAGGTCCTTGGGGGCCACTGCTGTGGAGCCCAGGGTCTTCTCCAGCAGGGTGAGGCTGCCAGGCAGGACCAGAAATTCCACAGGCGGCACACGCAGCTCAGACACGCAGACACTGCATGTACACATGCAGCTCAGATACTGCACACGCAGCTCGGACACCGCACGTGCACACGCAGCTCGGACACCGCACGTGCACATGCAGCTCAGATACTGCACACGGCACACACAGCTCAGACACTGCACGTGCACACGCAGCTCGGATACTGCACACGGCACACACAGCTTGGACATTCAGACACCACACATGCACACACAGCTCCGATACTGCACACAGCACACGCAGCTCGGACACTCGGACACTGCACATGCACATGCAGCTCTGATACTGCACACGGCACATGCAGCTCGGACACCGCATGTACACATGCAGCTCAGATACTGCACACGCAGCTCGGACACCGCATGCGTACACGCAGCTCCGATACTGCACGTGGCATACGCAGCTCGGACACTCAGATACCGCATGTGCACATGCAGCTCGGACATTCGTACACCGCATGTGCACATGCAGCTCAGATACCGCACATGAAAACACAGCTGACACTCAGATACCACATGTGACACATGCAGCTCGGATGCTCGGACACGGCACACGGCACAGGCACTGGAGGGGCACGCTTGGAGAGGTCCTAAGGGTGGGGACGTGCTCCCAGCAGACCCCACCTGTCCTGCTGGCTGTGACAGGACCCTGCAGCTTGTCCTTTCCCTGACCCTCACTGCAGCCAGAGCGCAGGGTAGAACTTTCCAGGGGCCTTCTGACAGGCACCTCTGATGGAATTCAGGAAACATCTTGACCCCAACGAGCAAAGTCCGCCGCTGTGAGTTGCTTCGGCCTTACCACCACCCGTGAGGTTTTAAGAAAGCATCATGGACACCTGCAGGCTTCTCTCCATAGATAAGAAGTTTAGAGGGATTTCTCCTTGATATGAAAATCGCCAAGGGATACACCTGGCCCAGTATGTCTAAGCCCTTACAGATCTGTTACCCGCTTCCCATTGTAACACGCCAACCTATCAACGGAGCGTCTGAAATACGGTGTGCAGTGTCGCTCTGCCCTGTAAGTAAATGCGCCCAGTGTGTCTGGCTGCCTAGGCTCAGGCTGCCCGTGTCCACTGCACTCTGTCTCTTTCCTTCTGCTTCCTCTTAGATCGACCTAAGTCCAAGGCAGATGCCGACAAGGCACCTCGAACACTGCACACGGGGGGCTGGCGGGTGGCGTGGTGGTTAAGGCGCTGGACTCCCACATGGCTGACCAGTTTGAGTCCTGGACCTGGTGGCTTGCTTTCCCCTCCCCCATCCCAGTGTCTCTCTCTGGTCAAATTAAAAATAAGAAGTAAAAAATCCTAAAAAAAAAAAAAAAAAAGAACACTGCATATGCTATACGCAGCTCGGACGCTTGGACACAGAACACAGTACCTTCAGCTCGGATGCTCAGACACCACACACGGCACATACAGCTTGGACACAGTGTGGACGCTTGGACACGGAACATTGTACCTTCAGCTTGGATGCTCAGACACCACACATGGCACACGCAGCTCGGACACTTGGACACGGCACACACAGTGTGGACACTTGGACATAGAACACGGTACTTTCAGCTCAGATGCTCGGACACCACACACGGCACATGCAACTCCGACGTTTGGATGCCGTGCCTGGCGTACACAAGCCATTCGGATGCTCAGACCCTGCCCACACACGCAACTCTGATGCTTGGGCACCGTGTGCAGCACACACAGTTTGGACATGGAGCACGGCACACGCAGCACAGACACCAGCAAAGGACATGGAGCTCAGACTCCACGCCTGCCTGGCACACGCAGCTCGGGCACCGTGAGTGGCATACGCAGCTCGGAGGCTCGGACACTGTGCATACACGTGTGGCTCGACACCGCACATGGCAGACAGCTAAGTGGCTGCCTGGAGGAGGAGGAGAAAATACCCATGCTGAGGGGTCTGACCTGCCTCTGCTTGTCCTTGGGAGGGCTGGAGCTCACGAGCCTTTGACCTCCCACTGGGGTGGGCCTGCTGCCCCAAGCCTGCTCGAGGTACTGACCACAAGGACCGCTCCAGTCTGAAATCTGAGTTTAGAAATTTTTCTTTCTAAAAAAAAAGGGGTGCAAAGGTTTCACATAGGACACTGGCACGTCACGGACTGACAGTTACGGGGTGTCTGTCTACGCACACCGAGGGGCCCGAGGCCTGCATCCAGCCGCAGACACCAGCGCGGCTCTGGTTGAGCTGCCCGCCCTGGCCACCTCCTGGCCGCAGACTCCCAGTGGCCAGCATGCCTTGGGTTGGGGTAGGCCTAAGTCCGACATGGCAAACTGATTTCTCCCTCAATGCGATCCTAACTTTTCAGGAAAAAATGAAGGCCCTGCCATTGAAAATAAAATAGCCAAATGGGTTTCGGTCCTCGGAAAGTCATGCCGGTAAGTAGGACCCTGAGAGGGGAGCCGGGCTGAGGCCCCCGAGCCCCAAACTGCCATCTTCAGACTAGCAGCAAACGCTCCTTCCTCCACCTTGCCGACCGAGACAGAGCAGGCACCACTCGCCAGCCGCGAGCCCCTCCTGGGTGCTCGCTGCCGGGGCCTTGGTCGGTGCTCGACCTCTCACCAGAAGAGTGGCACCTCCGGCTGTGGCAGGGCGTGGGTCTGAGGGGGGGCCCAGCCTCTGGCCGACTGCAGTTCCGAGCTGAAGCACGGCATGACCAAAGGGCCCTTACTTCTTTCACTTACTTCCAGAAAGGCTTTGAGCGTCCTACAGAGACAGGCGGGGCACGGGGGCGGGGGGGCCGGGGCGGGGCACGTGGCCGAGGGGCACGTGGCCGATGAATGCACTCTGGCCCGCGCTGGGTTTCTTGAAGCTCTTTTGATCAAGACCAACCGCTCTCAGCACTCCTCCCCGGAGTCCGCCTCAGGACGCACACCTGTGCCCACGTGTACGCCCCGCCCACCAGCTACTCACTCTGGTCTGCGTAGTTTTTGGCCTTCAGCTCGAGCTGACGCGTCTGGAACTCGTAGTGCTCCACCTGCACCTGCAGCTCCTTCTTCTCCTGCTCCAGCGCGTCTTCAAACTCGATGAACTTCTGCACGCAGAAGAGGATGAGCACACGCTGGGGCCGCGACCACAGTCCCGGGGACGGGCCGCGGCCCCACATTCCCAGGGGCCATCAGCTGGCCAGTGCAGGGCCCGGCACGGGGGTCTCCCTGTCCCAGCCCCAGACGCCCAGCGCTGCCCGGAGCCTGCCACCCTCTGCGAGTAGACCTTGACCTAGGCCAGCGTGAGAATGCGCTGAGACCGAGGGCCCCGAAGCCTCACTGGCTGCGACCATGCACTCTCGCACACGCTCCTCTGGCCCAGATGTCATTTAGTGTGAAAGGGCCTAACATGCACCATGTGGCCACCCAGGCTGTCACATAGGGCCTGTTTGTAAGGGCTCAGCTTGGCATAATGTCCTGTTGTCACCGTCTTGAAATGTTTCATACTTTTTGAGCAGAGTCCTATGGCCCCACTTCCTACTGACTCCCACAATTACCCAGCAGGGTCTGCCTGCCAGAGTGGACTCCCTCCTCCTAGTACCAAGCCTCTAGAAGTGGTACAATCTGCTTTCTTTCCTTCCATTTTTTAAAAAAATGATTGATTTAATCCCGGCCCCAGAACCTGCTTCTTTTTAACTTGTGCTTCGACCGCCACTTAGCCCAGGGTGCCGTTGCTGTGGGAGTGACGGGCAGCAGCCAGGAGTACTCGGTCCACAGTGAGAGAGAGGCTGGGGCTGCCTCGGCCTGGGACCCTCAGGGGACGTGGGAAGTTTGTGAGAAAATGACCTCAGCCAGTGACAGGGACGCACTCTGCAGCCTACCCTGCGGAGCTGTCTGTGGGGTGGAGGCCACATGGCCGGCTCCAGGTGTGGGCCCACGGTTGGCCTGGAGACGGGCCAGAGAGCTGGGTGAGGGCCGTGGTGTGGCGAGGTCCTGTGGAGAGCACTTCTCTCACGTGCACAAATACGCACGCACGCACAAGCTTGCTATCATTAACAAAAGGGGCTGGCTCGTGGCCCAAGAGTGACATACTGCTCTGGAGAAGCTGGGCCCCACAGGGCGGCCCTGGTTCAGATCCCCAGTCCCGTGAGCCTGGAACACGCCAGGCACGTGTGTAAGTGCCCAGCATCCTCAGGGTGGAGTGAGGGACCACAGCATGGCCAGACCCTGGGGAGGGTGTTCCCCGCCCCGTCATGGGTGCGTGTACACTCGACTATAAATAAAGAGCCTTTTCTCTTTATTTAGAAAAAAAGAAAGCAGGCATTTTACAAAAGATGAGAAGCCCTTGAAGGGTCAGCGAGGAGACGGGCCAGTGAAGGTGTGGTCCACGTCACCACGGTGTGGGGGCTGGTAACGCCTCAGTGTCCCCGAGCAGGACTCGCAGAGTGTCGCTGAGAGACCTCAGCTGCAGGAAGAATCAACACCTGGGCCCTCAGACGTGGGGGTTTCTGAGAAATGCAGAACCAACGACAAAACCGATGGCCAGCGTCAAGCAGGTGGTGTGGTGGCTAAGGTGCTGGACTCCCGCACGGCCGACCGCAGTTCCAGCCCCGGACCCAGCAACTTGAGGGATCACGCTGGGCACAATGCGTACATGCGTGTATCCCAGAACCCCAGCAGAACGGGGACGAGAACTGCGTGTGGCCACCCCCACCCCCGAAGGTGATTTTCCACCTTCTCCCTCCCTGTCTCTCTCTGGAGAACATGTGTGCCCTATAGCAAAAACTTGTTTTTGGAGAGGTTTTGGCTAGAGGGTGTTTGTGCTTGCCAGAAAGACAGAGACAGAGACAGAAAGCGAGAAATCACCCCCCGGGGGGATGGCCACGCTGCAATCCCTTCTCCTCCATTCTCCTGTTGGGATCTTGGGCATGCACGCACATGCGCCCGGTGTGAGTTTAAGCCGTGGGGTCCAGGATTCAAATCGCGGTCGACTACGTGGGAGTCCAGTGACAGCCATTACGCCATCTGCTGGTCCCATAGCAAAAACGTCTACAAAAGAAAAAAAGATGGCCAGTTGCAGGCTTCGGGGTGTCTGGCAGGACAGACCGATCTGGGGCCATGGCTGCATCTCCTGCAGCACTCCGCCCAGTCCTGCACTCCGCAGGCCCCAGGGAGCTTCCCGCAGCAGCCTCTAAAACATTGAGGGGAACCAGCAGGTGGCAGACGGACTAATGGTTACGTTGCTTGACTCTCACATAGTTGACTGTGGTTTGAGTCCTGGACCTGGTGACTTAAAACTCATGCCAGGTGCGTGTGTGTGTGCGCAAAATCCTGCAAGGAGAGTGGAGGACGGATTGTAGCACAGCCATCCCCCAGGGGTGAGTGCCCACTTTCTGTCTCTCCATCTCTCTCGGTCTCTCCAGTGAGTGCATGCGTGTTATGGCAAAATCTCTCCAACAAATAAATAATAATAGAAAGACCCAAGGGCTACAGAGCCCAGAGGAGGGCGGGGTGGGGGTGCCAGGGAGGCAGTCTGAAGGAAGCCAGGGACCCCGCACCCCGTGACGGCGCAGGCGCGTGCAGCTGCACAAACAGGCTTGCGCTGAGTGCGTGTCGGGCGCGGCCAGCAGACACAGGCTACGGGCCGGCGGGGGCGCGGGCCGCACTCGCACTACGCGTACGCTCACGGAATGGAGGGTTCAACCCGTGTCTGTAACGATCGCTGCGCCAGCAAGAGAGAGGGTTTTAAACCAGGAGCCTCCACGTCGAGACAGTCCTGCCGAGCTGGTGAGTGTGCGGGCTCAGCGTGTACCCGACTCCGTGACCTGGTTGGACCCCTCACTTCACACCAGTGGGTGCACGCCCTCACGTCCGTCTGGCAGGTGTGTGCTGTGTGAGCGGTGGGCACCGCCTGACTGACCAAGCCCCTCCCGTCGGACTCGGCGTGCGCTGGCGCGTCTGCTGCCCGGCGGGGCTGACGCGCGCCTCTGTGCCCTCCCCGGCTCCCGCTGCCCAGCGACTCTCTGACTTTCTGCCTAGAGCTTCACGCTCTGAGAAGGCGCTTACATCTCTGCTTCCGACCAGCAGGCGTCGTGGTGGTTGGTGAAGGGCTGGACCCCCACATAGGTGACTGCGGTTCAAGACCCAGACCTGGCGGCTTACAAACCACAGTGTGCCCACACTCCTGAGAGGAGAAGGGACTGCAACACTGTCACCGTCCCGCGGGTTCCTCGCTCTTCTCCCCTCTGGTGAGTGCACACGCTCTATGACGAAAACCTACAACAACCCCACCTCCTCGATCCCCGCGACGTGGCAGGTGCTGTGCGTGCTCGCCCCGTTCCCCGCTTTCCTGCTGGCATGTGGGACTGCCACAGCACCAGTGGCCCTGGAGCGCCGCCTTCGCCACAGGCTGCAGTCCGGCACACGGTGTTTCTGCCTCAGGCATGATCTTGTTTTTGTTTTGTTTTTAAGAGAGATTCTTCCTGTAGAGCACGTGCGCTTGCCAGAGACAGAAAGCGAGGGGGGTGGCCACACCCAATCCCTTCATTCCGCCGCACGGACACGCACCGGCGGTGGGTCCGGGACTCGAACCATGGCTGGCTTCGTGGGAGTCCAGCAACGTAACCATTACACTGTCTGCTGGTCACATCCTAGTTTAAATGGGGTTGGCAGGGCCATGGTGGCTCTGTCTCTGTCCCCTCCCCTGAGGCTTCCTTTCGGCAATTCCTCGGTTACCCCCATTTATTCATCCTTCTAGGTTAGCCTGAGGAGTGCCCCAGATCGCCGCGCGCAGGGTTGGAACATGCACCAGCCTGCTCCTCAGGAAGGGCCCGGTGCCGAGCCTTTGCCGTCGAGAAGATTTCGACCATACTTGGGGTGAAGAGGAAATGAGTTTGTAGCAGGTGGGGGTGGGGCACGGGGGCTGGGAGACAGAAACCCCGGCTGTCTTCAAACCACTCACTTTCCTACCCCTGAGCTGCACCACTGCTCCACCCAAAGAGCTGTGCAGTCAATCATGCTGTTCCACTCCCACCCACGCCGATCCCCTCCCCTCCACGCCGATCCACTCCCCATCCACTCCGTTCCACTCCCTTCCATGCCTATCCACTCCCCACCCACGCCGTTCCACTCCCATCCACGCCGATCCACTCCCCACCCACGCCGATCCACTCTCCTCCACGTCAATCCACTCCCCTCCACGCCGTTGCACTCACGCTGTTCCACTCCCCTCCACGCTGTCCCACTCCCCACCTATGCACCTCCGTAATGCCTGCACTTGATTCTGGGAGCTAGCAGAGGCTTCCAACCGCAAACTGAATAGCCATGCCCACACACACCCCAGGGCCGGACCGTGACCCCAAGGCCTATCCTGGCGGATGGTATTAAAATGCAACATTAGGTGACAAGGCCCGAAAGCCATGTCACGCACTTGGCCCATGTGCCCACAGCAAGGAGAGGACGCAGAGAATGTGTCCCTGGGAACACGTATAGACATGGCATGTGGTGGCCGTCGGCCTCAGACAGCAGGAGATGCTGACTGAGAACCAGACACCCGGGCAGCACGTGTGTAGGCACCTTCCGAGCGAGGCACGAGCCTGACGTGGCAGGCAGAGGAGCCCGCCGGGGTGACCAGAGTCCTGCAGCCAGCGAAACCTCTCAGGGCCAGGGAGCAGATGCTCGACTGTCCTCCAGGCTTCCCAGCTGTGAGTGGGGAGTGGAGCGGGTGGGAGATGGACACAAAGCCCCTAGGACCCAGAGGCAACCGGAGGCCTGGCGTGGGCCCCTCACCGTCCCAGTGTCATGTGGGTCAGGGTGAGCTGTCAGACTCGGAGGAAGCTGGCGGTGCTCAGACTGGAGCCAGAGCAACCACAGGGCCCCGAGGGTGAGGAGGGTAGTACCCTCGGGCAGGAAGAGGGGAGTACCGTTCCTCCCTCGTGAGGAAGCTGTTCCAGGGCTATTATGATCACTTCAGCGGGAAGGACCGAGCCAGTTGCTCCCCAAGCTCCCGTCTCGGCGTGGCCCCCAGATGGTGTAGGGTGCGCACAGAAGAGCAGGGCCCGGCCAGGACCCTCTGCGGCTGGCACTGCTCCCCGCGAGATGCTCAGACTGGCTCAGCCCCGCGGGAGGGCTCGAGCCCGTGAGCAGCGAGCAGGAGGCAGAGGGCCGGGCAGCCGAGGGTGGGCGGTGGGTGGCCGGCAGCAGGCTCTATGGAACGGGCAGTCCGCATCACAGGCGTCCAGCCGAGCGCTTGCAGGGCGCGTTCTTAGTTACAGAGCGCTGGCCTTAGCCGTGGGACTCGGGAGTCTTCAGTGGTGGGGACTGGGTAGGACAGACTAATTTAAGTCTATGTAATTTCTCTTTCTGTGGGAAAACTAAAAACTTCAGGCCAGTTTCATGGCCTGGTGGCTAAGGTGGCTGGACCCCACGTGGCTGTCCGCGGTTTGTCCCGGGCCCGGCAGCTGGGTGTGCACGGTGTGCCGGTGCCTCGGGGTGTGCCCTCTGGGATTAAAGAAAAAAAGACAAGACCAAAAGTGGAAAGTCACAAAACGTGAATGCAACAAGGGCAGGGCGAGTCCCAGGGAGGCCGGCGACCCTGGCAGTGTGCCGAGGGCAGGGCAGCGCGCTCAGACAGACCCGGACGGCCTGGCCCCAGGTCCGCAGGCTGACAGCACATGTGCAGTGGCTGCACGCTGCCGGGCAGTGCGGAACCACATATGTACACGTAACACGTGTGTATCACACACGGGTACATGTGTGCTGTGCAGAGCGTGACCTACACACGTAACAGGGTACTGAAAAATGGAGCTGCGGGGACCGGCAGACGGCGGATGCTGTCGCTGGGCTCCCACAGGACTGAGTGCGGTTCGAGTCCTGAACTCAAAGGTGTGTGTGCGTGGGCGCCCAAGGTCCCAGGATGAGAACGGAGAAGAAGAAACTGCGCTGTGGCCGCCCCGGGGGTGATTTCTCACCCTGTCTCTCTCTCTCCGGTGAGCTCATGTGCCCTACAGAAAAAATCTCTTTAAAAAAAAAAAAAGGAAAAAAAAGAAACCTCCACCCTCTGTGCTGGGCCAGACTGCAGCAGCACACC
>NW_006159653.1:1563024-1570600 GCF_000334495.1 Tupaia belangeri chinensis | reverse complement strand
CTGGGCGACCGGCGGCCATGCTGAGACCAGCAGGCGCGCCTCGTCCCCCCACACGGGACGACTGCAGGACAGCTCCGCACACACGTGGACTGCACGCGTCCAGCAGAGCGCACGGAGGTGGCCGTCTGTCCAGCACGCTGATTCGAATGTCGCCACGCACACAGGGCCCACAGGTGCACTGGGCCGCGCCCAGCGGAGCACCCAGCCCTCCCCAAACACCGACGTGTCACACGCTTCCTTTCTAGATATGCTTTTGAGATGCCCCGTCCCACAAAGGGCTCTGTTTTTAAATTGAGTTTAACTTTCTCCTGATTTTCCTTCTGGTAAATAGCACAGGCCGTGCTGAGATAGCCGCGAGCACAGGTTCTCCCACGGCCCAGTCCCAGTCAGCTCCTTCCCACTCCACAGAACGACTCTTTTAAAAATATTTATTTCATTTTATTGATTTATTTTTAATTTGATGAGAGAAGGAGAGGGAGGAAGAGAAAAAGGGAGAGAGAGAGCAAGCCGCCAGGTCCAAGACTTGAACCATGGTTGGCCATGCGGGAGCCTAGCACCTCAACCACCACGCCACCTGCTGGCCCCATCCACAGAGTGAAGTTACGCTTCCCAGTTTATATGTAAAAAGGAAAAGAAAAGTTAGGGCCAGCAGGGGGCATGGTGGTTAGGGTGCTGGACATCCCCATATGGCAGCCATGGTTCGAGTCCCAGTCCCAACTATGGCTTGCTTTCTCACTTCCTCTCTCTGTCCCTGTCTCTGTCTTTCTGGTCAAATTAAAATAAATAAATAAAATAAATAGTTCTTTAAAAAAAATAAAAATAAAACAAAGTTAAGACATAAGCTGCCTTGGCCTGGCCTACAGCCTAGTGGTTAAGGCCAGATCCCGCATGGCTGGTGTGGTTCGAATCCCGGACTGGTGGTTGGACAGTTGTGAGAGGCGTGTGCAGAAGTGGAGGCGGGGCTGAGGTGCGACCACACCCACTGGGCGGTGCTTCCGCTCAGTCCCCCACCCCCTCTCTCTCCCTGAGTACAAGTGTCCTCTGGCAATGAAGAAAAGCAGCCTGAACCTCCAGTCAAGTATGAAGTCCAACTCAGCATGTTAAATAGCCCTCAGGCCCGGGAAACCACAGGAAATAACTCCGGCCTGGTTGGCTGTCAGAAAGGAAGGCAGGCGGGAGCGGCTCCCACAGCCCAGGGGTGGAGGGAGCCGGGTCAGACATGGTTGATGGTTCAAGTCCTGCACTCAGTGGCTTGAAGAACGTGCCAGGAGCATGTGCATGCGTGCCCCAAACCCCGCCAGGATGGGGAAGTGGAGAGCCGGGCCTCCTCACCTCTATGCAACAGGGACTGCTCGACTCGGCCTCCACCTGGGATGAACCCGTGACTGCTTCAGTGCAGGACAACCCTCAAGAACTGCTGAGAGGGCCGCCGTGGCTGCGGGCTGGGTGCGACGTGGCCGACCACACGCTTTGAACCTGGCCCTGCTGCTTGAGCACAGGAGGCATGTGCGTACACACCCAGAATTCCGACAGGATGGGGAGATGGAAAATGGGGTGTGGCCACGCCCCAGGAGGGTGCTTTCTCCTCCCTCACCTCTGGCACGCACACACACACTCTGGCAAAGATTTAGAAAAGGAATCATTTGGGGCCAGCAGGTGGTGTGGTGGTTGGGGGCACTGACTCCCACATGGCCGGTTGTGGTTCGAGTCCCAGACCTGGCGGCTTGCTTTCTCACTCTCTCTCATTCTGATCCTCTCTGGATGAATTTAAAAAATAAATAAATAAAAATAAAGTTAAATAAAATAATTTTTTTTTTTTAAGAAAAGGAATCAGTAAACAATAAAAAAAAAAGAAAGAAAAAAACGTGGTTGGTATCAGAAGCAGGAAAAGTGAAGTTAAAGATAACCCCCGGCCGGAGGCGCAGCGATGGGCACCCGGCTCTGTGCGGCCACCTTGGGAGGACGGGTCCCAGAGTCCAGTTTTGGAGACACAGTCTGCCAGGCACATGGACGCCCGCGACAGGGTGAAGGCTGAGGAGGACTGGGGCACCTTCCTGTCCATGCCTTCCTGGCTCACGGAAGAAATAAAACAGAGAGAATACCAAACTAAAACCCTAATGTAAGTGTCCCATTTGGGGCCAGAAAGTGGCATGATGGTTAAGTTGCTGCACTCCCACAGGGCCGACCGTGGTTTGAGTCCCAGACCTGGCGGCTAGCCCCCCACCCCCCACTGTGTGTGCATGTGTGTCTCCGGTAAAATTAAAATAAATGAATAAATAAGTACAATTAAATAATAGTTTTAAATAAATGTCCCAGTCTGTGAGAAACCCCCCTGGAAGAATTATTCTCGAGTGCGACTCCTCTGCAGCACACGTAATGGTCTACACTGGCTTCCACGCCCCCAGTCTGCCCCGCATCACCCACTTGCAGCTCACAGGACACAGCGAGGACGCTCCGGCTGGCCACTCTCAGTAGATCAGGAGCAAGCACCCATAACTCGGCACACGCCATGCACGCAGCCCCCGAGCTCATCTGGGTACGCTGTAACCAGGGAGAAGCCGTCGGGTCAGAGGGCCGGCGGTGGGAGGGGACAGAGGGTGCTGCTTAGAGACCACATCCCACAGGTAAGACGGGGACTCTCCTGACCCTGCGGCAGCCAGCATGGCACTCCCCAGATCACTTGCCAGTAATAGCTACTCAAAAAAATGTAACTGGGGGACCAGCAGATGGCGTAATGGTATGTCACTGGGCTCCCATGTAGCTGACTGTGGCTCGAGTCCTGGACCCGGTGGCTTAAACTCATGCTGGGCACGTGTGCGTGTGTGCCCAAGATCCTGAGAGGAGAATGGAGAAGAGATTGCGGCGTGGCCATCCCCTCTGAGGGGTGATTTCTCGCTTTCTGTCTCTCTGTCTTTGCAGCAAGCGCATGTGCCCTATAGCATAAACCTCTCCAGGGGTCAGCAGGTGGCATGGTGGTTAAGGGCACTGGATTCCTACATGGCCAACCATGGTTCGAGTACCAGACCTGGTGGCTTGCTTTCTCACTTTCTGTCTCTCTCTCTCTTTCTCTGGTCAAATTAAAAAATAAATAAATAAAAGTTGAATAAAATAATTCTAAAAAAAAACCAAACCTCTCCAAAAACAAATAAATAAAAGTGGAAAAAAATATATAACTTAGGCCAGTGGGGCAGCATGGTGGCTGGGGACCGGACCGCCCTGTGGCCAGCCGCAGTCAGAGCTCTGCACCCAGCAACCTGAAACTCAGGCTGCGTGTGTGCCCCAAATCCTGAGGACAAAGGAGGGGCGGTGGCATGGACATCCCTGGGGGTGGGGTGAGTTCTCCCTTCCTGGCGAGCGCGCGCCCTCCTATAGCAAAAAATCTCTTTAAAAATGTGACCAGTTAAAGAGGGGGGCTCTACACGTCTCCACCAGCATTGTATTTCTCGGGTGAGATTTCCCGCTGAAGCGACTGAGACGCTCTGCGAACACACGCTAGTGCTGACCTCGGGCTTTCCTGCAAGAGCCAACCTGCACTGGCAGGGCCAGCCCCAAGACCCTTCGACAGAGACTGGATTCACGGAACGGACAGATGCCCAGGGCACATGTGAAAGGAAGCCTCCAGGCCCTGGCCTGCAGATGGAAACGCTCATGCCAGGCGGCATGCTGGGAGGGCGGTGCGGCCAGCCCGCGGGGGCCTCGAGGTGGACACGCAGCGAAGGAGCGGGCAGGACAAGGCCCTCTCACACAAGTTCCAGAAACTGCAAACCCTACGTCCAGGAAGCGCTGGGACGGGAGAAGTGGAGAGAGATTCAGGGCACACGGAGACGGGGCAGCAGGCGTGTCCACAGCCTGGACGGCGGGAGCCGGGTGTCTGCACCTCGTCACGACTCGTCACCTGGGAGGTTAAAGCGCCGGACACGCGGCCGACCAGTGTGTGCTCCAGCACCTGGCAGTCTGCGGTCACACCAGGCTCGTGTGTGTGCGTGCCCCAAATCCCGAGAGGAAAACAGAGGGACGGCGTGGTGGCGTCCCCTCTGCTCTCCAGGAGTGCACGCGCCCCAGGGCAAAACCCCAAAACAACTGTTCAGTCTGAGTTCAGTGTGTGTCAGCGACTGCGCAATAGAAAACGAAGGAAAGGAAAGGTGAGACCCAGAGTGAAAGTCGACCTGCGCCCTCACTCACACCACGCCGAGGCCCGACGGCCCCCGCCAGAGGACCCAGCCCCTCTGCCGTTGGCTAGGCTGACAGCATGCACCTCTGGTCCTGCAGAGGTAGCTGCTCTGAGCTCCCCTTCCTGGTCACTGAGCTCACGTGTGACGCTGCCTCCTCTTCGCCCGAAGCCGAGGCACCCGGAAGTACCCATCCCCTGCCCGAGGGGGCCAGAGGGGCTGCCTGGCCACGGTGGCCCTGGCCACGTACGGCCGTTCCGACCACAGAACACAAGTGAGAGCAAGCAGAAGCTCCTCCATTCTGAGCGCCGCTTCAAGTGCTCGATGGCTGGAGCCGAATGGCACGGCGCCGAATGGCACGGCCTTCGTTATGGAGTCCTGCTGGGCAGCACGGCTGCTCCAGAGAGCACACCGCCCTCCTCCCCGTGCCCGCGGGCGCCGAGGCGAGCGGCTCATTGAGGCCTACCTGCTCAGGGTGGGACGGGGGAACCAAGTCCACCCCCACGCCCCTGCACACCTCTCTGAGTGGCACACTGCCAGTCCCTGGGGAGCCTGGCGAGGACGGGGTCCGACCCAGTAAGCCCTGCAGAGGGGCAGCAGGCACGCAGGGAAGTGGAGGTGAGGCTGCTGGGAGGGCTGGCAGGGACTTCCTGGAGAGGCCCTTCTTCCCCCCCTCCCCCCCTGCCACTGCACCCGTGTGCTGGCAGCACCTGGAACACGGCAGAGCCGCCCTGACCGCCCTCCCTACCCAGGACAGCAACCCACCCAGTCTGGGGCTCCCATGCAGACCACGAGCGTAAGTCAGAGTGGGAGGGTCGGCAGGTGGCGCGGTGCTTGAGGACGCTGGACTCCCACACAACTGACCGCAGTTTGTGTCCCGGACCTGGTGGCTTGCTTTCTCACCTTCCCTCTCTTTCTCACTCTGTACTTCTCTGGTCAAATTAAAATAAAATAAATACATAAAGATAAAAGAAAATAATTTAAAAAGAGTAGGAGGTGAGAAGGCTCCCCTGGCTGAAGACGGGCGGCGGCCAGCGAGCTGGGGGCTGGAGGCAGGCGTTGGCAAAGCGACAGACATGGCCGTACCAAAGGAGCGCCCGGATCCAACAACGGCAGGCTGCAGGGGAGGCCTCGGCCCTGCCCCGACTGAGCAGGGCACAGCTGCAAGCTGGCTGTGTGGCACCGCCCCGGACGGCAGCCCGGGTTTCTCTGCAGGGTTGTCTTCCCGCCCTGACAGAAGGGGGTCTGAGAACGGGGCCCTGCCCTGTGCCCTCCCAGACACCAGCCCGCACACAGGTGAGCACAGGCCCGGCTGAGGACAAAGGTACCCGCGCAGCCCGAGCACCTGGTCGGGAAAGCTGGACAGGCTCGTCCCCAAGGCTGCGCTGTCCCAACTGCCGGGGTCCCAGAACACAGGAGGGCGCTGCGGGATCAGGGACATCACAGGGAACGCGGCCCTGAGGCCCCAGGATGGTGAGGGAGAAAAAGCTGGGAACCGCTCACATTTGGGAATCCGGGGAGGAGTTAATTTTGCAACTTTCCTGTTTATTATTTCAACACAGGGTTTTTAAACACTTAATTGCAGAGTGAGGTCAAGTGAGAAATCCTTCCCCAGGAGAATGGGCACTCTGCAATCCCTTTTCCTCCATTCTCCTCTCAGGATTTGGGACACTCACGCACAAGCGTGGGTATGTTTCCTAGCTGCCAGGCTCTGGGTTCAAACTGTGCAGCCAGCCATGAGACCCAGGCACCTCAACTATCATGCCACTGGCTGGCCCTCGGCTGACCTTTACAGATGACTGGGACACAGGGCCCTGGCCGCCACCCTACCGACAGCTTCGTGGGAAAGCGCTCCCAGCAGTAAGGCACCGAACGCTGTGCGAGCAGCGGCAATTCCAATATTAACATCGAACTTGCAACACGGGAAACAGTGAAACTGACTCAATGGGCTAATTCGCTTATGAAGCATGCAAATGATCATCTCCACAGAGGAGTAGGGCGAGCTTCTCCACTGCACTCTGCTCCAGGAAGCCGGCTACTCTTAGTCCCTAGGGACAGTGGTGCCAGGTGGCACTTCCTGCACTCCGGAAGTGGACGGGAGAACACTGTGTGGATGTAACCGTTTCTGGAGTCCAATAAACTTCCTTGAACCCTGTGCGGGCTGGCAGACACCTGAGATGAGCTGGGGGCTCGCCCTGCAGTCTCTGCAGGCTGACACTGTGAGGACTAACCTCAGCACGCCGTCTCCAACAGCACCTGGCTTTTACCTGTCGGGGAGGGGAGTCCAGTAAAGCCCGCTCCGCCCGCGCCCCCGTGAGGTAGCACCAGGCATTGCAGACGAGAAAGCATCTCTCCAGCTCTAGCCCCTGAAGGCAACTGCCCATTCTAACCTCCCTCTCCTGGGGAAGGGCTGGAGGGGTTCATGACCTTCCAGTCCTCAGAACCTGCTTGGTTGGAAACAGCGCCTTCCGGCAAGTGGACAACCATGGTTCCGGCCCACTTGAGGCTGCACAGGGAACCCATAAGGGGCTCTGCCCTGACTGCTCCACCTGCCGGCCACAGCCCTCTAGGTACCCAAAGCCAACAGCACTTGCAAGGACACCCACCTGCCACACCTTGCTACTCACTGCTTTGCAGCGGTGGCCACTGGGGCCCAGAAAGGGGAGGAGGCTAATGGCTGGGCACAGGCTGCTCAGGGAAGGGGTTCCGCTGTCATCTCCAAACCCCACTCCCTGTAGCTGCCGTCCCTCCCACAGGACCAGCCACTTGCTCTTGGTGGCCCGCGCCCAGAAGCTTGCCGCCAAGTACACTGGCAGGAGGCGGGGCTCGCTGCGGGCACACCAGCAGCAGGCAGGGCCTGGTGTGTGTACGCGGGCGGCAGGCGGGGCTCGGCGTGTGTATACGGGCAGGAGATGGGGCTCAGCGTGTGTATACGGGCAGGGGGCGGGGCTGGGGTGTGTATACGGGCAGCAGGTGGGGCTCAGTGTGTATATACGGGCAGCAGGCAGGGCTTGGCGTGTGTATACGGGCAGGAGGAGGGGTTCGCGTGTGTATACGGGCAGGAGGCGGGGCTCGGCATGGGTATACGGGCAGCAGGCAGGGAGCAGGAACCGGGTTTGGTCTGCATGAGGCTCTCCTGTGATTGCGCCTGCTCACTGCAAAGGCACGGCAGCTCGAGTCGGCCTCTCTGGGAAGCCCGCCTAGCACAGCTCCCGCTGCCAGCCTTCCAGGAGCCCCTCTGCGGGCAACGGTGATGCCTGTGGCCCAGGACCTCCAGCTCTCTCTCATCCTCAGCACATCTGTGACCTCAGTCCTGCCCAGAAAGAGGAAGGACCGCCACTGAAGCGGTTGTTTCCAGGCTGGAAGCGGGGTCTGCTCCATTCGGTCGGCCGGGGGGCCAGAGGCGG
>NW_006159653.1:1560232-1562857 GCF_000334495.1 Tupaia belangeri chinensis | reverse complement strand
GCGAAGTACACTGGCAGGAGGCGGGGCTCGCTGCGGGCACACCAGCAGCAGGCAGGGCCTGGTGTGTGTACGCGGGCGGCAGGCGGGGCTCGGCGTGTGTATACGGGCAGGAGATGGGGCTCAGCGTGTGTATACGGGCAGGGGGCGGGGCTGGGGTGTGTATACGGGCAGCAGGTGGGGCTCAGTGTGTATATACGGGCAGCAGGCAGGGCTTGGCGTGTGTATACGGGCAGGAGGAGGGGTTCGCGTGTGTATACGGGCAGGAGGCGGGGCTCGGCATGGGTATACGGGCAGCAGGCAGGGAGCAGGAACCGGGTTTGGTCTGCATGAGGCTCTCCTGTGATTGCGCCTGCTCACTGCAAAGGCACGGCAGCTCGAGTCGGCCTCTCTGGGAAGCCCGCCTAGCACAGCTCCCGCTGCCAGCCTTCCAGGAGCCCCTCTGCGGGCAACGGTGATGCCTGTGGCCCAGGACCTCCAGCTCTCTCTCATCCTCAGCACATCTGTGACCTCAGTCCTGCCCAGAAAGAGGAAGGACCGCCACTGAAGCGGTTGTTTCCAGGCTGGAAGCGGTGTCTGCTCCATTCGGTCGGCCGAGGAGCCAGAGCCGGCCCCTTCGTCAGCTGTAGAGACTGGCCTTCCTGAGCTACCACCAGTCTTAGACCCGGCCTCCATGCCAGCATCTGTGTGTGGCTCCACTCACGAAGCTCTCCGGGCAGCTTCTCTGCAGCTGGGGCAATGGCAAGCCAGGCCTGACGGCCATTTCTCAAACCACCCACACACACACACAGCCCAGCCTGAGTGTGAACGGGCAGGCAGCACGTCCCGGGAGAGCGGGCCGGACTGCAGAGCAGGGACCCCATCAGACTGAGCTCCTCTGTAAGCCAGGCACACTTCATAGGTTAGGCTGGCCCATGCCGACTCTGCCCTGTAATCCCTGCCCACTCAGTATTCTGACCCCACAAGCACAGGGTGAAGGAGAAGGCCCCGCAAAACCTCGGCCAGGCACCAAGTGGCCACGGACAGTGATGGGAAGCGGAGTGTGGTGCCCAGCGAGGCAGTGGCCGGAACTCCGGGAGGACGAGGACAGCCCTGTGTCCCAGACTCTGGGAAGCAGCCCTCCACATCCCTGCAGCAGTGGGACAGTGAAGAGGAAGCCACCCTGCAGCCTCTCCTGGGCCTTCGGGGTCCATGACCTTGCGCCAGCCCCTCCACTCTGAGGCCCCTCCCCAGTAAAATACCTCGGATCATTCTGAGCTCTGAAATTCTACGGGCTCTTGTTGCCCCTCAAGCTCTCCAAACTTGCTTTGGTGGAGCCTGGGCATCGCAAGCAGACAGCAGCCTCTTGGCAGACAGAAAGCCCAAGCAAAACCAACCAGCTATGTAGGAATGATACAAGATACATAAACCACCCAGGCTTGGAAAAAACAACATCTCAAAACAACCTTTTATTGCAATACTGAAGTCAAGAGTGCCGAGCCAAATGAACTGAAAAGGAACTTAAACTCGCGGCGAAGACGCCCACTGCTCATAAATCGGAGAGCATCGCAGGACCCTGGCACGACAGAAGTTGGGGCCGGAGACCACCTGGGGCTGGCCACTCCTTGACTGATGGGAAGCAAACCCAGAGCAGGCCAGGTGGTCAAGGTCAGGACGCAAAGGGTGGGAACCCACATCCTCCCCTCCCGCCGCTTCCCTCTGCCAGGTTCCTTCCCAAGGGCAAGGCTCTAGCCGCTGCTGGTGAGGGCGGCAAGCTGCCGGCCAGGCATGGTAGGACTCCCTCCAGGGCACTGTCCTAAGGATGCACAAATCAGAGATTTCCAGGCCACGGAGACACCCTGGACCAGATCCATGTCCAAATTTTTATTTTTAACTGTAGAAGTCAGAGTGGCCTCCCAGCCTTGTCCTGTTAGCTAGCAGTCAGAAGACCCGGGGAGGCAGAGGGCAGAGAACCACCCCAGGACACGCAGGCTGTCACCTGTACCAGAGTCAGGGGACTGCAGCTTCAGCAAAGCGTCTTTCTCAAGGCCCAACTCACCCACACAGACCTTAACCAACACTGGCCTAGGGACAGAAGGGTCCCCACGTCCAGAGGAGCCAGGAAACCAGAGGTTCCTGTTCTGGGGTGCGGGGCTCTGAGTTGGTCCGGGTGAAGGGAAGGGGCCTGGCCTCTGGAATGGGGTGGGCATGCTGGAGTGGGCAGCCCGGCCAGAGGCCAAGTGCTGTTCTGAGAGAAAGCCCCCCGCTGGCCACCGGGGCCGATCGAGCTTGGGGTGCGGGTGGAGTACCCGGCACAGAAGGGGGCCAGGGCTTCGGCCTGCAGGCGGGCGGGTGGGAATCGGGATGCGGCAGTTCCGGGGCTAGGGTGCAGTGACCCCGGCAGGGCTCGGGGAGGTCGGGGTGCGGAAGTCCCGGTCTTCTCGCGCTCGTACTGGGTGAGCAGCTGCTCGTTGTCCTCGCGCAGCAGCTCCAGCTCCACCTCGTGCTCCTGGTTCTCGCTGAGCACCGAGTCCAGGTTCTCCAGCACGTTCACCACGAGCGGCATAAGCTCCTTGACCACCTCCTCGTCGTAGCAGTGGATGAGGCGCTCGAACTCGCGGTAGATGGAGCCCGCCAGGCCCGACACCC
>NW_006159653.1:1538643-1560066 GCF_000334495.1 Tupaia belangeri chinensis | reverse complement strand
GGGCCGGCCGCCAGGGGGCGCAGGCCGTGACGTCGCGCGTGGACGCCTCGCTGCGCCCTCCGCCCCCGCCTCGCCGGAGCCCGTGTGTCCTCCTAGCTCTTCTCGGGCTGCCGCGTCTTCGCGGGCTCGTTTCTGACACCTCGGCCTCTTACTCTTGGAACCTGAGGCACGAACTTAGCCGTGGCTCCGAGACTCGCATGCCCCCCCTTTCAGTGCGGGCTGCACAGGGGACGTGAGTTCCGATCAGAACCGCAACGCCGAGCCCGCCGTGCTGCAGACTCTTGCCCGCCGCAGTGCGATGTCGCCCTGACCCGGCTGGGGCCCCGGGGCCTGCTGCCGGCCGAGGTCCCGCTGCTCAGTGAACGGTCTGAGTCAGTCCCCGTCCAGGTGACTTGGGCTTTGATCCCGGCTAAGTGACTTAGTCTTAAGTCCCCATTTCCAAGCCTGCCAAACCGGACCTGATTTCCCAAACGTGTTAGCTCCGTGACCGACCCCCCGCCAGGCGAGGCGCCCTCTCCAGCAGTGTGCGGTAAAGTGATGTCAGTTTCTGTGCCGACACAGGCCAGGCCGGCCGCAATGTGTAATTCCCACTGGGGAACAACCCAGACAAGCTTGTGTGCGAGGGCCTGCCAGGCTTCTGCTGTGGGCTTTTTTTTTTTAAATATAAGTTTTTGCTATAGGGTGTGTCCCCTCGCCAGAGTGAGGCAGAAAGCAAGAAGTCATCTCGGGCTGGGGGAAGGAGGGGATGGCCACACCGCAACCCCTTCTCACACAGTGTTTCAAGATGCCAGGACCAGGACTCAGACTGGTCGGTGGGTCATGTGAGTCCAGAGCCTTAACCCTGCACCACCTGCCGGCCCTCGCTATGGCATCTGCTTGGGCACCTGCTTTTGCGGCAGCCACCTACCACAGCGAGGCCAGCTGACCTGGCTACTGCCTTTTAAAATCTTGTCAGTTGTTGAGGGACCCAGATCCCACATGGCCAACATGTTGGAGCCCTGACCCTAGCAGCTTGAAAATATGCCAGGAACGTGTGTGCGTGACAGGAGACAGACGAGAGGCACTGAGGCTTGGCTTCACTGCTACGGGGGGGGGGTGCTGGCTCCCTCTCCCCCAGGGGGGGGGGTGGGGGATGTAGCAATTAAATAAAAAGCTTTCATTAGTCGGGACCAGCAGTTGGCATAATGGCTATGTCACTGGACTCCCATGTAGCTGACCCTGGTTTGAGTCCCGCACCTGGTGACTTAAACTAACACCAGGTGTGTGTGCATGCCCAAGATTCCGAGAGGAGAATGAAGAGACTGGCCATCCCCCCTGGGGCGTGGTGGTGATTTCTCACTCTCTGTCTCTTTCTGGCGAGCACACACACCCTATAGCAAAAACCTCTCAAAAAAAAAAAAAAAGCTTTCACCTCCACTGGGGGGATGGCCATATTGCAATCCCTTTTCCACCATCCTCTCTGGTCTTCGGGTACACATGCACACACAGGCACCTGGTGTGATCCTCAAGCCTCCCAGCCCAGGGCTAGAACCGCAAAGCTGGCCCTACGGGAACCAGCACCTTCCTTCCACACCTGCTAACCCAGTGGTAGAAAATTTTAACACGATGACACATCAGACAATTCCTGGTGCTTCCTGAATAGTGTAAACGGGCCGTTTCTAACTACCGGTGGTGAGTGAGTTAGAATTTAATTTTTTGGTAGATGTTTATGCCTCAGGGCACATGTGCTGGCTGGAGAGACAGTGAGAGGGAAAGTGAGACCACTCCCCTGGGGGATGGCCATGCCATAATCCCTTCTCTACTCTCCTCTTGGAGCTCAGGTACACATGCACACACCCCAAGTGAGTTTCAAGTCACCAGGTACGGGACTCGAACCGTGGTCAGCCATGTGGTAGTTCAGTAACGTAATCACTACACATTTGAGTTTATTTCCTAGGGTTGCTCTGTGGCACAGGAGCAAGATGGAGGGTGCTCATCTCTCTCTTGTGTATGTGCACAGGTATGTTCTACCATCAAAAGAGAAGAATTTACTTCTTAGACATCTGTCTAAGATGATATATGGAGTGTGCACTAGCTGGTAAGGTATCACCCCCCAGGGGGCATGGCCACGCTACAATCCCTTCTCCTTCATTCTCTTCTCAGGATTTTGGACATGCCCACACACACACCCAGCATCAGGGTTGTTTTAACTGTTTAGTTTTACCAGAGACAGAAAGTGAGAAAGCAAGCCTCCAGGTCCAGGACCCGAACTGTGGTCAGCCATGTGGGAGACCAGTGCCTTAACCACTATGCCAGCTGCTGGCCACCCGGTGTGAGTTTAAGCCACCTCAACAAGGACCCGAACTGCAGTCAACTACATGGGAGTCCAGCGACGTAGCCATTAAGCCATCTACTGGTCCCTCAAGCTGTTCCTTTTATTTGCCAGAGACAGAAACAGGAAAATGGGGGTGTGGGCATGCTGCAGCTCTGACCCCATTTCTCCATTCTGTCAGGATTTGAGGCACACACAGATAAACACCTAGCATGTTTCTCAAGCCACCAGGGATTCAAACCACGACTGGCCACGTGGGGTCCAGCTCCTTTAACTAGGCTATGGGGCTGATCCGATCTCCACTTCGGAGAATCTGTCTAAATCCCTGCTACACGGACCCAGGTCCTTGTGATGTCACCCTCACGAGCCGAGTCTTGATGAGACAATTGTTGCACTGGCGACCTGACAAACCAAGGGTGCCAGCTCCACGGGCCACCAAGGTTCAAATGCCCAGATGACAGCTGAGGGATGGGAAGAAGGGGATCATGGCATGACCAGACCTGAAGGGTGTGTCCCATGTGTACACGCTGAGTCAGAGAAAATACAGAAGGAACGAGCCAGCCACAACAGGGCGGGTACTCCTGCAAGGGTGGGCTCAGAGGGCCACCTCATGGGACAGGGCCGGCGATGCCACACCAAGCCTCTGCTGGTGGGCGTTCCTTCCTTCCCTGACGCAGGCCTGCAGTTCCAGCTGCTGCTAGTGCCAGAGCCTAGCCAGCTCTGGGAACTCCCTCCACACCCCAAGGCACACCTGATGTTTCAGGTCCCCAGGTTGGTTCTCCGGCTGAGCTTCCTGAGCGGTCTGAGGTCCACACAGGGCATCTGGGGGCCTCACGCCGAGGGTGGGTCCTGGTGACACTTCCCCTACCAGGCTCAGGTCTGACCAACTCGAGGGCTTGGCACTGGGTCCTGGAGGCAGGCAGTGCCCCTGTTCTTCAGGACCAGATGTTAGGCCAAGTTAGCTTAATCACCGCCATGTTAGGGAATGCTGGGCCGAGTTAGCTTAATTGCTACCATTAAGTCTTCAAGGACGGAAACCAGGAGACTGGGGACTCTCAGATAAGTGGAAAACGGGAGGGCCCAGCACCTCCGAGGCAAGGTCATCCAGACCCTTAGCTGAGCGCCCTTACCTAGACATGAGCAGGTGGTGACAGCTGGACCCTCGCTTCTCATACCCACCCCCTTGTGTGTGTGACATTCTATGGAAAATCCTGAACTATAAAAGATCCCTTTATCTTAGGCTCGGGGTCCTTGTGAAGACCCGCTGTTGACGGGCAGAAACTTGGACCCCAGCTAGCTGGAAAATAAAAGCCTCCTTTGCAGTTGCATTGTCGTCCATTGTCTTTTCTGTGTCTCCATCAAGTTAGACCGATCTCTGGACCCTTACAGCACTGGGTCCTGGAGGCACGCAGCGCCCCTGTTCTTCAGGACCAGGACCAGGGTGTGCAGGGAAAGGGGTCCAGGCACCTGACTGGCAGAAACCTGAACAGCTCCGGCATGCTCGTTCCCCACCCGCTCCACTCTGAGTTTTTGAAGATTCATTTGGGCGTCCTCTGGCGAAACGCAAACTAGGAAAGAAAGAGGCAGACCCTTCACCCCGAAAGGCTGGGAGGTGAGGAGCACAGAAGGGCCTCGTTTGGAGGCCGGGCTTGGATGAAAGGGCACAGGCAGGTAGCAGGCAGACTCAGAGCTCACAGTTCCGAGGTTTACTTAGAGGGCAACACGCAGCCCTGCCGTGCGGTCACACGGCACCCGCCAACATCACAGTGTTGAGTACAGCTTTCACTCTGATACAGCTCTAGGAAGCTGTTGGCACCCAATGTACGTGAAAGTTTAAGGCTTAATAAAACACACACTAGCCGTTCCTCAGTGTAGCTTGGGGGCTGAGGGCAAGTTCCCAACCTTCCTGCAGCCGTAGCCTCCAAGGTGAAGACCGTCCTCTGGGTACAAATGACTATCACGCCACCAGGCTCCACGTGACCCCAGGGGACCCAGCCCTCACCCTCTGGAGGAGAAAGGAAGGCAGAAAAGGTGGGGTGGGCCCGGCAGGGAGTCCTGTCACTGCTGCCCCCCGGGGACTCCCTTCCCGAGAGCAGTGGCAGGTGGGAGGGCCCAGGGCAATATAGCAATGGCAGATTTCCTCTTGGCAATCCCCGTTTGGAATTCACGGTTTTTTTTTTTTTCCTTTTTTTTTTCATTTAAAAAAAGCCGTGGGTTCATTCCTACCCCTGGCCTATTTCCTTGTGAGTTAAATGAGCTAGTGTGTGTGGACTGAGAGCCAGCCACCGTTTGAGACTCTGAACCACAGGCCACATGAAGTACTAATGGTCACAGGGGCAGTGCTTCTGGCTCCAAAGGCTGCAGGGCCACCGGAGGGCAGTCTTTGGTCGACAGAGCCACGCAAGCGCAGGCAGTGGGTACCCCAGGCTGGGCCCCGGTGGTGCAGGGTTCTAGCGCCAAGCTCCTGCCTGGCAGGCAGCTGGTACAACGGCCAGGCTGCCCGCTCCCTGTGGGCCGACACCCCGAGGCAAGTGTGGGCACTGAGGGCACAGCCTTGGGGTGGTGTGGGGAACTCCGCCGGCCCGTCCTCGGTTTGTGGGCACAGAGCATGGGGCTGGAAAGGTCTTGCTGCTGGACCCTTAACCAGGGGCCCCAGTTCCTGCAAGGCTCTTAACAGTGCCCGGGCAGTCCCTCTCAGGTGGACCAAACAATTGATATTTTTCTAGAAAAAAGTGTCAGGAACAGACCAGCGTCAACAACCGTTTATGTGAAGCTGGCATTTGAAAGGAGCGTTTTAGTTATTAAGGAAGCCAAGCACAGCACTCTGGGGCACCCCCTCTCGCCAACCTGCCACGGAATGAAGGCACAGGAAGAGCCCGGATGAACCGGGACCCCGCAGAGGCCAGCCGGCCCGTCAGAGGAAACAGCTGGGAGGGGCTGTCCACCTCACGCGTCATGGAGAAGGGCGAGACGCGAGGCTGAGAGAGGCCACGCCAGGCGGGGGGAGTCCCGGCTGGTTTCAGATGGCAGAAGCCGGCACCTCTGAGGGTCAGAATAAGAAAACCTGCCAGGGAGTGGAAGACTGAGGACATTTTGGTTTCTGTTGTGAGCTGCCCAGACAAAGCAATCTAAGTCCCAAGAGAAGGTAGCAGAGCGCACCATACCGGGGACAGGAGGCTGGCGCTGAGGCTGAGCAGAGGGCCCAGGCACGCGGACTGTCCCGGGGAAGGATCTGAAGAGCGTGTTTTATGCAGACACCCTGTGTTTCTGCTTATGCCCCAGGCCTCTGTCCAAGGCCAGGAACAGACCGATGCAGCGTCTCGGCCACCCCAGAAGTGCCATGGCGGTAGACCCTGCTCTGCCCTCCCCCACGTCCCTGGCCCACCTTAAAGGTCCTCTCACAGCTGGACAAGTGAGCAAGCACCAGGGGGCTCTCCCTGCACCCCCAGTCTTGGCATCTGGAAGGCACGGTTTGCTGTGCAGCATCACGACAGCCAGAGCTCTGGGCAGCCGGCTCACACGTGCCCTCTGCCCCAGTCCTCCAGGCTAAGAGAAACGGTAACTTTCGGGGTCTCGCCTCGGGTCTTGTCCCACCAGGAGCAGCGGCTTCCTTTAGTAGAAGGAGATGCTGGATTTCCCTCCAGGGGGGTTCAGCACTTTGTTGTGAGAGCGAGGCCGCGGCCCCAGCCGGGGCTCATGGCTGTCGACTGTGGGCGCAGGCTCTGGCTCCTCGGGGTGGCCCAGCTCTCCCGGGCAGCCTTTCTCCCCAGGCGGGATGCTCACGGCAGCTGTGGGGAGAGCCGGCACATGGCATTAGAGGCCCATGGACTCACCACGTGTCTCAGGGCAGCCTGCAGGAACGTCCCACCCAGACCAGTGAAGAGGTCAGGCCGAGCTTGACACCTGGTGCCAGGACCACGCATGTCACCTGAAGATGCGGTTCTGGGGCCAGCGCTAATTACTCGCTCACACTGCCTGCCAGACTCCAGCCCGCTCCCCCATCCCAGAGCGTGCACGAAAGAGGAGGGGCAGGGCTAAAGGGTGTGTGCGGTCCTCGCCAGGCAAGCCATCCGGGAACCTGAAGGCCTGGGCCGACACTGAGAACCAGAGGTTCGGACCTGCCTCCCTGACCCCGAGCTGCCCTGAGTGGTCGGCCGCGGAGGCCCTGCCCGCCTCCCGCAGTGCTGGCCATGGTCACGAGTCCACTGGACGTCTAGCCTCTGCCCTTCACCACAGACCAGCTCTGGGAGGCAGCTAGGCCTCAGGCCTAGGGCAGTTCGCGGTAACAGGAAGGGGAGAAAAATTGAATGTGTTTTTACTGAGATTTTTGCTATAGGGTATAGGCTCTTGCCAGAGTCAGGAAGTCATCCCCCAGAGGGACGGTCACACCCTTTTCCTCCATTCTCTTCTTAGGATCTTGGGCATGCACGAACATATGTCCAGTGTTGAATTTTAGGTTGCCGGGTCCGGGACCCAAACCACAGTTGGTCACGTGGGAGTCCAGTGACATAATCATTACCCCATCCCCGGTCTCGAAAAGTCCAATTTTTTTTTTTTTTACCCAAAATGACAAAAGCTCACTTCCCCACCCTCTTCAGCTTAGCTGAGCCCACCGGCCTGCAGGTACACATAGGCCTCCTTCTCCCTCGGGCACGCGGGCAACTCTCACAGGGAGCGGAGAACAGAGCTCACCTTTCAGGTCCGATTGTGGGTCTTCTCCTTCACACAAGAAGACGTGATCCTATAAGGCAAACCACAGGCGAGGTCAGTACTTGACTAGAACTTTCTTACCTCCACTCAAACGGACAATGACAGCCAGGGCACGAATGACCTGAGATGAACTTTAACCATAAACAAAGGGAACAGAGTACTTCAGCGAGGCCTCAGGTAACCGACCGTGTGACTGCTCGGAAGCAGACTGTGGCTCTCATGTCTAAACCATTTCCAGATGTGGCTATTAAAAACGTCCCTCGACGGGCCGGCAGGCGGCACTGTGGTCGTGGCACTGGACCCCAACATGGCCGACCACGAGTCCCAGACCCGGTGGCCTGAAACTCACGCTGGGCGCATGTGTGTACATGCCCAAGATCTCAGGACGAGAGCAGAGAAGGGACTGCGGTCTGGCCACCAGGATGACCCGTGGCTTCCCTCCTCTCTCTGGGGAGTGCACGAACCCTATGGCAAAGATTTAAAAATTAAAAAAAAAAAAATAAATAAAAAAGGTGGCATGTTGGTTAAGGTGCTGCACTCCCCCACGGCTGACCACAAACACTTCTAGTCCCGGACCTGGTGGCTTGCTTTCTCACTTTCCCTTTCTCTCTCTGGCCAAATTAATAATAATATCAACAAATAAAATTAAATAATTATTTTTTTTGGGGGGGAGACGCTTTTGCTATAGGGCATGTGTGCTTACCATAAACACAGAGAGACAGAGAAACAGAAAACAAGAAATCACCCCCGGGGTGAGGGATGGCCACGCTGCAATTCCTTCTCCTCCATTCTCCTAAAGGGATCTTGGGCACACACACAAGCCCGGCCTGAGTTTAAGCCGCTGGGTCCAGGACTCGAACTGCGGTCGACTACATGGGAGTCCAGCTGCTGAGCCCCAAATTATTCTAAAAAAAAAAAAAAAAGTCCTTCAAGAGGCCATCAACTGGCACAGTGGACTCCCACACAGTCCACCATGAGTCCTGGACCCAGGAGCTTGAAAATCACACTGAGACTCCTGTGCGTGCACGCTCCAAATGCTGAGGGGTTGGAGGAGGCTGCAGTGTGGCTGTCTCCAGGGAGACCATTTATCCCCTTCTGCCTCTCTCTAGCGAGCGAATGTGCAGCCCTATAGCAAAAACCTTAATTTAAAAAAAGAAAAAGAGAGTCCTTTAATGGCTAGCCAGTGGACTCGTGGTTAAGGTGGCTGCATTTCACATGACTGACTAGACGGTTCAAGACCCAGACCCAGCGACTTGAAAAATACGACAGCAGGGCCGGCAGGTGGCGTGGTGGTTGGAAAGGCTGGACTCCACGTGGCCGACTGCGGTCTCAGTCCCAGACCTGGCAACTGGCTTTCTCACTTTCCTCTCTCTGTCTCTGGTCAACTTCAAAAAAAAATAAAAGACAATATTAAATAAAATTATTCTTTAAAAAAAAAAAAAAAAACAAGAAGAAGAAGAAGAATACGACAGGTGCATGCTGTGCGCTTGCTCACCATCTTGACCGAGAATGGGGGAGGGGCTGTGGCACGGCCATCCTCTGTGGGGGTTGGCACTTCTCACTTTTTCTCTCTGAGAAGCACACATTCCCTCTAGCAAAATTACCTTTAAACTCCTTTAAGAAAAAACAGTGAAGGGGACCAGTGGTTGGCATAATGGCTATTTCACTGGACTCCCATGTAGTCAACTACGGTTCGAGTCCCAGACCCAGTGGCTTGAACTCATGCCAGGCATGTGTGCGTGCGGGCCCCGGATCCCCGGAGAAAGGGACTGCAGTGTGGCCATCCCCTGGGGTGGGGGGTGACACTTTCTGTTTCTCTCTGGCAAGCGCATGCACCTTAGAACCAAAACCTCTCCAAAAAAAAAAAAAAAAAGAAAGAAAAGAAAAGAAACTATTAAGAAAAGTTAACTGTTAAGTCTCAACCCTACAAAAATCAACAATTCCTTGCATAGCAAATTCTGAGTACAATTGTAGAAGTTAGCACGGTGTTGGCAGAAGTTTCAGAACTCCCTCTCGGGCAGTGCAGTCCTGTGGTCCAGACACACCGTGTCTAGCTCACCACCCGCCTGTGGGTGGGCACTCGCACTGCTGAGTCTTCGGCTGTCTTTATCTACTTGAAGCCTTGTTTACAGGTCCCCTCGGTGTGTAGAGTGGAATCACACGGGATGGCCACAGCCCTGCACCGCTAGCATTCCCACCGGCAATCTGTAAGGGCCCCAGCCCGCCCACAGCCTTGCCGACGCCTGTAGTTTCCGCTTTTGTACGCAGCCATCTTGGTAGGTAAGGAGTGTCTCACTTGCACATCCCTGACGACGGGGGAGTCGTCCATCTTCTCATGTGCTCGCTGCTCACTTGTACCTTCGGAGAAATGTCTATTCGAAGTCCACTGCCCATTTTTTCACTGGGTTGTCTTTTGGTTGTTGCGTTGAAGGAGTTCTTTATGTATGCTGGATAAGATATTTGCAAGTGTGTACTCTCGTGCGGGGGGTTGTTGTCACTCGACAGTGTCCTGTGAGTTTATTTATTTGTTCCATGACCAAGAGACAGAGATGAGCGTGCACCTGCACGAGGACAGCTGGCCGTGGCACCTCCATGAGGGCGCACCGGGGCATCTGCAGACCACTGAGCCGGCCTCGCCACCATCTGGCCTCCACAGGCGCTTTAATTCCAACAAAGTCCAATTTATTTTGCATTATTTTGGTGCTGTACTTGAGAAAAAACTCTAAGAGTTTTCAAGTATTTCGGGGCCAGCAGATGGTGTAGCAGTTACTCCCACATGCCCAACCAAGGTTCAAGTCCCAGACCCGGTGGCTTAAAACTCAACTGAGTGTGTGTGCATATGTGCTTAAGATCTCAGGAGGAGAATGGAGGCAAGACTGCGACACGGCTACCCCTTGGGGCGTGACTGCTCACTTTTCCTCTCACTATCTCTGTCTCCCTAAGGCAAAAAACCTCTTTAAAAAAGTTTTCCAGGACCAGAAGTTGGCACAATGGCTATGTTGCTGGACTCCCACGTAGTTGACCGTGGTTCGCATCCCGGACCCGGTGGCTTAAACTCACGCTGGGCACGTGTGCATGCGTGCCCAAGATCCCGAGAGGAGAACGCAGAAGGGACTGCGGTGTGGCCATCCCCCCAGGGGGTGATTTCTCACTTCCTGTCCCTCGTCTGAATTTCTGGCAAGCATGTGCACCCTATAGCAAAAACCTCTCCAAAACAACAACAAAGTTTTCCAACCTTCGAGGTTCGGCTCGTAACGAAGCCTCCGGAGACACTGTCCTGCTTTCTCTAATTCCTGTGCCACGGTCTAGTGCCCATTGGGAGAGTCGTGCCTGGCTCCCGTGAGACTAAGCAGAGAAGAGACATCCCCACACAGATGCCCGGACAGGATGGGTGTGAGGAAGTCCACACCATGTGGCCTTGGTCAGTGCTGTTATTCATTTTCTCCTCGTCCCATTTCTTTGTAAATTTCCATCTCGACTCTGCAGTGTGGCTTCTGGGATTTGACCCAACAAAAGTATGGCAATTTTCCAGGCATAAGCAACTCTAGAGATGATTAAGAAGTGCTTTTGGGAACTAGATCATATCTCTGCTCACAGAAGAGGTGGAAAAGTGAACGAGAGGCTGAAACTGGCTAGCGACAGTGAGAACAGTGAAGCCTCGGCCCAGAGGTGCTCTGCCCTTGCAGCATGCGGGTGCTGGGGCAGGGCCCGAGACAGGTGGCCCGACCGCCTCACTAGAGCCTCCACCCCAACCCGGCGAGCTCACAGGCCCTTAGCACCTTCCAGGGACTGGCCAGCGTCAGGCCGCACTTTCCTGTCGGCACCAGGAGCGGAGACCACGCTCATTTGCGGCACGGGTGCTGCTGCGAGCCCAGAGGCAGCTTCGCTGCGGCGAGGCCCCACAGACCTGTGCACAGAAAGCCTGAGAACCTCGACCTGTGTGGACAGGGTGCCCAAGAGCCATCGCTCTTCCTCACCAAACCCGACAGTCTGACAGGCCGGGGCCCGTCACATGCTCACGCTCGCCGTCGGCGCCCCACGGTGGAGCAGGACGTGTGAGGCGGGCAGAGCCCAGGGCTTTGGGCCCCAGCTTCCAAACCCAACGACAAACAACCGCACCGGGAAACCCACACCACCCTGCCTCTGCCTCCGAACACAACACGCCTGCCTTCGGGCTGCTCCGGGAGACACTCGGCTTGCTTTCTGAGCACGGTCCATACCTTGGGTTTGTTTGGGTGTGCCAAGGGCGAAGTGGCAGCAACTGGGGACCCAAAAATGCCACTGGTCTTCCCACCAGGCGGGTTTAGACGTGGTCGAGTCTGCACAGGAGTCGATTCATCAAAGATGCCACTTCCTTTCCCCCCTGCAGAAGCAAGCACAAAGCTCTGAGTACCCAAATGTCTGCCTTGGCCTGCCCCATGCCTGGGGCGTCGGGCCCACAGCCACAGCCCAGTGCAGAGCCGAGTCCAAGGCTGGGAGAGCGGAAGGCGGGACTCCAGGCCCCTGGTCCCCACGCCACGCCGCGCACGTTCCCTGGGCCTGCTGCCGCTGGAGGCGAGGGCGTAAGAGCAGCACACCTGCCCACAATCCCAAGAGGAGGCTGGGGAAGGGACTGTGATGTGGCCACTCCCCCAGGGGCGGTCTCTCACTTTGTGTCTCTGGTGAGTGCACGCACCCTAAGCAAAAATCTCTGAAAAAACTAACGTGCCCTACTCCAGGCAAACCTGTAATCTTGACATCTATCACCCCGTCTCTGACCTCATCTGGCTAAAACTACCAGCGAGAACTGGTACATCAGCAAATCAGAGGCGCGAGACCCCTCTGCCGGCTGGCCCTGGCCCACCTCAATGGAAACGGCGTCTAAGAAGTCGCTCCCAGTCGGCCGAGGACTAAGGCCTACCGTGCGCCTTCGACGCCTCGGAGCTCACAGCAGCAGAGGCGCTGCCAGAGGGCACCGGCTGACCACCGCTGCCTGGCAGACCCCGCGGCTGCATGGCGCACCAGGCGCCCGTGAGCTGAAGGAGCAAAGAGCGTGGCCGTCCCTTCCGTGCTCATCGACAGAGCGGCGACAACGCCAGGACCTCGCTCACACGCAAGTGCTTAGCACATGCCCAGGACACAGATGAGCGAGGCCCGCCATGTGTTCTGTGTCAGGAAAAGGAAATCTCTCCTAGGTCTTCTGCTCAGTGAGAACAGTTGCAGGGCCAGCCCCCAGCACAGTGGGTAGAGTAGGGAGCTAGGTCCCAATCGGACTTGGCAGCTTGAAAAACGGCAGGTTTGTGTACCCCAGATCCTGAGGTGTCAGAGAAGAGAAACTGCAAGGTGACCACGCCCCATTTTAGAGGGCGTTCTCCTACCCTCCTGGGTGAACAAATGCGCCACCTGGTAATTAACAAAGAAGAGAATAGGAGACACTAATCACTCCGCAGCCCACCCAGAAAGTGGTACCTATGGGCCAGAAGTGGGGTGGGCAGGGCAGTGTCAGGGCTGCTAAATGCTTCCTTTTCCAGTGCTTTGCTCCTCTGCATTTTGCTGTTAAAAAGTCATACCCTCTGGGGCCAGTGGTTAGTGTAATGGCTATGTCGCTGGACTCCCACGTAGTCGACCGCGGTTCGAGTCCCAGACCCGGTGGCTTAAAACTCACGCAGGGCGCGTGTGCGTGCGTGCCCAAGATCCTGAGAGAAGAATGGAGGAGAGGGGACTGCGGCATGGCCATCCGCCCTGGGGGGTGATTTCTCACTTTCTGTCTCTATGTCTCTCTCTGTCTGTTTGGCGAGCGCATGCGCCCTATAGCAAAAACCTCTTCAAAAAAAAAAAAAAAAAATCACACCCTCGTTGGTCACTCAGCTGCCAACCTTGGCAATGATACCACAGAAGGACGTGAACAGCACACGGACGGCCTGCAGGGGAGCATTCGGGGAGGAGCCCTCAGAACCAAGTGGGGGCCCGGTGCTGGGCAGGGCTTCTGGAAACCTGCCAACGTGGGGCGCGGAGCCTGCCGTGCTGCGGACTCGGTACAAGGCAGAGTCTATGCCCTCTGAGTGACCACACGGAGGGCAGGTGGGACCCTCTGCAGGGAAACACACACCAGCACACTTCGCAGCTCCGGGCATACCTCGCCACGCTCTCCCAGGGATCCAGTCCCCGCCAGAACCCAGAAGGGCGTGGCGGCGAGGACAGGCGCTCTGTCCCGGCCTACCCCGTTCCAGTGCCTGGCCCTGAAGTTACTTGCACCCCGCTGTCTCCAACGTCTCACCTCACAGATGGCAAGTAACAGCATGGACGCAGGCTGCGGGCGAGGCGGGGCGGGGCGTTGGGAGCAGCCACCGGGCAGCAGCTGCCCAAGGCCACTCCACTGCGCTCTCCTGGTCAGGACCAGGCTCACGGCACGCTCTTCAAGCATTTCAAAAAATGGGAGAGAGGCACCAGCAGATGACGCAAGGTTGAGGTGGACTCTCACATGGCTAACAGTTCAAGTCATGGACCAAGAAGCTTTAAACTCACGCCGGGCGTGTGTGTGCGCGTGCCCATGCCCGTCCCCCGGGGGGTGACTTCTCACTGTCTGTCTCTCTGGCGAGCACATGTGTCCTATAGCAAAAATCTCTCTCCAAAAATAAAAAAAGGAAGATAAAAGCAACTCGACTTCATGTCTTGGCCTACTACTGCTTCAGTGTTTCTGACTTGACAAAGAACAGAGTGCCCCTAGTACAGGGTAAACAGCAGTGGCCCGCCCAGGTTAGGTCACGCAGAACAAGCCAGCCCCTAGAGACTTCACCTTCTCTCCCTCTCACCCGGGGCTCCACTCCTGAACCTTCTGGAAACCACCAGCTTGTTATTTTATAAATAGTTTACCAGGTATAGGCGCAACCCTAAACCAGAATTCTGGATTTTGCTTTTAGTTTTGCTATAGGGTTCATGAGCTCACCAGAGGGAGAGGAGCGGGAGACAGAGGGGGGGGGAGACAGAAATCACCCCTCACGGGGATGGCCACGCTGCGATCCCCTCTCTTCCCTTCTCCTTTCGGGACTTTGGACACACACATGGCCAATGATTCTCAAGCCACTGGGTCTGGGACTCCAACCGCATAGCGGGCCGAGAGATCTGGCCACCTTAGCCACGCCACCTACTGGCCTACAGCATTCTAGCCTCGAACTAAGTAACCGCCCCGTGTCTGTTACTCAGCCTTTTCCTGGTAAGTTCAGCTTCCAGGCAACATGACGCTTAGCCCACTCACTAAAGGAAACTAAAGGTCGTTACGGTACTGGACATTCCCATGTTTATCTTGTTAAAAATAAATGAACGAATAATAAAATTAAAAATTTTTCAAAAAGAGAAAAACAAACTCAAGGTACACTTCTAGAAACTAAATTACGGAAGATCAACGCCGCATCAGCAGCATAAGCACACACACTGCGGGCGACGTGGCCTCCCCGTGGCACGACCCAGCCACATCTCACATCCACCCCCTACCTTCCAGCAAGCCCAGTGCGAGGAACTGACTCCAGACGCCACGGCTAGTTCTGCCACCACCAACCATGGGCCCAGGCATGCGGGTCAGCGTCTGGGAGCGGCTCTTTTTTGGAGATTTTTTTTTTGCTATAGGGCGCGTGCGCTCGCCAGACATACAGAGAGAGACAGAGAGACAGAAAGCGAGAAACCACCCCCCAGGAGGCCGGACACCGCAATCCCTTCTCCTCCATTCTCCTCTCGGGATCTTGGGCACGCACGCACATGCACCCAGCGTGAGTTTAAGCCACCGGGTCCAGGATGCGAACCGCGGTCAACTACGTGGGAGTCCAGCCACATAGCCATTACACGGCTCCTCTTCTGCAGAAGAGCTGGCACACCTGCCTCCAGGGCTCTAGCCAGGACCACCTGAAGTACCTGACCATCAATCGGCCCTGTCAGGAGAGGGAGAAGCACGCGTGGAAGACCTAAACCAGGTGAGTGCACACGGCCGCTGACAGAGGCCAGATGAGGCGGGCAGGCATCCTTGGCCACTCAACAGCCCTCCCCGGGAGCCGCCGCACTGTCTCTACGCACGCCCCTCAAGCAGGCCTCTCACTGGGGGCTGCGGGCACAGGCTGGTGACGGGAACAGAAACGGGGTGGGCTCCAGGGCTGGGGGGAACAAGCAGCAGTTTCCTCGTTCAGGCTGCTCTTGATAACAGCACGGACTCCTCTGGAAGACCCCCTCGGAGGGGTGGACAAACTCCAAACCACCCTGGCGAGGAAAGGGAGCCACAGCGGAGCAGCCTCCCTCGGGATCTCACACGGCAGAGGCTGGCTAGCTCTCCGCCAGGGGGCTCGGGCTCCCCCAGGACCCTCTGGGGCAGCTGTGACACCTGCCAACGACGCAGATTGGTGTCCCTTGTGCAACATGCCGCTGGCCACTGTTTACATGGGGTTCTCAGGAGTCCTGGAAACTATGTCAACACTTCCAGACAGCCTGATACAGAGGATGCGCAGGGCTGGCCACAGGGCACATGCGCTGGCCAGAGAGACAGAGAAAGGGGAAGTGAGAAGTCAGCCCCAATCCCTCCTCCTCTGCTCTCCTCTCGGGTTCTGGGCACGCACAGGCACTTGCCCAGCCCGGGTCCTGGTCTCACCCAGCAGACCACCTCCTGGCCCTGTAATTCTGGTTTCCGGTCTTTGGCTGTGTGGTGTGTGTGTGCTAGAGAAAGGGAAGGGAAGGAAGCGCCCCTGGAGGGACAGCCACGCAGCACCCCCTGCCCCCCCATTCTCCTTTCAGGATCTCGGACATGCACACGTCCGGTGTTTTCAAGTTACTGGATCAAGGATCTGAATCAGCCGGCCCTGTGCGATCCAGTGCCTCAGCCACCATGCCACCCGCTGGCCTGGCCGCGCATGTGCGTGTGTTGAGGTTTTTTGCTGTAGTGCATGTGGACTTGCCAGAGAGATGGAGAGACAGAGACAAAAGGCAATAAATCACCTCCCAGAGGGGATGGCCACACCCCAATTCCTTCTCCTCCATTCCTTTCTTGGGATTTTGGGCACACATGCATAGAAACCCAGTGCGAGTCTTAAGCCACTGGTTCTGGCACTCAAACCACCGACGGCCGTGTGGGAATTCAGTGCCTTAACTACTACGGGACCTATTGGCCCATGACGCTGTTCACCAGAACGAGGAGGAACCCTGTGCAGGCCAGCCCGCAGTGTAGCAGGTTAAGTGGTGTGCACAGAACGGCTCTGGTGGTGGCTGAAACACGCCAGGAGCGTGTGTATGTGGGCTCCAAATTCTGACAGGGCCGAGAAACAGAAAATGAACAGTGTGACCACAGCCCACTGCGGGTACTTGGGTGAGTGCGTGCACCCACACGTTTTCCCACTGTAAGCATATTCATAAACAGCCTCGCCCTCAAACAGCCAGACGAAAGACAGGTTTTTTTTGAGTTCTTGCTATAGGGCACGTGTGCTTGCCAGAGAGAGACAGAGAGGAATCACCCTGAGGGGACGGCCATGCCACAATCCTTTCTCCATTCTCCTCTCAGGCTGTTGGGCACACATGCACACCTGGTGTGGTTTTTGAACCATGCCGTTGGCCATGAGGGATCCAGTGCCCTGAGCTCGTTTTGAAATCTATTGCTCTCGTGCTCCTCAGCATGTGGCCACGCAGCACCTGTGCCCACAGTTCTGGCCCCAGCCCTGCTCGACCTGCTCTAATGGACTCACCAGCTCCTCTGCGGGGCCTCGACTGGGTTACATGCACAAAGTGGGGGGCTGCAGAGGGCCTTCATGCTGTGGCCCACCCCCAGCCAGCTGGGGTCACGGGCACCGCATGCGCTCAGCATGTACAAGGGACCTGGGAGCGTGAGCCTGGGCCTTCCACGGGCCCCGCAGCGCAGAGCGTGTGCTGCCGCCGTGCCACCACGGCTGCCCCACTTCCTCGGAGTGGAGAGCCCTGACTCTCATCACGCACCAGCGGGGGAAGTGCCCCGGGTCGCTGTTGCTTGTGGTTATTCAACTGGACAGTCTATCAGTCAAGGTCAGCCTTTTCAAAGGCGCGTCCAACCGTAACCAACAGAAGCCCCGTACACACAGCTGAGTCGGCTCTGCCTTCCAATCCCAGGCTCATGCCCAATCTGGTCAACAGTGCTCTCCCCTAAGACAGACGTTAGCTGCAGAGTGGTTGCATGCAAATACCCCCAGAACCCCACCACCCCCTTGTGTACCCTCGGCTCTTGCATTCAGTCAGTGTCTACTGAGTAAACGGAGAAGCCAAGAAGGCTCATGTCACTTTTAAGAGGAAGGAAAAGCCAAAAGACCTTTCTTTCACTTTTTAAAAAACTGACCAAGGATAGCCAGAAAATACTTGCAAGGATTAAAACAAACTCAAAAGAACATACAGAAGACGAAGTAGAGGCCAAAGGACTAAGGGTTCACAAAGGCCCGGACCTGGGGGGTTTGTCCTCCTGGGTATATTCTGAGCTCCTTCTGCTGGTCCAAAAATGTCAGACGCCATCCTATTAGGCCTGCTTGAAGGGACAGCTTCTTCTGGGCTTCCAAAAAGATCACAGGACTCCCCTCCTGGGGGCTTCACGGCCCTGCAAGCAGAGTGAATGCAAGTTACTGGCAGCTGACGAGGAGGCCTGTCGCTGAGGGGCCCGAGCGGAACTCGACAGGGCAGAAGCACCTCGTCCCCGCCTGCCTGGAGAAGCACTGCCGCTGAGTGGTTCAGACGGCCATGCCAGACCCCGCGACGCTCCCGAGCCTCCCTTGCAAGCTTAGACCCAGTCTTTAAAAACATGTCCACTTTGGGGTCAGCCCCATGGCCTGGGGGTTGCAGACGTCAGATCCCACCCAGTTCGAGTCCCCAGCCCTGGCAGCTTGAACACGCCAGGCACATGTGCATGCACGCTCCGAATCTCAACAGGATGGACGGACGGAGGACAGAGAACTACAGCCACGCGCCGTCGGGGTGCTTGCTCCGCACCCCGATTCTCTCTGGTAAGAACCCTCCGGCTAAAAAAAGCGAACGAATATTGGGTATTTTGAAATTATCCCTATGACCGCAAAGAAGTTCCCCTAACAAAGGCAAACTGAGCCACTTTCAGTTTAATGCTAATTTTAAATTTTGTTTCATCAGGGGCTAGCAGGTGGCATGGCTGTCAGGGCACTGGACTCCCGCATGACTGATTGCGGTCTGAATCCCAGACATGGTGGCTTGAGAATTATGCCAGGTGCGCGTATGGGTGTCCAGCACCCTCAGAGAGCGGAGGAGGGACTGCGGTGCAGCCACCTGCCTGGGGTGATCTCTCACGTCCTGTCTCTCCAGTGAGCACACAACCTAGGGCAAAACCCTGAAAAGGAAGTACATATATTAAAATCAAACCCCACACGCGGCTCCCATTCCCACTGCACTGGGTGGGCCCTGACTAGGAAGTGCCGCCGGTACTAGCCCCGTGGAGGCCCACACTGGGGCAACTCTCTGGTCCCTGAGTCTGCTGCCGTGGGATGCTGTGACCTCGTGTGGGGGCTTCACAGCGGTCTACCCATCTCCTGGCCTGCAACACAGGCATGGGTACCAGCAGGTGCGGGGAGGTCCCAGGACGCAGACCTCCGGCTCTCCCACGTGGGTCCAACTGCACTTCCAACGCACAACCTGGCAACAAGAGCTAAGCTGACCAAGCAGCGACCCTCCTGCCTCACCCAGATGGCTGGGGCATGGTGCACGCCGGTGCCTGGTCTGCTCAGGTTAGCTGGGGACCAGCCCTGGGTCTCCCTCCCACTTGCATCACTGTGGTTGGGCCCGGGAAGTTTCAAATCGCGTTTCAGAGAAGGGACTACCGCTACGAGTTTGTTGCCAGAGGGTGTGCACGCATGAGGGAGTGGGGAGGGGAAGGGGACTCTCCCAATGGGGCCAGTCATGCCACTGTCCTCTCCGTTTCTGCACCCTGTCGCGATGTTTGACGTGTGCGCCCAGGGTGTTGCGGGTGGATCTGAAAGGCTCCTGTGAACCACGTTTACCTGTGCTTTATCAGACAGATGCCGCCACATATTCTTGCCCCGACCTCCCAAACGGGCGGTACCCAGGGGTACCCCACCGCACCCAGCTTTTAGGGTGGGTCGGGTCAAGCCTGGACCTCCCGTGCGGTCTCAGCCTGCCGAACAGTGGCGTCCTAGAACAGTTTTCCAGGGCTGGCCGACCCGTGTGTTCTTCTGCTAGTACGTATGCCCTCGCGCATTCTGAAACAGCTAATAGCCTGGAGTAGCCGACCACAGAAAAGCCCCCCGGGGCCGTGACCACACACCCCGCTATGCAGTGGAAGCGTCTGGAGTTTGGGGCCAGCCTAGGTAACAGGCCGGTCACAATGAAAACCAAACCAAACAAAATGGAGATGTGAGAGCAGGCCTCGCTGGGAGTTAGTTAAAACAACGCAACGCCGGAGAGGGAGCTGTTCGTGCAGGGTGGCCCAGCATGGACGGGCCTCTGACTGTCCTCTGCGAAGCAGCAAGGCAGAAGGCCACGAGCTTGTCACAGAGGGTGGACATCGTGCCAGTCACGGCCTGAGCAGACCAGGGGCCGCCACCCGCCACCAGTGAAGCCCAGAACTGTCTCCACAGAGGGCGGACAGCCCGAGAGGAGACCCACAGGCCCGCCACCACCACCAGCAAATGCGTGCAGTGGCTCGCCTCACGCTCAGGGGGGCGTTCAGCACTTGGCACTTCCTGGGAGATTCCACCAAGGAAAAAAGGTCGGCTTGAGAAAAAGCTTTTTTCTTTTTTACAACAAATACCCAACCCAGGTTTAAATTAGAAAGGGCTTAATAAGACCTCAGGCCAGGGACAAGCATATGGCATAATGGTTACATTGCTGGACTCCCACACAGTCTACTATGGTTCGAGTCCTGGACTGGGTGGCTTAAAACTCACACACGTGCGTGCTTGCGTGTCCAAGATCTCAAGAGGAGAATGGAGAAGGGACTGCAGCATAGCCATCCCCTGGGGGGTGATTTCTATGGTAAGCACTTGTGCCCCACAGCAAAAATCCCTTAAACAAACAAAAATCCAAAACCAAAACCCCAACCCCTCAGGCCAGAGCAAAGCCAGCTGACTTCCAAGCTCATGGACAAATCACAGCCTGGGCCACCCGATTTTCCTGGGCTCTGTACAAGGGGTCTAATTGTTTACCCCTCCACCATCATCTCTTTAAAACAATGAGATGCAAATCTTAATCTTTAAAAATGAACTGAATTTAATTTAGCAAGTCTCATGCCAGTATGAGTTCAAATTCCTATTTATTTAAACCTTGGTGGGGGACTAGCAGTTGGCATAATGGCTGCGTTGCTGGACCCCCACATAGTCAACCGCGGTTCGAGTCCCAGATCCGATGGCTTAGACACACAGGGTGCATGTGCGTGCATGCCCAAGATCCTGAGAGGAGAATGGAGAAGGGATTGTGGTGTGGCCATTGCCGCCGTGGGGGGTGATTTTCTTTCTGTCTGTCTCTCTCTGGCAAGCACACATGCCCTATAGCAAAAACCTCTCCCCCCAAAATAAATAAATAAATAAAACTTGACATCTTTGGGCAAGCAAGTGGTGTGGAGGGTAAGGTGGCTGGATCCCACATGGTCAGCTGCAGTGTGAGTCCCAGACCCAGCAGCTTGAAAATCACGCTGGGTTCATGTCTGTGTGCGCCCAAAATCCTTAAAAGGAATTTGCGGAGTGGCCACCCTGGGTGGGTGACCCCTTACGTTCTCTCTGGCAAGATACAGGCTCTACAGTAGACACTAAAGAGAAAAGAATCATTGAAAACTAACTAGATAAAACAAAACCGGACTCTTCACATTCTCAAGGCTCCAGAGTCGCCAGATCAGGGTCAAAGCCAGCTGTCTGACTCAGCACTCTGGAGGGCGCTGCTGACCTCTCGCCGCGGTCTAAGTCTCCAGCCTCCTTGGCCTCCCGCCCTAGTCAACTGGCATGTTGGCGAGCACCTATATCCCCTGCTACCTGGGCATGCAATGACGGGCAAGGCGCTTGCAGCGGAGAGCTGGGTCTGAGTGCAGGTGGGCGCCAGTGACGAGCGCCTGACAGAGGCCGTGCACTGTCACCGGAACTTCGGATGGTGCTCACCGCCGGTGGCCTCTGCAGAGACGGTCCGCCAGCGCGCGAGGGCACAGGGGGCTCTCCGAGCTGACCGGCTGTCTGGGAGGTGAGCGAACGTGCCGGCCTCCCGTACGCGACCAGGGGTGCCCCAAAGCTCTAGCAGAGGTTGCACCCCAGGAGGGCAGTGGCCCTCTGCCTCGGAAGGGCGGGCTGCCCAGCAGGGCCCACGCGCCTTTCGGGAAGAGGGGCCCGCGCCCGGCCAGGAGCGGCCACCCCCAGCGCCACTCGCGCGGCGGGCGGGCACGTGGCGGGAAGGGCGCTAGGGCGAGGAGCCGG
>NW_006159653.1:1515038-1538060 GCF_000334495.1 Tupaia belangeri chinensis | reverse complement strand
AGAAGCCGCGCACCGCCGCGGGCGCGGGCATTGGACGCTGAGCCGCAGGGGGAGGCGCCCTGGGAAGGTGGGACTTGCTCGCCTGGGACGCGCTGTCGTTGGAAACAGGCTCGGACGACTTCCTTAGATCAAGTATTAGTATGTATTTATGCACAATAAAAACATGTACAAGTGGAACTAGAAATTTAAACAGAAGTTTAACAGCTTTTGTTTATTATATTAAATAACCAAAACACCTTTTTATTCCCAAAGTTGGTAAAGAATAAATAATATAATTTACAATATGGTACAAAAAATAACCAGGAAGGACAGGCATTCTGCTTTATACATACACTGTATCTGTATATTTATAATCTATAAAACAAGTTCACCTCTCAGACGAGCCGAAAACCTCAGATGATATGGCTTAAAGATTAGCAAAGGTGCCCGCAGCCAGGTTTGCTGCCGAGCCTGCAGTCAGCTGTGCTGGCCGAGCCGGTGCTGTCTGCAACACCCACCCGCTTCACCTGACCGCGTTTCCTGGATCCCACCAGCTCTGACACCGGGTAAAGTCTGCTGTGGGTTTCTTTTTTTTTTTTCCTGAAGACGAACTGCTGCATTTCCTCACTGAATGCACCTGCTGGATCCCAATGTCTGGTGTCCCATGCTGCCTCTCTGCAGAACAAGCCTGCTCTCACGCAGTGATCTAGTTAAGCTATGAGGCCTAAGCCCGCCAGCAGGCCACGAAAGCCTCAGAACCGGCCTGCTAACAAGGTCTTGGAGGTGCAGGATAGCAAGAGTAACTGAAGAAAATCCCCCAAAGACCCCCATCCCTGAACAAGTGCTCTCCACCTCTGAGACACAGGGTGAGAACAACCTCCATGCACCCCGCTGTCTTCTACTGGACGGACTGCAAATTCACCAGGCCTGAGCCCAACACCGACTTCCTTGCTTGGTCTGTTTTAGGTAAGATGCACCAGCAAGAAGGGACGCAGACGACACTGGAAGGACCAGGGAAGGGCTTTCCTACGGACTCATCTCTAGCACAGAAGGCTCAATGTACAAGGGAAGCGCAGGTTGGTACTAAGATTCACATCTTCAGGTGGAAAGGCCCAGACAATGCAGGGAGGCAGAGGCCTCTGCTTCGGTCTCTTGAAAACCCCAGCCTTTAAGAGGTGCCTATTTTTACACATAAACACTCATTTAGGCTGGGAGAAAATGCAGCTATTGTGTTTTGGCTACAAGTGAGACCCTTTCCCCTAAAGACAGTGAGCAGAGGATGTGCACCTGCCGGCTGGTGAAGTGTCACAACCCCCTGGACTCCTGGAGCCTTCTGGGAGCGCCAGGCCAGGGTGCTCTCCTCCCTACCACAGGGCTGTAGTCCCTGTCCCCAACATCGATGCCAGAGAGCCAAGTGGGAGACGCTGCTGAACGAAGAGCCCGTGAGAGCCAACCCTCCTTTCTGGTGCCTTGTCCCATGTAGCTGTCACTGCACTGGGGGCCCCTGATGGGCAGGACTTGGAGCCTGGCTGCGCCTGGCACGAAGAGCACTGCCACCAGGCCTGTCCCGCATCGTGCCGTGCTGTGGGCTGGCATCCTAGGGGAGGGGAGGGAGGGAGGGAGGGTGGCTTGGTGTCCTAACCTCTCTGGTCCCGGCAGTCAGAAACCTGGGGCGAGGGTCAGGAGAAGCTAATCCGAGGAAGCTGACAGGGCGGGCACACTGCACCAGCCAGCTCAGACACGAGGGCTCCCACACTGCGGCACGCACTCAGGCCTCTGGAGCTTGGGACTGTTTTCTCAAGACCAGGCATCAAGTCTGGGGGTCAGCTGGCCTGGCACAGGCAGTCACGCCGGGAGGCGGCACTGAAAGTCGTATGGTTGACGGAGGGGTGGGTCCCCAAAGGCAGCCCGAAAACGTGTGGGGCGTGCGTGTGGGTGCCATGACCCTGAGAAGCTGGGGAAAAGGAATCGCGAGTCCCTGTTGAGGGCGCCTGACTCTCCCGAGCGCGTACTGCCCACACTGTCACGGGTACACAACTCGGAGAGGAGGGGCGAGGAGAGCAATCTCCCAGGGACAGGCTTACGACAGCCAGGGTGGAGGGATGCTGCTGCCCGGAAGCCCACGTCCTCTCCATCCCGCCGCTGGCCGCGGCCGGCTGGGAGGACTACAGGCTCAGAGCCCTGCTCATGAGTGCCGAGGCCTTTCCTCCTCTCTCCGTGCTGTGGACGGAAAAGCCGGTGGAGCGGGCTGGAGCTGGCCCTAAGGGCTGCCGCTCCCCGCTCGGGTGGGTTAGAAAGACCCATCTATTCCGGCTGCCAGGTCGAGGGAAGAGACGAGACAGTGGCATGGCACGGGCAACCTGTGGCCGCACTGGGGGCTGGATGGTGACGAGTACACACGGACTGCAGGCCCGAGGAGGCAGAGAAGCCCCTGCTGGCTCCCCCCGCGGTAACAACGGGCACCTGGGGGGCTCGAGAGGGATCCTGCCCATAGGTCCGGGCTCGGTGAGCTCTGACCACACTTGGGACTCTGAGCCCAGCCTGGGCTCCCTGGACGGGAAGAGAAGCAGCAGGCGACGGGGCAAATGTGCTTGAGGAACACAGGCCTGCACTGGGCGTGCTCTGCACTCACACTGTGCCAGGCAGAGTCGGGGACGTTCCCTGTAACGGCAGGGAGCCTCCGACGCCACACAGCGGCACATGGCGAACCCCAGAGCAGACGAGCAGCCTCACCCTGACCACGCTAGCGTGGGGCTATGCCTGGCAGAGAGGAGTGCTGTCCGAGACGCCCCAGAGGAAACACGGATGGCCACAGGCCCCGCCTGCCCCACCGCACCCCTCACCGCAGACACGAGACCCGAGCAGGATCAAAACCACAGTCCACACCCTGCCCAGGACACAAGTCTCCTGGCGAGGGAGGCAGGGAAGACCTCCGATGGCAAGAGCTAGATGTCCAGCACTCCGGGGCGGGGGCACCATCTGCCCTGGGCCTGCCCTTCTGGTGCCCAGCGAGTAGTGTCCTCTGAAGTGTCCGCTGTCTCAAGGTGCAGACACGATTAGGCAGGGGCCTCGTACCTGTCCTCCCCTGGGTCACTCAGAGTGACCCAGGTGGGCACAGGTCTGGCCAAAAGCAGGATGCCCTGGAACCTCCCACAGAAGGAGGCCAAGGCTTCACTGACTGTGACGACCACGGCAAGGCACGCACGCCCCCTCCACTGGAGGTCCAGCGTGGCAGTCAGGGTGGAGCAGGAGGCTTTGCACGCAGCCCCCAAAATGGCCGTAGGACTGGCGGGGAACTGCTCCACGTCCACCCTTTCTGAGGGCGCCTCTTCTCCCAAGCCGGACCACCCTCGCTCAGCAGGACCCGACGCCATCCCACGCAGCGCGCTCCCGGGCGCGGCCCTCTGCTCGGGCTGTCTTCGGGGTCCCGCTCCTGCTCTGTTCTCTCAAGGAGGCCTTCCCCACCACAGACGAGACTCCTGGCCTCAGAAGGCCCCTCGGCCCCTGCCGTGAGCGCGGTCACTGGGACAGGTCTCCAACGGAAGGGCCGCCTCCGCCGCCGTCAAACAGGACCTCTCGGCGGCCAGGCTCGGCGAGGGCCAGCTCCTGGGCCAGGTCGTTGAACCGCGAGATGTAGTCGATGCTGCTCTCGTTCATCATGCACACCAGCTGCGAGTCCACGACCTGCGGGACGGGGGGACAGTGTCAGCCGGTGCTGGCCGGCCACGCCAGCAAGGTGGCGCTCCTGGTGACGCCCCCGCTGGGACGGAGCCGCCAACACGGGCCCGGGGCCCTGGGCAGAATCTCAGCGTGTCTGTCCAGTGCACAGGCTCGCGCTCAACTGTGCACGAACAGCCCACGTGGGCCTGGACACTGGGGGGACTAGGGTGTGGTCCCCCAGGGAGACGTCCGTGGGGAAGACGGCCATTAACAGAGGCAGGCAGTACAGCACGGAGCTCGAGCGCAGTCAGCTCGCGAGGACGGCAGAGCCGGGGCAGAGCCTGCCGGCGGCGGTCAGAGGTGCACTCCAAGGAGGCGAGATGCAGCGGGAGTGTGGAAAGTCACGTGAACGGGTAGGGAGCGCGGCCAGTCAGCAGCAGCACCAGCAGGTCTCCATCCCCGACAGGTGCGGCTCCTTCGCCGCTGTCTGCAGCAGGGAGCCCTGGAGGAAGCTGGGGGCCACAGCAGGAGCCGAGCCCCGAGCTGTCTCGGAAAATGTCCAACAACCTCAAGTTCGTTTTCAGAAATACCAGACGGCGACCGGCCTCCAAGTCTGTTGCTGGGTCCGCCTGGCTCTGCCTCCCGCGGCCCTCGCCCATTGCCTTGGCCGCACTGCATCACACACTGCGCGCACAGGGGCAAGGGCTGCTGTGCCCCAGGCCGAGGGGCTGGCCTCAGGAGTCCCTCTGCTCAGCGCGACTCGCTCTTGTGCAGGGAAACCTTTTCAGTCACTCACGACTGACGGGTGTGCCCGCTGCACGCGCAACATGTCACCAGGGATCTCGTTGCAGGGCAGGCCTGACTCGGGGCCTGCGATCGTGGTCCGTCCTCTGATGTGCGGTCCTGGCGTGGCGGCTCCGTGTACGCATGCAGTGCCCGTCTGCGGGAGCGGGGGCCGGCAGCACCACACAGACACGGGAAGGAGCAGAGCTAGTGCTGTGGACGTCAGCGCCACGAGGTGCACCCTGTGACGCTGTGCTGGGGAACGCCATCCAGCCTGCATCCGTGCACGGCCAGCCGTGTGGCTCAGGGGCCAATGCCTTGCCGGTAGTCCATCCTCTCACAATCCACAACTTGCAGCCAGATACTGAGAGGCTGAGGGTCCGAGCTGTCCGACCTGGGCTTGGTCAGGGCTCCCTCCAGCACCTGGCTACCTGCCTCAAGTGACACCTACTGACCCCGCGGCGTGGCAGGGCCCATCCGAAGGGCAGCCCAGCTGGAGGAGTCTCTCCCGGCTGGCCCCTTCAGCTCCTGCTGCCCTGTCCCTGTGCTGCAGTCCGGGCTCCTGTTCCATGCCCAGCTCACTCTGCAGCCTGACGTGCCCAGAGGCCGCTCAGTCGTACCAGGTGCCTGGGTGGCTCCAGGGGACAAGAGAGAGAAAACAGCCCCTGTGCTGGGCCGCCTCCGCTGCTGCCGGGGTGGCAGAGTTGGCGTTGCCACTCTTACTGCAGCCATGCCACGGCCAGGGCCACACACGTGCCGCATGCAAAAGCGCTCCAAGGCTGTGCCCGACGTGCACCTGCTCATTCCTCCACTGAGGCAGCCCAAGGCCCCGTGAGACCCAGACCCACTCTGATGCCTTCAGGGCCGGCTGCATGTCTGCCACCTGGGCCACCAGACCTCTGTGCTCCAGAAGGCTCCTGGTGTCTCCCCCGCAGCGTGCAGTCCCTGATGGACCCCAGGCCTGAGGGGTGCTCTGGCTCCTTGGTGCATGGCCTGAGTGGGTAGACTGAGGGGGAGGCCGTGTGCTTACCTCCGCGACATCGGCCAGGGACCTGGACACAAAGGAGTCCCGTGAGTTCCCATCCAGCAAGCTGGGGCCCAGCAGAGAGGTGCCGCTGGGAGCCCCAGCGGGCGTTGGCAGCGTCTTCCGGCTCTTCTCTGGGGAGATGAAGCTCGCTGCAGAAAGGCCAGAGAAAAAGAGCCTGCCTGAGACCTGGCCTTGCCCAGATCTCCAGGCGTCCCTGCACGCCTGCGTGGAGCTGCGGCTGGGGTTGTGCTGCTGGCTTTGCTGCGAGCCAGTCTGTGGCACACGCCAGTCCTCTCACGCCCGGGAGTCCCACTGTGTGCTCGCTGTTTCCCCGTGACCCCAAGGGAAGCAGGGGCGTTTCCAACTTTGTGCACCTCGTGACCCTGCCCAAGTCTGCCCAGCCCACAGAGACCCAGCAGCGTCCTGGGGCCAGGTGACTGTGTTCGCGCCCTGCTCTGGGCCCCCCGGTGCAGGGCCGCCCCACGCCTTCACTGCTCTCTAGAAGCCCCGGGAGCTGGGTCTGCCTTCCCTGACACCCCTCCCCACCACACGAAGAGCTGCCCTTTGGGAGGACGGACACAGCCCGGAAGCCTGTGATCCATGTCAGACGGGCCCAGGACGCGGACAGCCATGTCACAGTATCTCTGCGAGGGACCACAGGAACAAGTGTGTGCCTGTCCTCGGCTAAGTCCTGCAGAAAACTCTCAGGGGCCAGGCTCACAAGGAACCACTGGGCATCTGGCATGTTCTATGACCCCATCGAGCAGGTTCCATGAACCACACCCTGAAAGCCTCTGTGCTTGCCCACATCTGAGCTGAGCCACAGATACTGCCTCGGGAAAAACAAACCCACCGACAGGGCAGCAAGAGCCCCACTCTGAGCACCGAGACTCCGAGGGCTCCCAGACTGACCCTAGCCGGGGCTCACCGAACAAGCTGCTGAGCGAGGAGTCTGTGGAGTCGCTGGGGTACCACTGGGGGTCATGGGTGGGGGAGGCAATCCAGTGTGGCTGGGGGCTGTCCGATGGGGAGGGCAGGCTCTTAGAGCTGTCACTGCCGTTCAGCTTGGCTGGCGAGAGAGGGACTCCTTCACCTGCCGGTCAAAACTCAGGGTCAGAGACACCAGGTGGGGTTCACAGCACCTGTCCCAGTCGGCCACTGGGATGGCAGAGGGTCCACGTGGTGAGGCACGGCCGGGCCCACGCCAGGACGGGCCCCAATCCGCAGAGGGCCATGGTCCACGCAGAGCCTCTGGGTGGTGCTTGCGATGGCCGCGGGAGGGCGCGGCAGTTCCACCTCACTACGGAGGAAGGTTCGGGCAGGTCAAGACCAGCCCGGGCCACTCAGACCTTCTCTAACCCCAGGCTGAACCATGCCAGTGACAGCCACGCTCGGCCCCAGGAACAGTGTCCTGGCAAGCGGTGAGGCCGAGTCTGGCGGGGTCGGACACGAGCCGTAGCCGGACACGAGCTGTAGCCGGCCCGCCTCCTCCCTCAGGAGCACGCCTGTAGGCACTGCCGGCCGCAGGGCCCCTGCTCCGGGCACCACGCTGCCCAGCCAAGGGTGCCTGCAGGCGTGCTGTCCAGTTCCCAGGAGGCCGCAGGCTGGGCGAGCACCGAAGGATGAGGGGAAGAGCCTGACGGGCAGGACCCCGGCCCACGGAGCGCGTGAGGGTCACCGGCCGTACCGTAGTGGCCGGAGCTGATGGCGAGCTCGATGATGGAGTCGCTGATCTGCGTGGCGGGCTCGCCCTGCGAGAGCACGTCCTCGGGAGGGCCGGGCAGGGAGAGGTCCAGCAGGGCAGAGACGTTGGGCGGGGACAGGCGCGGGCGGGAGCCCTCGGGTGGGGTCGGAGGGGCAGGCGTGCCGTTCTGGAGTGGGGTCTTGGGCAGCTCAGGGACAGCGAGAACGGAGGGGACCTGCTGGAGACAGGACCGTGATGGACCGTCGAGCAGAGCCTTCCAGCCTGGTGGCCGCGATGAGAGGCAGCAGTGACCCCGTCCTTCCAGGTGAAGGACTCTCTCAGGATGGGCCTTTCCTGAAACTGCCAGAAATGGCTGGGGTGGCCTCCCGCTCTGCAGCTGCCTCGGGGGCAAATGCCCACGTACAGGGAGCGTGGCTGACAGGAGCTACCCGCTAAGCTGGCCGCTGCGCAGGGACCGCAGGTCGTCTAGAGCGGGAGGTGCTGTCACGCAGGGTGGGCTCGCGGTGAGGGGAGTGGGCCCACGGCAGGACCACAGCGGGTGCAGGGTGTGGCCAGTGACACTACCTGGAGGTTGTCGGGCACAGGCTCCCGCGCAGGCCCCACGGAAAGGCTGGCGAATGGCTCGCTGGCACCCTGCAAGGGCGGTGAGTTGGTGAGTGTGTGGCACCGGGCGTGCCAGGGTGCACCTGCACTTGGTTCTGAGCAGAGCTATGGCCGCCCTGGCATTCTGACAGCCAGCAGGCGGCTGACGGGTGGGAACGCTGCTTGCTGTGAGCCCTTCCGGAGGGGACCCTGTCCTTCAAGGGCGTGCGGACCCGAGCTCTCTGGAGTCCCACTGGGCCACCCTGCCCTTCTGGGCGGCTCTCAAGCAGGCTGTGCATGCTCCCTGGGACCCCCAGGGAGCACTGCATAGGGCTACCCTGTCCTTACCCAAAGGGAGGAGATGCTGGGGAGGGCCGGCAGGGCCTGGCCAACGTGGCCCAGTTCTGGCTCCTGCACAGCCTGGACAGCTCTTCCATGGTGCCACGGGACACCCACATGTGCCTCAGCCTCCCTGCTGGTGGCTCTCCCGCAGCCCGGCAGGCCTAGAGCCTAGGACAGTCTCAGCTTGGTGGCCTTGGCTCCTGCTCCGCTCGCTGGCACCCTGCAAGGGCGGTGAGTTGGTGAGTGTGTGGCACCGGGCGTGCCAGGGTGCACCTGCACTTGGTTCTGAGCAGAGCTATGGCCGCCCTGGCATTCTGACAGCCAGCAGGCGGCTGACGGGTGGGAACGCTGCTTGCTGTGAGCCCTTCCGGAGGGGACCCTGTCCTTCAAGGGCGTGCGGACCCGAGCTCTCTGGAGTCCCACTGGGCCACCCTGCCCTTCTGGGCGGCTCTCAAGCAGGCTGTGCATGCTCCCTGGGACCCCCAGGGAGCACTGCATAGGGCTACCCTGTCCTTACCCAAAGGGAGGAGATGCTGGGGAGGGCCGGCAGGGCCTGGCCAACGTGGCCCAGTTCTGGCTCCTGCACAGCCTGGACAGCTCTTCCATGGTGCCACGGGACACCCACATGTGCCTCAGCCTCCCTGCTGGTGGCTCTCCCGCAGCCCGGCAGGCCTAGAGCCTAGGACAGTCTCAGCTTGGTGGCCTTGGCTCCTGCTCCGGGTAGGGGGAGGTAGAGACGGCCTCTAAACACTCACCCCCACAGCGGGGACGGGGTCTCCCTCCATGTGGGTTTCGGTGGAGTCCTGACCCGAGGCGGCTGCCACCTCGTCGGAAGGCAGTGGAGAGTTGCCAGGCAGGCCCTCGGGGTCCAAGGCAGGGAGGGGGCTCCCTGGGATGATGCCGGCACTTTTAGCTGCCAGGTCGATGGCGCCTAGCAGGAGAAAAGTGGGCAACGTCAACCCCGCTCCGCTGCACTCCACGACAACCCGCTGTCTGTCCGAGGGCACGGCCAGTGGCTTCCCCTCGGGCCTCACGTCAGGGCGTGAGCGGAGGCTTTGACATGCTCTCTGAAGGGCAACGAGACGCTGCATCTGGAGAGGCGCTGCGACAAGGACGTCACCTGGAAACCACACATGGTGGCTAGCACCACGCTAGCAGACTTACTGGCCAGGTGGCTCGGAGCCTGCGCTGGAAGGACCTTAGGCACGATCGGCCGGGACAAAGCTGCTTTGGTCAGAGAAGACTGGATGGGTCGGAGAGAGCCTCTCCCTGCAGGGGCGAGGACAGCAGCAGACGTGTCAGTGCCCCGCTGCCCCGCGCACTGCACACCAGGCTGCAGGGGCCGCCTCTGGGCCTCTGGACCCGCGCTGGCCTGGGCCTTGCTCCGGACACGGAGGGGCTCTGGTGCTTGTCGCCGGCCATGTCCAGGTCTCCCAGGAGCTGCTCGCCACTGTCCTCCACACGCATAGCCCTCTGAGGGCGAAAACCCCCAAGAGGAGCCACGGATCCTGAACCGGTCAGAGCCCATGGGGGACTGACTGCCCTGCCACGTGGCTGGTACTGCGGGCTTCCCGGCGTCCCAAAGAGGGCAGGAGAGAGCCGTCTGGCCTTGCGGTAAGGCACCGCGTTCACATCACCAAGACCGGTGAGAAAGACTGCCCAGTGTGGGTCTCACAAACACTCCACTGTGTGCGACTCATTCCACGGCCAGGGCCCCACTGGGTCTACAGACCCCAAACATGGGCCATGCACCCCCAGAGCACACCCACTGTGGGCGACGCCTGGAAGCAGGAGGTGGCCACCAGGTCTGTGCCCCGCTGTCGTGTCTGGGGCCTGGCACAGAGCACACAGTGGCGGACGAAGGACACCACTCAGAGCCACGGCATGGCCACCTGCCACCCCAAGGCGAGGCTGCACTCAGGCGAGGCAACGAGGCGAGCACCCAGCAGCCCCAACCCTTACCAGTGATGGCGGAGTTCGACAGGACGGAGAAGGGGCAGACGCTGTGGAGCTGGCTCTCAGACGGCCGGGGAAGCAGCGTTCTCTGCGAAGGGACCGCGCAGTCAGGGGACGCTGGCAGCCCCAGGCCAGAGGCCACCCGGGGCTGTCAGACTGCCCTGCTCTGGGAACATCGGGTCCTCTGGGGCAAAACCTGGGGAACCAGGGAGTCGTGGAGGGGCACCTTCAGCTCACAATGCCCCTCTGCACGGCCGGAGGGCAGCCGGTCACAGGGACCTGCCGGCAGCCACCAAGCATGACTGCCAGGAGGCGGGCCTCGGCCTGGGCGCCCTGCGCGGCTGTTTGAGTTCCAAGGTCTCAGTGCCCACGGTGACCTCAGGGAGCCACGCAGTAACTTTCCTTTTCTCAATCGCCAGAGGACAGGGAGGGAGCAGGCACCTCCCGGGGCGTGGGCACCCTGCCCCTCTGCGTCTCCATCCTGGTGGGCACTGGGGCACACGCTGACTCCCAGTCAGCCTGACGGAGGTACCCCTGCTCACAAACGCGTCTTTCAGGCCCGACGGTTGCTCTGTGAGGCCGCCACACGGAGCCCCAAGCTTGCACCGAGACCCTCCTGAGCACACGGGCAAGGGCGGACCTGAGGCCTGGGCCGGCAAGGGCGGACCTGCAGCCTGGGCTGCCGAGGGCAGACCGTGGTGTCGGGACCCCACAGGGCACGCTGGCCCCCACCCCGTCCTCTCACACGGCAAATGAAATAGAATTTTAAAAAGAATGCATTTTTCTTCATAAGACCTTACTCGTAATCTGCTATTTATAAGCTCAGTTAAAAAAAGACCTCTAGCAGTCTGAGTCCGACAAGAACCTGTGTGGTGCCAACGGCGCAGCTCCGGAGTGCCCCAGCCCAGCCACTGCGGACGGCCAGCCTTGCCTCCTACCCTTCCTGCGGCAGCCACGGGGCCCACCCTCACGCGCCCCAGTCCCCAGCCTTCCCTTCGGTCCGTGGCTCGGCTCTCGGTCGACTGCATCCCCAGATGGGATGAGCAGATAGGCTGACAGTCCTCGGTAAGTCCCAACCCGGGACGTCTTGGGACCTGAACCCCAGACGTCCCCTTTGGCAAGTGCTTTGCAGCCATTTTCAGAGCTGACCTCTACTGTCAGATACGGTCGGGCTCCCTGGTGCTAACGTTTACTTAGCCCCTCCACGAGGAAGGACGGGGACGGGCTTCCCCCACTTCACGCCATGCAATCCTGAGACACGCAAGGATCGCGACGTGTCCCGGGGCCAGGTGGGGGAGCCTGAGTGGCAAAGCCCTCAAGGCTGGGACGCGCCGACTGGGATGGGGCTCCCTGACCTGGACCACCAAAGGCTTCCTCAGGTGCCGGTTCCTCAATTTCCTGGGCTTTGGCAAGAAGAAATCTGACTGCATCTGGAAGGGAAGCAGCACCCAGCCGTGAGGCCGTGCCCGGCACAGGCATGGGGGCTCGGCCAGGACCACGGGCAGGAGGCGGGCAGGGACGGTACTTACGCTGATGGAGGTCAGGTGCTGCCGGAAAGCCAGCTCGGCCTCTTTGCTGGGAGAGAAGAGCTTCCCGTGCCGGCTGTTGGGTGGCAACGTCGTTGGGACAGCGAAAAGGCCACCATCAGTGTCGCTGCTCCCTGCGCTGGGGGGACTGGCCACCAAGAGGGGTCCGGGAGGGTTTCTCAAACCTGGAGAGGAGAAGCCGGATCAGTACCCCACAGCCCTGCAGTGAGGGGAGCCCATGGGGAGGTGTTGGGAGCAGCCTCGGCACGGCTGTGCTGTGGCCTGGAGAGGTTCCCTGTATCCCAGCCCCGTGCTTCCGCCTTTGTCCCAGAAACTCCTGTTCCACTGAGAACAGACCTAGCACACGGGCCTTGTGGACAGGCCGCGGGTACTGAACTCAGGAACCTCACGTTAGCCCCTGGTCTGATCTCTCACTTTATTATTTTAAAAAGAATTATTTAGGGACCAGCAGTTGGCATAATGGCTATGTCACTGGACTCCCACGTAGTTGACCATGGTTCAAGTCCCGGACCCGGTGGCTTAAACTTACACTGGGCACGTGTGCGTGCGTGCCCAAGATCCCGAGAGGAGAATGGAGGAGAAGGGATTGTGGTGTGACCATCTCCCCTGGGGGGTGATTTTTGGGGATCCTGGGCACACACGCACACGCGTCCAGTGTGAATTTTAAGCTACTAGTTCCGGGACGTGAACCGCGGTCTACTATATGGGAGTCCAGCGACAAAGCCATTATGCTAACTGCTGGCCCTGGGCCACTGCCTTTCTAATTTCTAGCAGCCACATGAGGAGACACGGAAGGTGGGGGATGCCGAAGGGCAGAGCCACATGGCGGCAGCTGGAACGTCCTCTCGAGAAAGCAAGTCTCCCATACATGGCGGGCCAGTCACCCACAACACAGAAAGCCCAGGATAGAGCCAGGGGCAGGAAGTTGGCTCAGGGCCCTGCCGCACCAGGCCTACGCTCAGCCGAAGGGCAGTGTTTGGGTGCACTCGCCCTTCTGAGGTGTGCCTCCTCTAGGACAGTGACTCCCGAAGATCGGATACCGTCAGAGCACGGCCCTGGTCCCACGCTGGACACTGGTGACTTGCAGGCCGGTGCAGGCCCAGTCGTATCTTCTCAGGGTGTGTAGGGGCGCCCAGCCTCGCCGAGGTGTGGGCCCCCAGAGCAGACGGAGAGGACAGCTTGTGCCCACCGGCTCCTAACCGCCCACAGGGCACTGTCTTTGTCCTAGCACGGAGGGGACACGCCCAAAGCACACACAGGCATACCCACGAAGTATACTCAAGTTTCTTAGTCTACTGCTCAGACTCATGCAGAGGAGCCAGCGGTGGCATGGTGGTTTAGTTGCCAGACTCCTACATGGCCAACCACGGTTCAAGACCTAGACATGGTGGCTTAAAAATCATACTGGTGCGGGACCAGCAGTCAGCATTAATGGCTATGTTGCTGGACTCCCATGCAGTCAACCACGGTTTGAGTCCCAGACCCGGTGGCTTAAATTCATGCTGGGGACAAGAATGGAAGAGAAGGGATTGTGGTGTGGCCATCCCTCCTGGGGAGTGATTTCTTGCTTTCTGTCTCTCTGTCTTTCTGGAGAGCATATGCCCTATAACAAAAAAAAAAAAAGAAAAAAAAAAGAAAAAACTGGTGTAGGAACAGCAGATTGTGTAATGATTACTTGCTGGACTCCCACGTAATTGACCGTGGTTTGAGTCCGGACCTGGTGACATAATACCAGGTGCGTGTGCGTGCATAAGCAAAATCCCAAGAGAAGAATGGAGAAGAAGGGACTGCAGTGTGGCCACCTCCCCTGGGGAGTGAAGGGACTGCAGTGTGGCCACCACCCCTGGGGAGTGAGGGGACTGCAGTGTGGCCACCACCCCTGGGGAGTGATTTCTTGCTCAGTCTCTCTAGTGAACACATGTGCCCTATGCCAAAAAAAACCCCAAACAAAACAAGAAATCCCACCAGTGGGACTTGCAGGTGGCATGGGGGTGGGGTGCTGAATCCCACATGACCAACCACAATTCAAGCCTCAGACCTAGTGATTTGATTTCTCTCTCTCTCTCTCTCTGATGACCAGAACAAGTTCATAAATAAGTAAAACGATAATATTTTAAACAGGGTTTTGCCCCACGGTGTGTGTACTCACCAGAGACACAGACAGATAAACACAGGAAGGAGGACAGTGAGAAATCAGCCCCCCAGAGAAGATGGCTAGGCTTCAACCTCTGCTCCTCCTTTCTCCTCCTGGGATTTTTGGGCACACACGCACACACGCCAGGCGTGATTTTCAAGCCACCAGGTCTGAGACTCAAACCATGATGGGTCATGGTGGAGTCTAGTGACATAACCGGTAAGCCATCTGCTGGTCCCAAATAAATTATTATTATTATTGGATAGTTTCTTTTTTTTTTTTTTTTTTTTTTTCGGGGGGTTTTCCCCCCCCCAAAAGACAAAAGACAGAGAGACAGAAAGCGAGATATCACTCCCCAGGTGTGGATGGCCACACCACAATCCCCTCTCCTCCATTCTCTTGGGATCTTGGGCATGCACGCACACGCGCCCAGTGTGAGTTTGAGTTTAAGTCACCAGGTCTGGGACTCGAACTGTGGTTGACTACATGCAAGTCCAGTGATATAGCCATTATGCCAACTGCTGGTCCCCAAATAAATATTTTTAAAAAAGAAAAAGAAAAAGAAATCGCATTGATTGCACGTGCGTGTGCCGAAAATCGAGAGTGACGGGACTGCAGCACGGCCATCCCCAGAGGTGATTTTTCACCTTCCTTCTGTTTCTCTCAGTGAGCACATGCATCCTACGGCAAAAAAAAAAGATGCAGAATTCACAGATGCAGCCGTGACGGCCAGTCTTAATGCCCACGTACACATACGAGCAGAAAAAAGGCAAGGGAGACTGATGGCCAGGCAGCTTGCACTGCGCCCGCCTGCGTCTCAGTATGCGGCCTCCCCGTCTGCGAACCCTGGAACAGCGCGGCCAGCCCTCCTGGCGCTAAGTTGCCGGTGTGCCCTGTCACCCAAGCCTTCTCTATTCTAATGTTTGAACTTTAAAGTTGTTATTTTCAAAGGCCAGAGACCACGTGCACCTCGCCAGAGAGACAGAAGGAAAGCACCCCTCCAAGGGGCATGGTCACGCCACACCCCTTCTCCTCCACCTCTCTGCCGTTTGGATTTTGGCCACATGCACACGCTCTCAGCATGTGTCAGGCCGCCAGGGTCAGGATTTGAACTGCACTTGACCACGTGGGATCTGCTCACGTAGCCACCGGGCCCCGGGGCTGGCCTGCGAACACCTTAGCTGTTCGGCACCCACTCCAGATTCGGGAAGGCCCGGTTCAGGGCCTTGCTGGCAACAGCTTGGCATATGACAGAGGCTCTGCTGGCCTTCTGGAGTGAGACCTGCAAAGTGACCAGACTGGCAAAGGCCACCTGTCCTCTGCTGTCCCGGCCCCGTGGCCCTCTGGAATGGGCCCCCCAATCACTGTCCCCACAAGGGGTGGTGGTCTCTGTGGGCACAGTGGTGCCCTGAGCGTGACGGCATCAGGACGCCTCGAGCCTCACCTGAGGAGCAAGGTGCACAGCTGGGCGTGAAGGTCTTGCCGCTGCGGAGGGCAGACTGGTTGCGGGGGCAGCGTGGGCTCCGGGAGCTGACCGTAACCACCTTCCCGGGGGAGGACGTAGCCTGCTCCTCCTGGGTGGGCCTCATGGAGGCTGTGGACACGGCATTTGCTTCTGGGGCCTGAGACAGAAAGGGGCCGCAACAGCCTGACTACACGGGAAATGGCACAGGCCTGAGAGCTGACCGGCGGCGGGGGACTCGGGCCATGAGCTGCCGGGCACAAGCGGCCACCGGGTCAGTGATGACAGCCATGCGCCGTGCCCTGGCAGACCCTTTCCCCACCTCCACTGCAAGCACATGTGGCGGACTGAGGACGGGCAGGGAGGGAGGGAGACGCTGGACGGGCAGCAGCTGCTCTGCTCAGCCTCTGCCAGGCGAAGCCCTCGCCTCCGGGCGCTATGTAGGCCCATGGCTGCCGTGGTCCACGTGAGGTGCCATGGCCCACCTGGCACCTCACGGCCATCTTCGCCCCGGGGGCCCTCACCCCCACAGGGAAGACCTAGCTTCTCACTCGCCTCCTCCTCCCCACTGAGGTGACCTCACCCGGCAGTGTGGGCCCAGAGCTAGCTCTCAGCGTGGCCCTCTCCCATGGGGGACCCCACAGCACCTGCCCCAGGGCCAGGCAACCACCTTCAGTGAGCTCTCCACTCTCAGCTGGGCCTGTGGCCAGCGGCCCCCACACTCCGGTTGCATTGGAGTCGGGGAGGCACACCCCAGAAGTGCGCTGCTGCAGTCTGCAGGCAGGGCTGGCGCTGCTCACAGCACTGGCCTCAGCCGCCGCTGCCTCGGGGTCCGTCCCGGCCTCCCCCACCTCCTTTTATGAACCCCCCCAAGAGCCAAACCTGAAAAAGCCCCTGAACACATGTTGTCTGGTCACCCCTTGCTCACCCCAACTCTGCTGCAGCCACGGCCGGAGGAAGCACGGGCCCGCAGGGGACATGAGCCAGAGCAGGTCCAGGCCGAGTGGCCTGGACCACACACTCGGGAGTGGTCGGGCATTGCAGACCACGGAGTACTTGTGTGTACACCAAGGCCGCCGGGAGGGGGGCCTGGCCTGAGCCCCAGCTCACTGCCTCTGCACAATTCCACGCTTCAGTCTCTGCTGCAGCGTTCTGACCACAACGGAACACCCGCGCACAGCCCCGAGTCGATGCTCAGGAAGTCCGAGGTCTGAGTCTGGGTCGGGGCGCTCACCCCGCACCAGGAAAGGACGGGGAGCGCTGTGAGGCACAGGCAGAGCCCCGATCAAGTCCCTCAAGTGTCCCTAGCACAAGGACGGCCTGAACCCCATGCGTGGCTCGCAACTCCACAGCACCGCCGGTCCAGAGCAGCCTGCAGGCCCTTTTCCAGGCCCGTTGGACCACGCACCGTCTACAGCACCTGGCCAACCCCATTTGCTGGGCTTGGAGAGTACGCTGCTGGGGCCCACTGTCCCCCCAGCCCCCGTCACTGCCCTGCACTCAGGAGATCCTAGTGACAACTGTGGGATGCAGGATGGGACTGTCCTGCCAGCGGTGCCCCCACGCCATCTGTGGGTTCCACTAGTCCACGTCCCTGTAACACGCTTTGCCCTGCCCTCCCCACAGCTGCCACCTGTGCACAGCCAGGGGGCTTCCCAGAGTCCTGAGTTCACCTGCCACCCTCCATGCACAGACCTGCCACAGCGCCCCGGACCAGGCTGAGGCTGCTGACTACCGGCCACTCTGCCCTCAGCCACACCGGTGGGCCTGGCCGGCCCATGGAGCAAAGACTGGAGGGGCCCTGAGGTCCCGGTGCAGAGCATGGCTATATCCATCCTGCCGGATACAGTGTTCTGGGGCCTTGCAGGGAGCAGGCCTACACGAGAGCCCCAGGGCCCTCATCTGGAGGGAGAAGCGGTCTGCACAGCCCTGCTGCCCTGGCCGCAGGCCACAGGACCAAGCCTCTTCCCTGGACCCCGGTCCCCACCTACCGGCCTGGGGTTGACCTCGGTGGAGATGAGCCTCAGGAGGCAGCTGAGCAGGCGCTGCTCGTGGAAGGCGGCATGCGTGGGGCCGGGCCGGGGCCGTGGGTCCTGCCCGCCGGGGGCCTGGCTCTCGGGACCCAGAGCGGCCAGCCAGTCCCACTCCAGCTGCAGCTTGCTGGGCTTGCCCATCATGAGGTAGACCTCGGCCAGCGTGAGGCTCTCGGAGGTCTGCAGGTTCCAGCCCTCCTCGCGGAGCTGCTGTGCCAGCCGGCCAGGCGGGGCCTCCTTTGGGGGCCTGGAGGCAGGCTGTCCCTGAGGCAGGAGGGGCGCCGAGGGGCTCCCCGCCTCCTGGGGCTCCTCAGCGGGTGCATCCACCAGGTCCTTAGTGCAAACATCTGGCAGGAGCCCAGGACCAGCGCTGGGCCTTAGGTCTGGGACAGGAGGGACAAGGGTGGAAGCCTCTTGACTGCCAGAGCCGAGAGCCTCCGGGGAGGCCGCCCTGCTGGGAGGGGGGTGCTCTCTCCCGGACCACGTGTCAGCGGCACGGTGGCACTGCTCGGGGACGATGAGGTCCTGACAGGACTTCAGATAGCGGGGCAAGGGGTCGAGGAGAGAGAGCTCGTCCTCCAGGTCGGGGGGCTGGCTGCAGGCAGGCGGCAGGGCCCCTGGCTCATGGCTGAGGCCCTCCCCGCCCTCTGCTGGAGCCGCGGCAAGGGTCCTCTCCAGACGAGGCGCGGCGTCCTGGAGCCCTGGGGGAGGCCTGTCAGGAGTGTCCGGGCTGCTCAGGCTCAGGGCAGCGCCTCCCCCGGGGGCACCCTCGGCGGGGCTCTCTCCAGAGCTGGGTGAGCTGTCGGCAGCAGGAGGTGGCCGCCCCCCGCCCTTGCCCTCAGGGCCGCCCCGCGGGCACTTCACCTGGCCCCGGGCCGTGCCCTGCGCACTCTGGATGCCCAGGATCTGGGCTGGGGGCAGCGCGTAGGCGTCCTTGGCACTCTGCCGGCAGCGCCCGCCCTCCTGCCAGTGCACTGTGCAGAAGGCCTTGGAGTGCACCACGCGGGCCACGCCTGGCAGCGGCGTCAGCGTGCAGTTCTCGCCCGGGAACAGGTGCAGGGTGGCCTTCTCCTGCGGGGGCGTGGCACGCACGTCCTGCGGCTGCTGCTCTTCCAGGGCCTTCCGCTGAGCGCACGTCAAGGAAAGCCCCTGCTGGCTCCCCCGAGGGCCGCTGTCTGCCAGCACCTTGGGCAGACAGCGCCCACACTCAGGCCCTCCCCAGCCACACTCCCCTGGGTGCTGCTGACCCTGCTCGTGCCCTGCCCGGACCCAGGTGCCTTCCTCTGGCCTGAACTAAGCGCAGCCTGGACATTCGGCATCTGCAGTGACTCGGCTGCTGCACGCTGTCCCCACCGGGAGTGGGCAGGGCCCGGAGCCAGCCAAGGACGTGAGGGCCAGGCTTCCCTGGTCATTCTGCTCCCACCACTGCAGGAGAGCCTGCACCAAGGAACAGCCCCTGCAGAGCTCGTGGGGTCCTGACTCAGGAAAAAAGATACAATCCGCACCTCGTGGAGCGCCCACTTCTGCTTCAGGAACTCGATGAGGCTGGAGACCTTGCGGTGCAGCTCCACGATCATCCTAGGGGTGACGGCAGACGGTGAAGGGCTGGGCCGGGGGCTCCGTGAAGAGCCCAACAGACACCACCAAGCAGCCGTGGGGTCCTGGGGGCACCGGGCAGGAGCGCCGTGGCCTTCAGCGCTTTCTACAGAGCAGCCCCCAGCCGAGGGCCATGCAGCCACACGCACCCCAGAGGGGATGCCCCGCGCCCTCCACCACCCAAGCTCTGGCCACTGCGCCGTGCTGGTCAGGGGCTGGGGTGGGGCTGGCCGGCTTCACGGAGCCCTAAGAAAGCGCAAGCGCACAGACAGAAGGGGCAGAGCACTGAAGGCATGGCGCTGGGCCTGGGGAGCCCCAGGGTCGACGAAGGCAGCCCAGCATGGATGGCCCCGGCGTGACTCCCAACGTTAGCTGTCTAGACTGGCAGGTCCATGGGAGAGGCAGCTCGCATGGACAGACAGGGCTGTGGATGGGGGCCCTGCCGGAGGTGGCGGCTGCACAACTATGTGAGCGAGCACACGCTGTGGACAGTCAGCAGCCCCACACCACGGCTTCACCGCAGGCGAGCAGGAGTGCGCGCAGAGGCCCAGCCCGAAGCCAGGGGAGAGCCATGGAGAGACAGAGCTTTGAGGGTGGGCGGAGGCTCTGCAGCCCACTCCCCGAGGCCCTCTTCTTATGCTCACGCAGCCTGGGAGACCTGCCCGGGGTCTGGTGTGGGACCACAACACAGCATGCCCAGCGCCTGGGATCTGACACAGGTAGGTTGCCACACCTGGTCCTCACGTGATGCCAGGACACGGGGTCCCTGAGGGATAGCCACATGCCTCCCTAAGCCTGGCCCCAGAGCTGGGATCCCTCTGCCCAGCAGGGCAGTGTTACCTGAGGCGTGGGTTCTGGGCAAGGCTCTGCACACGGGCCCAGGCGTGGTTGTTCCGTGGCTGTAGCTCCACTGGGACCCGCAGGGGCAGGCGCACGGGCTTCTGGTCTTCCTCGTCACTCAGACCTGCGACAGCGAGGGACATGAATGGCCAGGGCAGCCCAACCTCACGGCACAGGGAGACGAGGTGAGAGGCGAGAGCAGCCCGCCGTGGGCACGGTAACGAGGCTGGAGACGCGGGGAGGATGGCCAATGTGGCCACTGCCGACTCCTGCCCGCAGAGCCAGGGCCACCCACCAGCAAGCGACCCGAGCCTTGTCCATGACAGCTCTGAGCTGAACCTGACTCGGGACACGTCATAGTGACGAGGCGGGTCGCTCACCCCAGCGTGTGTGAGGGCACTGGGAGAGCCAGGGGAGATGGGGCAGCCGGGGCGGGCCCTGCCACTCGCCTGTCACTGCGGCATGGACAGAACACGCCACACCACTACGCACCGTCGGGGTCGCAGAGCTTCCTCAGGGCCCGGCACATCGGCGCCTTGACCCGCAGGTTCCGGCCTCTGTGGCGCACTGTGGTGGCTCTGGGGAGAGGGAGATGCAGGCCTTGGAGTGGATGGCGGCCGTGGCGGTCAGTGCCACACCGGGACCCGGAACCGGCAGGGCTGCGGGGGCCCGTCTCGGCTCTGGAGCTCCAGCCGGGCCCGGCCCCGGCGCCAGCCCTGCGCGAGGTGCCCACAACTGTCCCAAGGTGGCAGGCGGTGGGACAGCTGGGACCTGGATGTGTGCTGTGCTCCTGGCCCCGCCTCGTGTTAGAACAGCTCTGCTGCGTGGTGAACACGTGGCCTCCTGCCTCGGTGATTCACAGGACGCACTGCTGCCTGTCCCACACAGACCACGGTCCACAGCCTCAGATGGCTGCCTCCTCTCCGCTCCGTCTGCCCTACCTGACCTCCAGGTGGCCACCCCGGGCACAGGTGCACAGGGGCCATAAGCTTAGCCCCACGGACCCGTGGGTGGGCCTGGACCAGATCGAACTGCCCAGCTCTACGTGGTCAGAATAACAGGAGTCAGAAAAATACAGGTTAGACGCCCCAGCCCAAAACCTAAATCCACAAAACCCAAACTGCTGAGCAACAACTCTATGGCACGAGGGGACCCCCGTGAGACAGGTGTGGTCACGGCGAGAGCTGCCGCGTGGAGGGGCAGCCATTCCCCGGCTGGGCATCTGCTGGAGGTGCACGTGAGACTCGTGGCCCCTCCTGGGACGGTTCTTCAGGGTCTCAGTCCCATGTATGAAATTCCCTGAGCTCTGCTAGGGCACAACCCGGGCACGACTGTGCTGGTGCCACAGGGCAGAGCACTCGGCTCCCAGCCCTGCTGCTGGGGCCCATGTTCAGCACCATCTCACCTGCCCCTCGCAGAGCGACGGGGCACGAGTGTTCAGCAGAGCGGGAGAGGAGGGCACCCCGGGAGAGTCCTGTTGCAGCCCCTTCTCCCCAGTCGCCCTTTCTGGTGCTGGGTGTCAGGTCGGAGTCCAGCGCTGAGCCACTTCAGGACGTGCGCAGGTATCTGAGTATCTGAAGTCGTCCAGTACTTTAGCATTCCGGCCCCGACGCTGTCTGGAGGAGGGACTTGCACGGGACAGACAGGACACTGCAAAAGCTGTGAACGTGGCTCTTCGGAGAACGCAGCGGAGGCAGGCTGGGCGAGGCAGAGTGGGCGACGCACGTGCCAGACAGCTGTGCCAGGCAGGCCGGGGGCACGGAGGGCTCCTTGCTTTTAGGTCCAACATCCTGGTCAACGTAGGGAGGGATTCATAAACGATGCAAGGTAGCTCAAGTCTCCGGTCAGAAAAGTACCACATCCGCAGCTCGGAGGGGCCACCGCGGTTGGCAAGTGCACTCGGCGTTTCGCTGCGGTGCAGGCCGGGCCCCGCAGCGACCACAACGCTCTGCTTCAAGCACCTGCGAGGGCCCAGCGGTCCCCACCACGGTCCCGTTAGAGAAGCAGGTCACTCCCCTCTTCTGGTCAGTCCCTTACAAGCTGAAACGGTGTCAGGTTACGTCACTGGACTCCCACGTAGTCGGCGCTTAAAACTCACACCGGGCGCGTGTGTGTGCGTGCCCAAAGTTCCGAGAGGAGAATGCGGGAGAAGGGGCTGCAGCACAGCCATCCCCCGGGGGTGATTTCTCACTTTCTGTCTCTGCCTCTCCAGCGAGAACACACTCTGTAGGAAAAAAGCTCTTAAAAAAAGGAAAAGAGCTGTAGAAAACAACAGTGATTCTTACGATGTACAGAAATTACACAGCCATTGGGAACAACAGACGGCGTAAGGCCATGTGGCTAGACTCGACGGCCGGCTGCAGTTCAAGTCCTGCACCTGGCAGCTTGAAACGCACGCTGGGCGTGTGAGCCCAATCCTGAGGAGACTGGAGGAGACAGGGCTGTGGCCGGCCACCTCCCGCGGGGTGACTTCTTGCTTGCCGTCTCTCTCTGGTGAGTGCAGGCACTTGCAGCAAAAGCCTCTCTTTAAATGAAAGAAGTGACAGCCGTAGCTGCACGAGTTTACATTCACGCCTGCGAGCTCCGTGACGGCACGGTTCAGAAAGGGACATGCCACACTGAAAGGAGGGGCTAGCAGCACTATGGGCACGATGGTTGAGGCACTGGATTCCCACATGGCCAGCCCAGGGTTTGAGTCCTGGACCTGATGGCTTTGCATTTTCTGTCTCACTGATGAGCCCACGTGCGCTCTAGCAAAATTTTAAAAATAATGATAAAATTAAAAACAAATTTGAAGTGGTTAAGCTTCCTGAGGGTAACGGGAGGGGTCTTACACTCTCACGAGGACTGAGACCAGCCACTCAGTCCAGCCCGAACAGAGGGCACTGGGAATTTAGCCTTGTCAATGCAGACCTTTTCACGGTTTCCTGAAGAAAAATGACTGCCTTTGTGTGTTTGTTTTTAAGGTTTTTGTCATAAGACGTGTGCTAACCAGAGAGACAAACAGTGAGAGGGCAAGTGAGGAGTCAGCCCCCAGGGGGACGGCCACGCCACAATCCCTTCTCCTCCATTCTCCTCAGGACTTTGGGCATGTAGGCACACGCGATTTCCAAGCCACCAGGTCTGGAACTTGAACTTCAGTTGGCCACGTGGGAGTCCAACACCACCACCGCCGCTGCCCCTGGAAGGATCTAAGGTCAGGAAACAAGAAGTCCGAAGGGGCTGACGGGACTGCCAGGTGGATGCCTGATGCTTCCCCATGGGAACTTGCTGCGTCGCTGTCCTCTGGTGGAACCAGCCGGGCAGTGGAGGAGGGCGCTCTGTGAAGCCACCCGGGGCAGGGGGACTCCCCTGCCGCAGCTTCGCCGGGCTTTCT